>NC_087200.1:129932924-129980424 GCF_015104395.2 Macrobrachium nipponense
ATGAGACTCTTCTACAGAAATTCTCTCTCTCTCTCTCTGTAAATCTTATTCATTCCATCTTGATGCTTAAGACAATATCTTTTTATGTCTTATTCACTTCCTCGTGCTGAAGTCCTGCATTTATATATATATATATATATATATATATATATATATATATATATATATATATATATATATATATATATATGTTATACCTATATCATTTAATAAAGGAGCATGACCAAATCGTTCACGACACAAATACCATTGCTGGGCCCACTTTCGTCCCTTTCGTTTGTGTGTGCGCTTCAACGCTAAGCCAAGAGCCAACGCTGTATATGCATCCATGATGACACTCGGGAGCAAAATGAAAATTTGATGAGAAGTTTGAGCGTGTAGGGCGAACGTCAAACCGTCAAATAATTTGACATAAAAAAAATTTGACCAAAAATTTGAGCGTGTGTGGGCCGCTTAACTGTTTTGATTCCATTAGATCAGGCAGAGATTCTGCCTGTGATAGATTTACTACATTAAAAGTAGGAGATGGAAGAGATGATGGGAGAGCCTCTTCATCTGGAGGAGACTCTTTTTCAACCACAGGCAGCTTGCCTGCTTTGGTGGTGTGTGCTCTTGCTTCCAGTGACTGAGCACCCAACCCAGATACCCGGGCCTCTACCACAGGAGTTGATGCACCTACTGCAGGAGAAGGTGCTCCCACAGGACCCCTTGTGGTAGTAAGGGGTAGTGGGTTTAGAGCTCTTGCATAGCTCTTTGATTGGCCCAATTGTTGTTTGGCATATCCTATGCTAATGTGTTCAGCATTAGCCTTATTTATTGCTGATAGTTCATCTTTGTATGCTTCACAGTTTTTATCATTAGCCTTATGGTTCAGCTGACAATTACAACAATTTGGTGTTTCAGAACAAATACCATGGTCAGGGGCAGAGCAATTTATGCAAACTTTTGCGTTCCTACATACTTTTGATGAATGACCAAACTTGAAACAGTTGAAACATTGAATTGGTTTCAGGAGGAAGGGTCTTATTCGCACTCTCATTTTCAATGATTACATGGGATGGAACGTTAGGGTCTTCAAGGTCAAAATTATCATATTAGCAATGGGTGTCTTTTTTACTTTCCACACTGTCAACGGGCTCATTTCAAGGATCTCACTTTCTGTGAACTCATACAAATCTTTGTCAAAAATTACACCTCGGCCATAACTAAAATTCAGGTGGGGTCTGATTTCTTTCATCATATCATGCCCAGAAGGATTCATTGCAGATAGCATTTGTGCTTGCGTTTTTGATTTAGCATGTATTAGCACTGTACGTTTTCCAAATCTAGATATATCTCCACTATTTATTCCTCCCACCTTTTTCTGGAGATATCTGCAGAACTTATAATAATTGTAAGTTTCCTCCTTCGCTGTTGCAACTAGCCACATAGGAGGTTTGGGAGTTCTGGATGGATTATTACCCTCTGTTTTCTGATGTATATCTTGAACCCATTCATATGGTACATAGCTATCTAAATTTTTGGGTACTTTATCGGTCAAAGCTCCCTCTATAATACACTGATTTATTTGTACTGTATTTATATTACTACTAGCCTTAAAGGCATCTTCATATTTATCAAAAGTAATCCATGCTTCCCATTTTGATGTGACTTCAAGGAAATTCATCCTTATTTCAATTATAGTTCCAAAGGAACGGAAGGTTGTCAAAATAATGTCATAGTCGCACTGCAGTGGTATGCCCACAACATGTAGCACTCGCAAGTTTTTCACATTAGATAGTTTTCCAACACAATGTTTTGTAGAGCTACCATCGTGCTCTTGATTAATTGAAATTTCCTGGGGGTGGTCCAAGTCCTTGTCCATAGTCGTCATCTGCGCCAAAGCATCAAAAGGTCCAGGGGTACTCGAATCCTTATATTTATTTGTCATAAAGATTAGAGGGGGTATAATAAAAAAAAAAAATTTAAACTTGAAAACCTTAAAAAAATATCATCAGCCTTTCTTGGAGTTTATTCCGCCACCAATGGCACAAGTGAGAACTGAATCCCAAATGTCCGCATCCCTACCCTACCCCATTGGGGATGGCATAACATGATTAGAGTGGCTCAAGTGTAGGCCAAACCCGCTTGATAGGACTGAGAGTATTACAAGAATACAATCATCCCCACCCCAATCATGTTATGGGCAAACCGGATAGAATGCCGAGAGTCCTAACCCAGAACCAGACCCCCCTGGAATCCGTGGTCCAGCTCTAAAGAATAGTTCCGCCTGATCTCTCAGGTCCGAACATTATCGGGCAGTTGATGATCCTACCACAGTTCCCACTATTTAGTTTTGGATATAAACCCAGTCCCAGCTATGATATCTTTTCCTATTTTCATGTCTAATAAATTTTACAAAGGTGGAAAAATCCACAACAATTAATCCAAATTATACGATGATCTATGGGACTTATAGGGGGAGGAAGCAGAAGGATGAAAAGTTTTAGTAAAAGTAAAAGAGCTGACTTATTTAGTTGGATCAACAGCTGGGCACCAAGGCCGAGCGAGAAAATAGTTCCCACCAGTCATCAGGGCCCAGCTGCTGAACCCTAAGCCCCCCATCCTCGGCAAGGCTTCAGCATCTGGGGGGCCCGAAATATAGGCCAAACCAGGTTAACAAAAATGGCAGATAAGGATTCAAACATGGCATTCTTTCATAACATTTTATACAAATCATACATCACTGACGGTCTGTTTTGCATATTACATTTCTCACCAGCAACAGGAAGCCAATTACAAGTTGTGATCTATACATGAAAACGAGTGAGACTTATTGCGATAAAAAAATTCTTAATCTAGATGTGCAGCTGTACAGAGTAAAAATTCATTAACCAAGTGAAAATACGACTATTTCGCATAACTATAGATTTCCATTGTGTAATAAATTTTCTTAGCCTATAAGTCTTCACTGTTACCTACAATAGGTTGCCGAAAGAAGTTTTACCACTGATTACATCTTGGGAGAAAGCAATAACACCTGACCTTTCTTCGGGATTAAATATCAAATACGAATATAATTTTGTTGCAATATACGAAATAGCGACTAATTAAGTGGCATGTATAATCCACTAATCAATCTAATATGCAGAGAGAGAGAGAGAGAGAGAGAGAGAGAGAGAGAGAGAGATTAACAGTTTGACTGCAAGCAGTAAAGTAACAAATTTTAATCAAGCAACAGGAATACTATCCTCAGTAAAAATACAAGCTATAACTAATGTACGTATGGCCTGGACTTCGGACCAAGTAAGAAAGAACTTTAAAACAAAACTACCTCTACTACTTAGCTGGTAATTTTTTTACCACATTCAATCCGGCAAAAAAGAAAAAAAAAGGAGGGAGAGATAACATAAAGAGTAAAATCAGTGAAAAAATATAACCTAATTAATGACGCACACTACAAATGCCGAGTACAGTCAATGATAACCAACATACCTGTAGGGATAAGGGTTATTGTTCTCAGTACTGAAACCTTAAAAGTACTCTAGGACATTCTTCAGTAACGTGAAGAATACATTGCTACTATTCAAGGATAGCACTAGTAGATCTATATAGCTAAGAATTTCTGTATCCATGTCTGCATTATACGAGATGTATATACATTATGTATGTATTGTTAAGAACCCACATTCTTTTAAAAGTATTAAATCTTAAGCATTGGGGGACTAGGAGTGGACTGAAAGGGACTGTAACAATCTCAAAGAGGAGGGTGTCAAAGAAAATACGAAAAGAAACTTAAATTTATTACTTACAAATATATTACAATTGAGTACATGTTTCAGACAGCACAGCAAAACATAAAAAATAATAATCAATGACTGTAAAACACAAATGGCTAGATAACCTTAAAGCAAAAATTGACAGCAGTAGTAACAAAAAAAAAAACTTGAACAATGTTTAAGATTACATAATCACAACATAGGTGTTTCTCGTCTACAACCACAATCATAATCAAGCAGGAGTCACTCTCTACCCAAAACCATAAACAATAACTTTCACAGTACAAATACTTTCAACAGCAGCAGAAAATAAATACCAGTAGACATTTATACAATAATAACAAATGTCAAGAATTTATACTCGCTCCAAAAACATGACATTATATTCTAAACCAGCAGATAATTCTCCCTCAGTCATATTAATGACCACAAGAATAGCAAAAGATTCACTCTCAAGAGACACTCGAAGAACCACGAGGACGATTATTGAACACTTCCTTGCCGACTACAGCTTCTCGGCTACCACAGAAGAACGCCGGAGATTACTCAGGAGCCTCCCACTCGACTTTTGGAAGAAAATCCTCAGGAGCCACCATCGCACACTTCCCCATACCGATACCATCTCCTCGGGAACTAGTGCAAAATCCTCCGCTGTCTACAGGTAATCATAACCAAAGCAATCCTCTCTGGCGAACAACCTCTACTGCTACTACGACCAACAACAAGGTGATACTCGAAACTGGACTGCTGCTGAGTTCTCCTCCGAGAACTGGGCTGATGAGCTGCCTGAAATAGAAACGGAGAGACGAACGACACCTCGTCTCCCCAAACAAAATACAGGTAAACAACTCTCAGAATACCGGAGAGCAGGCGAACAACTAAACAAGCTAGTTTAAAACATAAATTACCTTACAGTATATATATATATATATATATATATATATATATATACATATATATATATATATATATATATATATATATATATATATATATATGTGTGTGTGTGTGTGTATATAGACACATGGTTAGATATATATATTTGGCAATGTTAGGGACATAATTACAACCAGTACGGATACCATATCTGTTAAATTATATTATAAAATTAAATATAATTATTGTTAATAAAAAGTATTAATATTTTCAACAAGGACAATTTTATTAATGGTAATTGTTATTCTTACAGTACATTATTAAATAAATCAATAAATTTATTATATGCAACAATTAATATCATCATTTTAACGGAGGATATGGATAACTGAAATTAAGTGAAGACGGCACAAAATTGCCAGAACTTCAAGGTATTTGTTACGTGACTGAATATAATATTTTCCTATTTTGTTAATGATCCAATTATAATCCTTTGTATTGGCAATTATATTTTAGTTTTCCTAACATTATATTTCCCACAATTTAGTTCACTAAATTTACAATACTAAAGCGAACGATAACTAAAATTTCCATAATCAGCAGGAAAATTAATCCCACAAAACGAGAAAGGGAGAGCGGTAAAATAACTAATTCTCGAAATGAACGAGATATAAATTTTTCAAAAACTGAATGTTATAAACTTGAGAAAATTCGGGGAGGAAAAATTGATACTTTCAACAACAGAACAGAAATCATTCAATAAATGAAAATAAAATAAAGCCAAAGGTGTTAGGTTCAATTCTTAAAAGCTGAATCTGCCGAAACCCCAAGGGAAGTAGGGTTAACAATTTCAAAAACTCAAACAGGAAACAGGAAAGAAGCAGTCGAGAAGTAAAATCAAACTTTCAAAACCAAAAATTAGCTAAAGTTAAATCTTTATATAGCTAATTACAGTTAAATTTTACAGATCACAAAAAAGGAAAAAAAAGGGCGAATGAAAGCACTATTTTCCATCAACCACAGGGATGGAAAACAACTTTCGAGAAGCCAGGGAAAATGATAAAAAATTTCCCAGTAACCACAAGAAAGGTAATTAATATTCTCCGACACAAAGTCAAGGGCAGCGAAGTTGTCTCTGACCCAAAAGGAACGAATACTAAACTTTCCAATTCCCAAAAGGAGAGTAACGTTGTCCAAGAGCTAAAGTATACAATAGCAAAGTTTTCTATGACTCAAAAGGTTAAAAGCTTTCTAAGACTTGAAAGGAAGGTAAAATTTTCAAGATTCCAAAAACTAGGACATACAAATTTTCAAGAATCCAAAAACTAGGAAATATAAACTTTCAAGGACCCACATGGAAGGAAAGCTAGTTTTCTGATACAGAAAGTTTAGGAAAGCAAACTGTCCAAGCTCCCAAAAGAAAGTAAAGCCGAAGATCCAAAGATCCAAAAAGGAATTAGAATTAAGTTCTCCTAAACCCATAAAGAAAACTAAATTTTCCAAGACTTAAAAGGAAGGAAAGCTAAATTTTGTTTGACCCAACTGAAAGGAAAGCATCATTTTAAGACACTGGAAAGTAATCTAAATTTTCGCAAAATCTAAAAGGACACAGAGTTATATAGCGTAAGATCAAACAAAAAGAAAAGCAAAATTCTCCAGGCAGGAGGTCGAAATTCTAAGAGACCCAAAATGAAGGGAAGTTAAGTTTCCCAAGACCTCAAGGATGGAACGCAACTTTTTTTAAAAGTCCAAAACAAAAGAAAGCTAAGTTTTCAAAGGTCCAAAAGGAATGAAAGCCGAGATTCCCATGAGCCACGAGAGTTAAAGGCTAAGAAAGCAAAATTTTCGATTTCCCACAAAGATGACACTAAAACTTCCAAGACCCAAACGGAATAGTACATCCGTTTAAGATTCAAACAGAATGAAAGCTAAATCTTTCAAGATTCAGGAAGGATAGGAAACCTTCCCATAACACTGAATGAAGAATAACTAAATTTTTTCTGTACTCATTAGAGAATGAAAGCTGTATATTTACAATAAACAATATGAAATAACTTTTTCGGTACTCAATAGAGAATGAAAGGTACATATTTACAATGAACAATAAGAAATAAAGTTAAAAATAATCCCAGAGTCGAAATAAAGGATTTTCATACTTCCAAAACCTACAGGATATGAATGTTAAATCTCACAAAAACAAAATGAAATTGAAGTAGCAAGTACATGGTTGAAACTGGAGCTCTCAAACACCACAGAAGACGTATTTTACAAACAAGGTAAGGAATGGGACTAAAATATTAAGGAAATGAAAGAAAAGAAAAATCAGTTTTCAAAATCCCATGTGTGGAGAAAATTTAATATTCTGAAAAGTGATGGAAATTGAAGTTATCTGTAATTTAATAAATAAAAATGAAGATTAATATGATCAAGACTAAGTGAACAGAGAGAGAAAATGTGGTTAACAGGAAGGGGAAGAAAATTTGTTAAAGCTTTTCGAGAAAGTAGAAGATTTTCAGCCTAACGGAAGAGAAAAAAGGCAGCAGTACATAAACTCTCTGGCTAGAGAAGACTCTCACCTTTCGAAATCTTGAAAGGAATTAACAACATTTCCTCGAACATCAAAAAGCGGAGACAGAAACCACAATCCCTAAAAAATTAGGATGAACAAAAAAGCAGTTTGTTCATTCTTGCAGCAATAAAACTACGAAGTAACAATAAAGCAAAGCAAACCCTAGTGATGAGAATAGATCGCCGTTAGATAAAATGCCACAAAAGGGATAAGGATTAGCAGTCTTAACCTCGGGCGGCGTTGTCAGATCCAAATCGGGATAACTAGCGTGATTCGACTGGTTTATTATGATACTCGCATCCGGTGCGGTGTTTGTTTTCTGCTCTCTTTAATATTAACTGTTGTTAATGGGGTGAACGTGCAATCTAGCTTCTGTGCAGCGCTGAGGCCCAAATAATAACAATTGATGAACATACGCACAAAAACACACATGATTAAATGTTATGCATATGCCAAGGTAACAAATTAACAAAGAAAAGAAAATGTTTTCATGACCAGAGCGGTATTCATGAACTTGTCGAGGTGCCTGTTTATCTTTATAAATAGAAGCTCTTACACCACGTATTCTATCTGACACAGGTCAATCTTCCTTTGCAGGACTGTCGCTAGAAGAGCAGACTTCCGGTTTCCCGGGAAGTTTTAACGGCCATTCTTGCTCCCAACAGACAAGGGTACCAATTGACAGCTGGGTGGGCTGGAGGCGGTGGGCTAGAAGCAAATAACTGACCTAGCAAACACGGGCAGAGTTTTACCAGGTCTGAAGACACTCGCCACGCAAGAGCGAGCAGCAGGGTTCAATTGACAGATGAGGAGAAACTCCAGAAATGTTCCTTTGAATCCCAGAGTGGCTCAGTTGACATAAGCAGCAAATCAAGTACCTGGCAGCTAGTCTACCGTGGTAGATCTCAACCAGGATGGAGAAGGTAAAGGGGCTAGCAGCCTCATCTAAAATTACTATCTGAGAATCAGAAAAGTAACACATGTTGAGGCCACCAGACTGGAGAAGGGAAAGGGGCTAGTAACCTCATCCTAAATTACTCTCCGAGTATGATAAGGGTAACACCTGTTGAGGCATCTCATGCCAAAAAGTGTATACATACAATCATATATATATATATATATATATATATATATATATATATATATATATATATATATATATCTTGATGATGAATAATAGTGCCAAGACTAGGAAGAACATTCTTTAATATTACGAGCTTTCGAGGTTTAAAACCTCATCTTCAGGCTGAAAAAATGACAAGGATGAGAAATCACTAAAAATTACATTAAAATAAAATTGGTCTGATTAAACGCTTCAGTAAAAACATAAATAAAACGAACATCACATACAAACTAAAAATTAAAAATACGAAAAAACTAAAACAA
The DNA here is from genome assembly GCF_015104395.2 of Macrobrachium nipponense. Lineage (NCBI taxonomy): Eukaryota > Metazoa > Arthropoda > Malacostraca > Decapoda > Palaemonidae > Macrobrachium > Macrobrachium nipponense. The sequence continues at coordinate 129,941,514 of NC_087200.1, forward strand.
AGCGCAAATCATACAAAAACAGAAATAAATATAAAAATAATATGAAAGGTAAACAAACTACACTCAAAATAAAATGGCTAACAACCCACTTTGTGTACCTACTATGAAACTATATGATAGCTAGTTGAATACCGGACGAGTTGTTGTTCATTCCGGTATTCAACTAGCTATCATATAGTTTCATAGTAGGTACACAAAGTGGGTCGTTAGCCATTTTGTTTTTGAGTGTAGTTTGTTTACCTTTCATATTATTTTTATTTTTATTTCTGTTTTTGTATGATTTGCGCTTTGTTTTAGTTTTTTCGTAATTTTTTAATTTTTAGTTTGTATGTGATGTTCGTTTTATTTTATGTTTTTACTGAAGCTTTTAATTAGACAATTCATTTTAATGTAATTTTTAGTGATTTCTCATCCTTGTCATTTTACAGCCTGAAGATGAGGTTTTAAACCTCGAAAGCTCGTAATATTAAAGAATGTTCTTCCTAGTCTTGGCACTATTATTCATCATCAAGCTAAGATTCCAAGTAGCCGCCCAATTACTGAGACTATATATATATATATATATATATATATATATATATATATATATATATATATATATATAATATGTATGTAAGTATATTTTCATTTTAAAGGATGCTATAAACTGTTTCACGTAACAGTTACATTGTTATCCTTTGCGACATGAGTAAGTGTTTATATGTGCACTTGCGGTACTAAGCAAATGGTGTTAATCCATTATTTTGTTATATTATATATATATATATATATATATATATATATATATATATATATATAAATGTGTTTTGCATGGCATGGCTGTAACTGTAGAAGGTGTGTGCGAACGCGCAACCACACCACACACACGCATCTATATCTATTTATTTATATATTTTCTGTTTGCTTGACGAACTATGATTGGAGGAGGATATACTTGTAAATGCGCACACACGCATACAAATATGTGTGTATATATATATATATATATATATATATATATATATATATATATATATATATATAATATAATATATATAATATATTTATAAATTTCCTAAGGCTTTACCTGAACAAGCTAACTGCCTTGTATACCAGCGAGTTTTCCTCTACTTCCCGATTCAGCAGTGACTCAACTGACAGCATTTCATTCGAATTATCCTTTCTGAGTGAATATGATAAAAATAATCAACGCACAATCTCGTGTGGAACAGAAATTCGAATGAAATGCTGTTTACTGGGTCACTGCTGAGACGGGAAGCTGGGGAACACTTGCTGGTACACAAGGCAGTTAGCCTGTCCAGGTAAAACCTTAGGTACAGTGGTACTTTGGTTCCAGCTTAACAAATGACTTCAGTGGCCTGTTTGGCAACGGTCTGGTCTTTCAACTGAAAGACCTGGGTTCGATCCTGATGTGAGCCAGAAATTTATCTGTCCCACACGTGATTGTGCGTTGATTATTTCCATACACACACAGACATATATATATATGTGTGTGTGTGTGTGTGTGTGTGTGTATGGGCGTATTTACAAGTATATCCTCTCCAATCATAGTTACGCCTAGCAAAAATAAATAAATATATAGATACGTGTGTGGGGTTCTTCGCGTACACACATTTATACCCCTGTACAATAATCATGCCACACACATTTATACCCCTGTACAATAATCATGCCACGCAAACATATTAATTAAGAAAATAATGGTTAATAACATATATACATATAGTATATACACCTAATGATGTCACAAGTGATAACGATCTGCAACCTCCTTTAAAATATAAATCTTATGAATTCCAAATCAACGCTCATAATAAAAACATTTTTATACAATGCTCTGAACCTAACAGCTTCCTTGTAGCTCTGTTATGGAGGAAATATCAAATATCAAAGCGCACGTCCCTATGCCTTAATAAATGCCTCTCATTTTCCAAATATATTTTACTGTAACTAAGAAATAAAAAAAATCACCACCATTCCCCCTTCTGCATCAAGCTAGATAAAAATGAAAATTAAGCGGATCAGGTACGCTTGCAAATTTAGTCATCTGTAATTATCATCATGAACATCTCTACACAACCAATCACACACACAAACAAACATATATTCTGTATATAAAAATGGATGTGTGTGTGTTCCAGCATAACTCTAAAATGCATTGAGCAAGTTCAACGAAATTTGTTATGTATATGACTTACAATCTGGAAAATAATACCGTTGGGGTAAGACATCACTGGCACCAAAGGGCACCTAAGGGGACAGGGGTGGGAAGAACTTTCCTGAAATGGGGCTGGTTCTGCCTATAGATTTAGTTACTAAATAAACTATAGAGGTTTATCATACCTAATTTCAGTATACATATGATTTACTATATGGAAAAGAATACCCTGGGGTAAAACATCACGGCACCAACCGGGGTGACATGTAAAAATAACTGAATATGACATATATCACTGACTAATTCCTAGTTTTTGACATTGCTCAGATGAATAGTGACACTCCTGGTACCCTGAAGTCAAAGTTCAGCCCTAATAGGAAAGGGGGATGAGACGGAGTGAAAAATAAATGTCCAAAATGACAGATATTAGTGTCTAATCCATAGTTTTCGAGGTTGCTGAGATGAATAGTAACACTCCCTATGCCCTTTGAGTCCAAGTTCAACCCAAGGGGGGGTTGTAGGGGTGAGATATAATATGTCAAAAATGCTGGGCAATGTGACTGAAGCAACTATTTTAACGAGAGAGAGAGAGTTTTCCCTGAGTGAGAAGGGGTGAAATATAAAATGTCAAAAATACTGGGTAATGTAACTGAAGCAACTATCTTAACAAGAAAAGAAGAGAGTGAGGGGGAGAGGAAGTGAGAGTAGGGGGAGAGAGTTTATCAGTCGTCATTCAGTTTTCCTGGGCAGCACCAGGTTGGTCACTCAGTGTGTGTGTGTGTGTGTGTGTGTGTGTGTGTGTAAATAAACTAGTGAGTCTTCTTCCCTGACAGGGGTGTCTACAGCGAAAAACAAAGACAACAGTCACTGCCAAATTCGCACTTGAACTTTCGAATTAAAGATGAACTCTCTTGAACAGAAAACTTCCATAATATTAGCCTTTAACACAAAAGATTCACGAGAGTTTAATGAATCCCCCTACAACCCCACACTGTTCCATTCTATATCTTTCAAACAATCTAGCATTTTTTTTTTTATTAAGGGCCTTCCTTTCCCTTTCTACTCCACTCACCATCGATCCAGTAATTTCTTATTACTATCCTCCTTCCTCCATGCATCTTAGAATTGTAACCTGTTTTCCCTAACGACCTGTTGTCCTATACTTGTTCCGCAAGCCCAAACCATCTAAAATCACTGAGGGACTGGAGCACAATATGTTATTGGAAGGTGTGTAAATTCTCAAGTTTTGGATAAAAAAGAAATAGAGAGAGAGTTCAAGAGACGTTTTGTTAAACAGTTGCAAAAGGTACTGGAACAAACGGACCTCAGTAACCTGGAATTTCACGACGTGTAAGAAAAAACTTCGGCTCCCGCATGAGTAAGGTGGGTTGACATGATGCTAATGAACCTTTTCTATTCACTATGAAGTGAGAGACGTTGTAGAAATCTTCAATACCCCTGATACTTCAATTAAAGGATGAACCCGGCAGTGACACCATATTTCATCCTTAGCCTGGAGAGTAGTCATCATTGGCCTGGAAAAATTAATCATCCTTGGCCTAGAGAGTATAGTTATCATTGGCCTGGAGAGTGTAGTCATCATTGACCTGGAAAAAGCAGTCTTCATTGGCCTGGAGAGTATAGTCATCATTAGACTGGAGTGTAGTCATCATTGGCCTTGAGAGTGTAGCAAACACTGGCTTAGAAAAAGTAGTCATCCTTGGCCTGAAGAGTGGAGCCCAGGTCAATCCCAGTCAGAAGTTGCGTAATATGGGAGGAAAAAAAAAATGGCTGATCGATGGAATGAAGAATTAGAGTAGTTCAAATGCATCACAGTCTATACGTACTATTCTCTTCATCTTGCCTTACACTTAGTATCAGTGCTCGCAATTTTGAACGTTTAGAAGAAACCCTAATGCCTTCTTGATCTTATCAAATGGCGCGCTTTTATGGACATCCTTGACTGTAGCCATTTCCTGGGCTTTAGCAGTGAATATTAGACCTGCAAACCTGTGCTTAACTCGATGGTTATCCGAATGAATTGCATTTCTTAACCTTTTACAAAAGCAGTTGAACTGCAAGCTGTCCTACAAATACATTATTTTTGCAAATAATATTAGCCTTGAAACACGAGAGAGAGAGAGAGAGAGAAAGTTTAATAATAACTGAGAGGTCATTACTAAGTAAGTAGATAATGGAACACATTTTCACATATACAATATATATTTACTTATATATGATATATAAATATCTATATATAATATTATTCATATTATATATATGTAAAGCAATATATATTGTATATATGAAAATGTGTTCCATTATCTATTTTCTTAGTAATGACCTCTCAGCTATTATTAAGCTTTCTCTCCTTCTCTCTCCTCCAATCTCTCTCTTCATCATCTCTCTCTCTCTCTCTCGTGTTTCAAGGCTAATATTGTTTACAAAAATAATATATTTGTAGGACAGCTTGCAGTTCAACTGCCTTTGTAAAAGGTTAAAAAATCCAATTCATTCGGATAACCATTGAGTTAAGCACAGGTTTGTAGGTCAAATATTCACTGCTAAAGCCTACGAAATGGCTACAGTCAAGGATGTCTATAAAAGTGCGCCATTTGATAAGATCAAGAAGGCATTAGGGTTTCTTCTAAACGTTCAAAATTGCGAGCACTGATACTGATTAAGTATAAGGCAAGATAAGGAGTATATACATATATATACACACACACACACACACACACACACACACACATATATATATATATATATATATATATATATATATATATATATAATATATACACACACAGATATACAGGTCTAGTGAGGATGTCCCTTTTTCACGGAACCTTCGTCCTCTCGTGATCGTATTCTGAAATTTCCATACTTCCTTAAAAATTTATCAATGATTCGGTTAGAGTTCAAAGAAGAATTATAATAAGAAGAATAAAAAATAACAATAACAATCCTGCAGTTCATTGGTAACTTTATCTACTTCCATCAATATTACAGCTGCCACAGGCACACGAAGCCTCCGGACAAACGCCCACGCGGCATAGCTAGCAGACACGCGATAGAATCAGACAACTTTCACACACAAGTGAAGATGATTTCATGGCCGATGCTTGTATGATACCAGTCTCATGTAACGTCCGACTGCATGATAAATATGACGTCAACCTCTTTCTCGTACGTCAAATGCCTCATAACTTTAAAATAATAAAAAGTGTTAATATTTAATTCCATAAGAAAAGTCCACCGTACCTTTCATCCCTTGCTGAAGCCTTAGGCATAAAAACAGTTGCCTAAAACGTCAAACAGAATATTCCGAAGATTAATGCTTACTTATTCCTACCTGTATTGGGAGACGACTAAGTAACCGCGTTAGGAAAAAAAAAGTAACAAGACAACCAAAAGAAGTCAGATAAAAGAGGCGACTTTTTTTTTTTAACAAAAGTTTCTCATGATCTCATCACAAGTCAATTGAATTAGAAGCTCCAAAGGATGTGTATGAGATAACCCCCACTTGATTTTTTTAGGAAAAAAAAAAAAAAAAAAAGTTGCCCCAGCGGAGGATCGACTCAGAATACCAAGTAAGATGCTTAGCGCGGGTCGGAGGGTCGTACCTTGAAACTGGAGAGGTTAAAAAAGCTGAGCGTCTGGAACCGGTGCAGCTTCATTCACAAAGACATGAAGATGTTGCTCAGTTATTCATTCATCTGAGGTCCGTATTCATTGGTGACGGTTACTGACCTCAACAGGAAATCCTTGCTTACGAAACAATTAATATTAGCTGCGCATTTATTGAAATCCTGAATGTAGTGTCCAAACCCTCAATGACACACACACACACACACACACACACACACACACACACACACACTACACATATATATATATATATATATATATATATATATATATATATATATATAATATATATCTATAGATATTATATATATATATATATATATATATACTTATAATATATATATATTATTTTTCCCTATAATATAGCTAGGCCCTTCCGCCAATAACTATGGAAACTGCTGCCTTGCAGTCATACTTTTTAATAAAAGGCTATGGCCCACCGCCATAACTGGGGAAACTGCTGCCTTGCAGGTCATACTTTTTAGTAAAAGGCTAGGCCCACCGCCAATAACTATGGAAACATGCTGCCCTTGCAGGTCATACGTTTTTAGGTAAAAGGCTAGGCCACCATACAGCCATAACTGTGAAACTGCGCCTTGCAGTCATACTTTTTTGTAAAAGGCTAGGCCCACCGCCAATAAACTATGGAAACTTCTGGCTCTTGCAAAGTCCATACGTTTTGTAATAAAAGGCTAGGCCCACCGCGGATAACTATGAAACTGCTGCCTTGCAGTCATAACTTTTTAGTAAAAGGCTAGGCCCCCGCCAATAACTATGGAAACTGCTGCCTTGCAAGTCAACTTTTTATAAAAGGCTGGCCCACCGCCGATCGTGGAAACTGCTGCCCTTGCAGTCATACTTTTTTTAGTAAAAGGCTAGGCCCACCGCCAATAACTAGGAAACTGCTGCCGTGCATCATACTTTTTAGTAAAAGGCTAGGCCACCGCCAACACTTGAAACTGCTGCCTTGCAGTCATACTTTTTAGTAAAAGGCTATGCCCACCGCCAATAACTGTGTAAACTGCTGCCTTGCCATCACTTTTTAGTAAAAGGCTAGGCCCACCATCAATAATTGTAGAAACAGCTGCCTTGCAGTCATACATAAAACTAGGCCCACCGTCAATAACTGTGGAAACTGCTGCCTTGCAGTCTTACTTTTTAGTAAACCGTCAACAAGCATGGAAATTGCTGCCTTACAGTCCTACTTTATAGTAAAAGGCTAGGCCAACCGCCAATAACCGTGGAAACTGCTGCCTTGCAGTCATACCTTTTAGTAAAAGGCTAGGTCCACCGACAATAACTGTGGAAACTGCTGTCTTGCAGTCTTACATTTTAGAAAAGGCTAGGCCCACCTTCAATAACTGTAGAAACTGTTGCCTTGCAGTCTTACTTTTTAGTAAAAGGATAGGCCCACCTCTAATAACTGTCGAAACAACTGCCTTGCAATCTTACCTTTTAGTAAAAGGCTAGGCCTGCCTCCAATAACTGTAGAAACTGCTGCCTTGCAGTCTTACCTTTTAGTAAAAGGCTAGGCCCACCGCCAATAACTGTAGAAACTGCTGCCTTGCAGTCTTACTTTTAGTTTAAAAGGATTAGGCCCACGCCAAATAACTTGTAAAAGGAAACCCCTGCCTGCCTTGCAGTCTTAACTTTTTAGGAAAATAAGGCTAAGGTACCTTCCCAATAAAACTTTTTGGTAGGAAAATTGCTGCCTTCAGTCTTACTTTTTCGGTAAAAGGATAGCCCACCTTAATAACTGTAGAAACAACCGCCTTGCAAATTACCTTTTAGTAAAAGGCTACGCCTGCCTCCAATAACTGTAGAAACGGCTGCCTTGCAGTCTTACCTTTTAGTAAAAGGCTAGGCCCACCTTCAATAACTGTAGAAACTGCTGCCTTGCAGTATTACATTACAGGAAAGGCTAGGCCCACGGCCAATAACTTTAAAAACTGCTGCCTTGCAGTCTTACCTTTGAGTAAAAGGCTAGGCCCACCGCCAATAACTGTAGAAACTGCTGCCTTGCAGTCTTACATTTTAGTAAAGGGATGGGCCTGCCTCTAATAACTATAGAAACTGCTGCCCTGCAGTCTTACCTTTTAGTAAAAGGTAGGCCCACCTTCAATAACTGTAGGAACTGCTGCCTTGCAGTCTTACCTTTTAGTAAAAGGCTAGGCCCACATCCAACTTTTAGTAAAAGGCTAGGCCCACATCCAATAACTGTAGAAATTTCTGCCTTGCAGTCTTACTTTTTAGTAAAAGGCTAGGCCAACCTCCAATAACTAGAAACTGCTCCCTTGCAGTCTTACTTTTTAGTAAAAGGCTATGCCCACCTCCAATAACTAGAAACTGCTGCCTTGCCGTCTTAACTTTTAGTAAAAGGGTAGGCCCACTTCCAATAACTGTAGAAACTGCTGCCTTGTACTCTTACATATTAGTATAAGGCTAGGCCCGCCGCCTGTAACTGTGTTAACTGCTGCCTTGCAGTCATACTTTTTAGTAAGGGGCTAGGCCTATTGCAAATAACTGTGGTTGATGACAGCAAGGGCATGTAGTCATAAAATCCCCTTTTGCCAAACAATAAACCATTCCTGATGATGCCTTTATAGAAGGAAGTGGAGGAGGTGCACCAGGCAACCGACCCCTTAATGTAGGGATATAGATATATATATATATATATATATATATATATATATATATATATATCATACATACATACATACATACATACATCATACATACATAATACATACATACTACATACATACATACATACATACATTCGTATGTATGTAATGTGTACGGGCCACTTTGTGTGATGAGTGATAGTGGGCTTGTTTCACTACACGAGACCAGGGTTCAAATCATGGATGCTGGAGCGGTGTTAGGATGTCCTGTTAAAATACACTGCTCAGTTTACCTTAGCGGTGAATCACTAACCTCAGCAGTCATTTGAACTGTAGTGAGTAGTAACAGCAACGAATTGGTTAGATTTAGATATATATTATGTATATATGTATGTATTTGCACATAACTTAGCTGGAATATATTCATGATACATAAAAATCATATGGTCACTTTCTAAGTAGATTATTAGACTACTGAATGTATATACATAAAGAATGTGAAGTCATATATGACAAATGAAGATGTCAATATGTATATTTTAATTTAATGACCTATAAACAATTGGAACCGTTTATAAAATGCGCACGTGTAATAGCATTCAAACGACTTATATTTTCAAGGGTTTCAGGATACGGTATTCAAAGGCTAGTAGCTGGAATGGTTATGATAAATGTCTGCAAATCAACGAGTTATCCGCTTCAAATTATTAATTACGGATTCTGACAGCATGATGGTGATTAAAATTCTGAGATACTATCAACAACGGGATCCTGTGCGTGGTTGAGGAGCAGGTTCAGTTTTTCACGGACCTTGGATATAAATCCTTTCATAACCGAAAGCAAGCAAGGGTTTTGCTTACCTTATTTTCCTCTGATACTTAATTTCACATATATACTAACATTTAGCAAGCTATACTTCTATAATATGTGTATATATATATATATATATATATATATATATATATATATATATTATATATATATATAATATACATATTGTAATGGACTACAATTGGTCCTATATATTAAACATAAAAAAATCGGAATTGGATTAACCTGGCAGCAAACGAAACAAAGGAGAGAGGCGTCAAAAAACCATAATTGTGCCCTTAAACTAATTTATTACAGTAACTTATTGTAGTATTTACGCCTTTATACAAGTGAGTCAGTACATCAGTCATTACTAATTAAATCAGATCCAAAAGTGATGTAAAATTATTTAAAGAACCTGCATGACAGTCCATAAATCCAAAGTTGAATCCCTCAAAATGAGTATCATTACAATTAATACTAACTGAAGTTAATTAAGAGAAAATTTACATCATTATATCAAAGTTATTATAACAAATACTCAAAATGAGTCTAATAAAACTAAAACACATTCAAAATGAACCAGCATCACAACTAAATAATTATTTAAAATTATCAAAATACTCAAAATTATTCAGCATCAAAGTTAAACAAATTCAAAGTTAACCACCAGCACAATTACATCACTATTCAAAATAAGAAAATAATCAACATCACAAGTGAACAGAAAAAATTACATTACTTGAATTCTTGGCTTCTAAACATTTCTGAAATTTAGACAAAACAAGGCAAAATTGGGTAAACCTGAAAAGGTCTCACCCGACCCAAGACTACAGAAACAACAGACAATCTTATATACTAGGTCATCAACACTGCTCCACACTGCCAACGAGGTTACCCTCCAAACAATGTCGCTCCCCCCGCAAACAAAAATACGCAACTGATGCCAATGAAGCCACACTCCACATGATGTTCTCTAAATGACAAAAACACTCCAATGCTGCCCAATGAGGTCATACTCATACTCATGTTGCCCCAACGACGAAAACATACCAATACTGGCCAAAGACTGCTGACCTCCAACTTCAAGGCATACTCCGTACGACGGCTTCACACCAAATAACCAGGTATCAAATACCTGACGCTGCCTCATACTGGTCTACAGATAAGCATATTTGATGCTCTGCTGCTGTGAGACTTGATGCCTCTGACTGACTAACTGACTCCTCACACCCCACACTCCACCAACGACACCTCCTCTGCCAACGTGGCGAAACTAAAGAGGGGAACAAGCAAACTAAGATTGTTCCTTTAAAACAAGCACTCAGACCTCACAATATAATGTACTACTTGTAAAGGATTAACAGTTATTATTCTGGGACAATCGTTTAACGATTGTTCCCTTGTTGTGGTTGCCTCCTTACTTGTTGGTGTTTTGTTTTTATTTTGAGTTTATCTGTAGCCTCGTCTTCCGACGGAGTCAGTCAATAGCAAGATATCGAGTAGTGGTGACCAGTCAGTATTTGATCAGCGAGTCAGATCTCCAGTACCTGAGTCGGAGAAGCAGCGTCAGGTATGGATACCTGGATGTCTTTGGGAGTGACCTAGGCCTTATGTGCGACCTCTTGTTGGAGGATGACCCAGTCCTTGTGTGTTCCTGTTCGGTAGCCAGGGGCTGTTTCGACGACTGCCTTGTTCATCTGGTGTGAGGATTTGTTCCTGTTTGACAGCCAGATGCTGTCTTGATGGCTCGGCTGTGTTTGTATGTGAGGGTGAGCTCATCTTTGTAGCCTTACAGGTACTTTTGATAGTTGAGACTTGGGCATATTTATAATTTTTATTGATTTGTATTATCATTGATTTTTCTGGCAATGATTTATAAGCAGGACTTATATTGTGATTTTGATTGTTTATTGCCTATTGCGCTGGTCATTTGTACAGTTAATATATTTGCGGTGCTACTTATACTTGTGATGTTTTATTTTTACTGACAATATGCTAATCTTCTTTCATTAAGTTGCTGATCTCATTAGTATGAATTTAAATTTTTTATTTATTAGCTCATTTTTGTTTAACCGAACCTTTGATACTAATTCATTTGTAAATAATGTATAAACTAATTTATTCATGTTAATAAATTAGTTTAAAGCCATTTTTTTAGCTTTTGTTTAGCTCCTTTCTCCTTGTTTCTCAATTTCTCCCCGTCAGTCTAGTCCCATTTCCTTTTTGCACTCAAGATCCTACATATATATGTATATGTAGCAAGAAAGTCCACGTGCTTGAGAATAGCATAAAATCCACGTAGGAAGGAAAGTGAAAACCGGCACTTGAAACTACTACTTTTGTAGTTTATTTTGAATTTTCAAGTTCACACTGAGTACAAACATGGTTAACTGAGCGAGTTTTATATACAAAATTGAGTAGTGGTGGGAAGGGTTACAGTTTCTTGATTTGGGCAGCATTTTCTGCAAACAAAAGAGGCAGGGAAAGAGGACCAAGGGATAAACCAGGGTGGAAGTAGATATTCTTAGTGGCTGTGGTTTCAATGAATACTGTTTCCAGAAGATCTCTTTTCTGACAATCGTTGGCCTTGCTGATTACAGACTAATTATTCCAGTTAATGGCATGGCCTGTCTCAAGCCAATGATCTGAAATGTAATTGTTTGTTACTATGATGCACTTCAGGGACCGCAAGTCATCGTTTTTCTCAAATATGTGTGTGTTGGTTGGGAACGATTTTTTTCTTCTGTGTGGCCAATAAAAAAACTTATATCTTTACAAGGGATACAGTATACAATATTTTTGGAGTTGGACGGATTATTCTTAATCTGCAAGGGCAACGATTATTAGAAAAGGGACCTTCTCGAAACTATATTCATTGAAGCCACGGCCACCAGGAATATTAACCTTCACCCTGGTTTATCCCTTGATCCTCTTTCCCTGTCCTTTCTGATTGGAGAACATGCTGCCCGGGTCAAGAAACTGTAATTCCATCCGCCACTACTCAATTATGTATACAAAGCTCGTTCTGTAAACTGTTAGTACTGTGTCAACTTGAAAATGTAGAACAAACTAAGAAAGTACTTGTCCAAGTCCCGGTTTTCACTCTCCTCCTTACGTGGATTAGTCTATAATGAAATAAGATAGACCACAGATTACGTGAGCTATTCTTACGAGTACCTCATATGAACTGTACAAAAAATGATTTTGATTTGATTTGATTGTGAGTTATCTGGCGTCACAACTGCCAGGGTCACCGACGCCGAATACAAAAAATGATATCATGCGGAGATTACAACCTAAACTATTCAACTACTCGACTATTTGGCAATACCATCTAATACTAGCAGTTCAGATTTATCCTACTTGAATTCACTTTTATAAACCGAAAAACAAACATATGTATGTAATTTAAGTTACGTCCCTCGTTGTTAGTAATGGGTACTTCAATCCCATACATATTTGATGTAAGGTAGTAACGATGGTGATCACAGCTAGCCAAAAAGGTCATCAGATATCATCATCTGACGCACACCTACAATTCTGTCTATTCTTTCTTTTACTTAGGTAACACTGAAATAGGAGGTAACACTGAAATGGGCAAGGGTATTCAAAGAAATTATAACCGCATGTGAACCTACATATAATTCTGAATAAATGAAAAACATTCCACAATGCATGAAATGATTTTCACTAAATAATTTGCATAGCATGAATCGTTTTTGTTGAGGTGGTGGTCTGCTCAGTAATAATTATGTAAGAAAAAATAGCTTTAGTTTCTTTACACGAGAAAGTCTGTAGCGGCTCATGTCCCACTTTATGAGTAAGACAGCAACTTAAGACTTGTCTACCTTCCTTTTTTTCATTGCGAGAATTTCATATTATCAAAAAATAAATGTTTTCACTCACTTTTTTAATTTACTTTCCTTTCTAGACTTCTAAACTTGCAACTGAAATAAGATATAGAACACTTCCTGTTGGGGTCCTGTGCGGAATATAAATTAGCCACGAGATTATTTTTCACACTTGGTCTATATCGACTTTATTGCGAATCAATGATGATAACAGTGCGTATCTTACTGGGCATCATTACCTACTGTATCATTTCATATTTAAGTCATATGTTTTGGCAATTCGATATGCAAATAACAATTCTGACTTGCAGCTGCCTATTTAATCTCCATCCAGAGTCATTCATGCATGAAAAATTACTAACTCAATTGTTGTTAATAATCCCAATTCACATTTTCTCACGATGCGTGCGCCCTTTTTAAAGTAAATTCTACAATTGTAAATAATTACTGACCATCATAATCCTGATATCATTAAGTCTTATCAAAAGGAAAATCTCAGTTCATCTAAAACCTACTCAAACTGTTGAGATAATGAAACAAATGTTGTCACGCTAACTTGAAGTAAGGAAGCAGTTTTCAACATTTGCAAAGCATCGACCATCTGCCTGGAGGCGTTCTTCAAGAGTTGAAAGAACCCAAATTTACCAGAGAGCTAAATCGCCGTTCAGTAAATCTCTCTCCTTCTCTCTTATCTGGGGGTTCAAGGTGAAAAATTTTACAATACATAAAATGGATGGCTATACACGGCACATAGCTAAACGCTCGTCAAGATCGACAGCAGATGTAATACGGGAAGCTCCGCCTGATCTACTCATGCTATTATACGTGCCATTAACTACAACTAAGGACTAGCTTCGGCCGATCATTTGCCTAAACACTACGTGATTTCATTGGGTGATACCTCATACAGATAACGATCAAATAACGATCGAATAACCCTCGAGCATTTGCCGAATCCTTTTGACGGCTGGATATAAGAAATTTGGTGGTGCAATACATCCGCTGCGGTGGCGGCTAAGGTGAGGTGGGGTGGGGCGGGGGGAAAGTAAAAGAGGGGGCGGGGCGGGGATTGGACGTGGTGGGGAATTGAACTTGGCTATTTCCCTTGGAAGAGTAATGATTATCATGAGCTATAATCATTAACTGCTTATTTCTCAGTCAAATGTATTTGTCGGCAGAACTTATTTTAATATATGTGTTAACCATCATAAATAATTTTGTGGTTAAGGACCCGCCTTAATGTCTATGATTTCACTGTTATAAGACATATTTGTCCATTCTGATTGTTAAAATTCATCGCATTCAAATTAGAAGGAGCAACTGTTTCACATTAGTGGCAAGATCGTTCTTCACTGCTTGGGGTAAACGATTTGTGGATTAACTCTGTAATTGAACGATTATTTGTATTTTATAAAATCAGTTTACCTGAACCACTTCCTTCCCTGTCAAAGCAAAAATTATATAAATTATGCTTTAAATATCCAGAACAATACAATGCAGTGCATATACGCATATAAATATGGTTGCTATTTTCAAGTCAAGAAAAAAAAAGAAGAAATGCATGAATACTGCGGGAGGGTGTGCTTCAATATATATAGGTACATATATATGTGTGTATGCATGTGTGTGTATACATAACATACATATAATATAGTACATATATATATTATATTATAATATATATTATATATATATAATATATTATTAATATTATATATATATAGAATTGCACATTTCCCTCGTACATTAAGTAAAATGGTAAAAAATAAAAAGCCGGGCGATATATATGCCATAGCTACAGGGTAATGCGATATACATCCCATAGCTATAGGCGATATATATCCCATAGTTATAGGAGATATATATCCCATAGCTAATCATGCATACAATGCACGTACACTTACATACAAATGTGTATGTGTATGCCTGTTTGAGTGTGCGCGCATGTACATCTTCACAGGCTAACATCGTGTTTTTGATATGAACACCTTATATCATAGGCGCTAAAATGACTCATGTACAGAGGTAATTTAATCCTAATCATTATCTGCAACAACCACCACAAATGCTGCTGTTTATTTCACGTTGGCAGATACTAATATCATAGAGGGGCAAGCCTACGACCCACAAATGATTCAGTTTGGTTTTGCAGTATGAAATCAGAGAAAGTTTTATTTTTTCAAATTTATTTTCATCCATTTAGAGTCCCAGTTCTCTCTCTCTCTCTCTCATTTTCCCGTTCTTTTAGTTTTCTACTTTGTGCGAGAGCAAAAAAAAAAACAAAAAAAAGTTTTCTAAGGTGTCTACTTCTTCCCTTTCAAGTCTCTCTCTCTCTCTCTCTCTCTCTCTCTCTCTCTCTCATTGTCCCGTTCTTTTAGTTTTCTACTTTGTGCGAGAGCAAAAAAAAAACAAAAAAAAGTTTTCTAAGGCGGCTACTTCCTTCCTTTTCAAGCCTCTCCTTCTTGACACATTCCTTTCTTGAGATTTAAGACTACATGCGAGAGCATTTAGTTCGACTTCACATGAAACATGGAAGCATATTATTAACAAGAGAGCAGCTAAGAACGGAGAATGTCAACTCACGCAAAAGACAGAGAGAAAATAATACCCAAAAGAATTACCTAAGCACTGGATGAAGTAGGACCCCGCTGAGTTAAGAATCTGCGAAAAGGTATTTTAATGATACCTTCCTCTCGCCCCATTAGTTTCGCCTAGGCGTGCACACACCAAAAGAGAGAGAGAGAGCTGAATTGAGTTAAATATAGAACTTAGGCCAAAGGCCAAGCACTGGGACCTATGAGGTCATTCAGCGCTGAAACGGAAATTGACAGTACATGGTTTGAAAGGTGTAAGAGGAGTGAAACCTCGCAGTTGCACAATGAATCAAGTACTATTAGGAGAGGGTGGAAAGTAAGAGGAAGACAGAGAATATGAAAGGAGGCACAGTAAAAGGAACGAAAGTGGTTGCAGCTAGGGGCCGAAGGGCATACTACAAAGAACCTTAATTAATGCCTACAGCGCACCGCATGAGGTCCACTAACGGCACTACCCCCCTACGGAAGAGAGAGAGAGAAAAAAACTGCAAATATTAATTATAATAAACATTTTCCATAAGATCAATACTTCACTGTATTCCCCGGCGAGTTCCAGGCACGTCTACAAAAACAAAATTTGAAGCAATAGCAAAAGTGAAACTTGATTATTATGCCCTGGATTCGCACTTTCATATGCTTTGTATTTGGAGTGTTTATGAAGGAAGTCACTGACAATGCTTTCCTACTACGTGGCTGTGCAAATAACTAAAATGAACACTAAATTGACACAAATCAGTCTAAGCTGTTCGTCAGTTCTTACAATGGTAAAGAGAAGGAAACTCGTACATTAATTGCTAATGCGTATGTATATATATAAACATTATATATAAATAATACATATATGCGCACATTATATATTTTTATTATATATATATATATATATATATATATAATTATATATATATATACACACATATGGATATGATATATACATAACTATATATAAACAATATGTGTACATATGTATATACATATAATATATAATATATATATATATATATATATATATATATATATATATATATATATATATGTATATATATAAAGAAATTTTTTATCACACCGTGATTTATATACAATCATTAAGCTACAAATATTGTTTAATACCGAATTCACGTTACTTCGGGAATATCTCAGAAAGGGAATATCACAATATAAATATATTATATATTAATATAATATTATTTATTATAATATATTATTAAATATTATATCATTATAATAAATTTATAATATATGTATATATATATATATATATATATATATATATATATATATAAAATACTATATATAATATATATATATATATAATATATATATATATATATATATATATATATGTAAGCAATCAACATATGAGTTCCTTCCAGTGAATGACGAGTGTGTGTTTTATATGTCAAAAAAACATCGCAATCTCTCCTTTGAAGGGCTTGATCGACAGCTTAATGGCACCATCATTACGTAGCTACAGTATTTATGGGTTTCGCGCAAAAACTACACCCAATAAAAAGTGTAGTCCGTTATTACACCTATTACCGGCAATACACTTTAGCACCTGCACGGCACATTGTGAGCAATACCGAATGAAATTCTCGTAGACAGATTTCTTCTTCCATAATAAGTTTGACTGACTGGATCCATATATTTGCGTCACGAATACACTGATTACTCGGCAGTTGAAAGAAAATTTCGGCAAAATGAAGATGCATTCCTCCATTCATGAACGTAGCTGAAGTCACGGGAAACACGGACAGACAGAAAGAAAGAAAGATTTGACATCATCCGTATAACTGCGGAATAATCTAAAACACTATATGCTACGGAATTTGTCGTTAATTTTCCGATAAGCCCTAAAAAATATCTCGTAAGCAATACTACTGTACAAGCTGCTTATCCTGTAGTATTCCTTTTCTGAGTAATGAATTATCTTTAAAAAACTGAGTATCTCATCACCAGGATGCACATGTGGGCTTTAGCTCATAGAAATATTATAATCTCGTGAACTACCCAAATAGATTCATACTTTTCATTAAAACAAATCCGTCCCACAATGGAAGCTTAACTTTTGTTCGTAAAGAAACGCCATGCTTTCGTGAACCTAAACTTGGCCGAAGTAACTTATTCTTTTCATGGCCAAATGCAACTTTGAACAAAGTCGTCTAATCGTGTAACCTTATCATGAACAATTCATATTTCATACTGAGGGATTTCAAAAACCACTGAGGCCCTAGAAAAGCTTTCCCTTGCCAAGCCCTTTCAATCATCAAACACCACCAGCCTCATTTCTCGTGTTATTTCAGTTAACAAATCTAAACTGTTTTAAATAGTCATCAGTTCCTTGAGACCAAATTAATATGCTGATGGCAAGAATTGACACTCACCCCGTTTGAGTGGCACAGCCGCACAGCCGGTCTGACATTTAGCCGCTTCCATGATACTTCCGGCTGGAGTGTATACTTGGCGCAATATTAAAAATAAATAAATGTATATATACATACGTATACATACACACACTCACATTATATATATATATATATATTTATATATATATATATATATATATATATATATATATGTGTGTGTGTGTGTGTGTGTGTATATATATATATATAAATACACATACACACACCAGTGTATTAAAATATTTCTTCACGTTTTTATTTCTGTATTTGATAATTAACGCTCGGACGAATAACATACGAATTAAAAACCTAAACATCACGCTTAAGGGACACGCAATGTCAGACGCCAGTGATTAAAACACACATTGTGTTACTATTTAACATTAACATTTTCGGTGGTGAGCCTCGTCTTTAGACAAAGACGACCTCCTAGATTATTATTCTATTAGGAATTTCCTAGATAGCGAACCCCAGGGGTTCTCATCCGGTATGTTCCTATCCATCTTTGCAGCGTGTTTGACACAACCCCGTTGGGGATGACCGTAATAACATGGACAAAATACTGTAAATATCATAAATATAATGATGCCCAAGTAACAGTCCTAAACAACGACCCCGGAAAACCCTTGGGGGTCACTCTCTACGAAATATCCAGTTTCCTTTTCTCTGGTGTAAAGAAATATGTAGATGCTACTACAACAAAATATAACTATAACTATGGAAGATCAAAATAAATTCCAAATTACCAAACTTCTATCAATAATACACCCATAGGAAGAGAAGAATTTCGCAGAAAGAAAAATACGGCTACGAAACTAATAATAATAATAACAACGGTGACTGCGATCATTATCCCGCAAGCTGAATAAAAGAAATGCGAAGGGACCAAACCACGAAATGAACTTTGCGAGAAGACTTTCCTACCACCTCGACGTAACCTCTCCTTCTGCTCCGGTCTCCTCCTCCTCCTCTAGTATCCCACGAAATCACAAAAATTACAAGACATTAAGAGATAAGAACTTAAACTGGCGAGGTCGTTAACTGCCTAACAACCAATTACGCGGCGTCAGGACTGGAACTACTCCCGCGTGGAGGATAAAATGGTTAATTAGCAGCAGACCCTCGGATCCGCGGTGAAAAACGCAAAAATCTGGATGAAAAAAGCGCCCCGTACGCCGGAGAGCCATTAACCGCACTAATTGGTCGCGAGACGATGCTAATCTTTGAGGAGCCGACGGCGAAGACTATGACGACGACGACGACGACGACGAAGGGGGGAGGGGGGATGTGTGGGTAAGGGGCAAAGCAAAAGGGGATATTCTAATTTCCTCTGCAACTTCCTTCATGTTATACAATTTTTTCCAAGGCCAAAAATATGTCCATGTTTTCTAACGATTATCCTGGCACTGTGCGTGGTATCTTCATTGGTACTTTCATGATATGCATTGACATCTGTTAACATTCAAAGCTTTTAATAACATCGTCTCAAAATAGTTACAGGGAAGTGGTATGATTGCGTGACATCATTGTTAATGTGTTCAGGACATGGTCACACAAGATAATATATTCTATATTATATATATATATATATATATATATATATATATATATATATATATATATATATATATATATATATATGAATTATCTTTATCACATCACCATGATTGATATACATACATCGAGCTACAAATGTCCTTCAATATCCAATTTGCTCGACCTCCGAATTAATATATTTTCATATATGTTAACCGAAGGGGAAGGGGAATTTTTAGTTGATAATAATTTCGTCCATTCTTGGGTTCGAACCAGCGCCCAGCGGACAGAGGAGAAATCATGACTTCCGTGCTTTATCGACTGGGGCAGTCGCTAATATCAACTAAATAATTCCCCTTCTGTTAACATATATGAAAATATATTAATTCATAGGTAGGGCGAATTGTATATTAAAGGACATTTGTAATATATATATATATATATATATATATATATATATATATATATATATATATATAGCTACATACATACATATATTCACACACACAGACACACACACACACACACACACACACACACATATATATATATATATATTATATAATATATATATATATATATATATATACATATACGTACATAATTAAAATGCACATATCAGAAATGCAGTTCTGCAGGAAAGTGGCGAACTTGTTGGAATACTGACTGGGAGAAATAACGTATCGTCTGACCCACGACCTCCGACAAATCAACTCGTGCAAATACACTACGATCTTTGTCAGCGCAAGAAAAAAAAAAAAAAAAAAAAAAAAAAAAAAAAAAAAAGAGGTTAATGCAAACCACTAAATGTCAATTACAACCAATTGCAAACTATAGCGAGAGAAAGAGCTTATAAATATTCATGTTGAACCATTGTTACCTGCTAGCGGTCAAACAGGAGGAAGAATTCCCACTGCTCACCAGAAATAATGGGGTGAAAAGAAGAGTACGTAACGGAAAACAGAAACACGAAACAAAGGCAGAAAAAGGGAAATACACTGATACTAAAGAAGGAAGACGAGCGATAGCGTGAGGAAAGGTAAAACACAGAAAGGAAAAGGAACTAGAGACAAACCGATAAGAAAAGAGGACATAGATAAAACTTGAAAATGTTATATTCATCTTTTAAATGAGAATTTATTACGGAAACCCTACCAAAAACAAACATGAAACAAGACAAAAGAAACTGGGAAAAGTAGCATGAGAATCGAATAAGTTCGTGCGTGAATAAGTCTTTATATTCACTGGACCATTATGCAAACACACTCGCCCGGTTTTATTGTGACTCGGTGATTTTAATAACACATAAAGGGAGGAGAATGAAAATGTAGCAACCAAATGCAAAATTAAAATATACAAGTACAATACAAAATTATAGTCTCATTCCGGAAGGCAAATTAGATATAGCTACAAACAAATTGTGAACTCTGTGATTTTGAATAAAAAATAAATCGGGCAATACGAGATAAAACAATCGACAGAAATTCGGTTACCTTTTGAAAAAAAATAGCAGAAAAAATAATCCCAGAATACTGACTATGGCTGAGACGCATCAATAAACTCAGTCTCCTGAGAGATTGGCCTAACTATCTGATTTAGATGAATTTCATTACCTAGTTAATGTAATTTTTAATTTCATTCATTGACTTGTTAGTTACACCTTTATATTATCGATTTTTTGGAATGGAATGGAATGGAACTTTGGGTCATCTGGCGCTGCAGTGAAAGTGCCCTAAGGTGAAGTTATAAAACACTGAATAAAATTAAATAATAAATGCTTCAGTAAAAAAGGAATAGTCATTCTGTAAAAGATGAATAAAAGTTCTTCAAAATATACAACTGCAAATAAAATATGCGCATAATCACTGATAAAAAGAAATAAAATGATAGCTAACTACAGTAAAACGGGCTCATTTATTTTTTTCTATTCCATAACTGCAACAGACTATTAACTACGTCGATACAAAGTCCGTGCTATGAATATGATCGTTGGATTTTTAATATTTCTATAAATTCCATTTCATTTGGTACTCATATTGAATTCGGTTTTCTATTGTATAGGGTAGAATCTGAATTTCCAGATTCCCACAATTTTCGTGATAACATTTCATTCACCAGATTTACAACGAATCCACCCACCCCCCACATTTTTGCCCCGTTATTTTTACATCTCACTAAAACTGCTCTCAGTGTTCAGGATGACTGTCTCTACTCATCAGCATCTCTTTCTCTGTTCATTCCAGTGAACGCTTGTTCATTACCGGCTCATCAGCTTTTAACTGTACTTAAATTCTGGGTGATAGAAACTTTTATCCTCAAGGTAGAATGTCGTAAGCCGCATCCACATGTTAATAAATCTATTATCATGTACTCCCTTAATTCCTTTGACCCTTTCCAACAAAACTCGAAAATCCTCTACTTTCCTAATGTCTGATAATCATCTCATTTTCTTCTTATTTCATTGTAAGTGATAATACTTGTGCACTATTACGTTATAGAAGAGAGACACCCCACGATGAACTGCAAATTCAGATTATGTGATTTGCACAACTTAATCTTACGCCAATAAGAAAGTGAGCCGTAATTTCCGGACCTGAAGCACATCATTTCAATAATTTTTTGTTTTGCATTCACTTATATAACCAGCGCGAAATCTTCGGTATCGGAAGGATAAGAGCGGCCATAAAATTTACTCTTTTCTAAGTCATCAATAAAAAGGAAAAATCTTTTCATCGCGTACATAAAATCTACTTGGCTTTTTAACGTTATAACTTAATTATCTAAAAAAATCGATCTTGTCTATTTTTTCTATTTATTTATTTATTTATCTTTATCTTTATTTTATTTGAACTGACGATCATCCTTGCATATTCAACAAGTCTACAATGGATACGGATCTGCGTATGGACTTCCTCAGCATTCGTGGTAAAGCGACGCAAAATTGCTGAACTTGGTTGTCTGAAAATCTCATTTTAAACGACTGATAATTAAGAATTTTTAATCACGTGTCAGTTTCAACCGCGCTATCAAATAATGCTCTACATAAAACGGTAACATCATTATAATACTAATGGTCAGCAAATTTGTTGGAGTAGAAAGAATATTTGAGTAATAAAAACATTCGGACATATAGAATGGATTATTATTTGAGTCATTAAAACATTCGGACATAAAGAATGGATAATAGAGTGTAGACCAAGCGCCAAGCGCTGGGACCTATGAGGTCATTCAGTGTTGGAAGGGAATTTGAAAGTAAAATGTTACAAAGGTGTAACAAGAGGTAAACGTCGTAGTTGCACTATGAAATAATTATTTGGAGAGGGTGGATGGCAAGATGGAAGATATATAATATGAATGAAGGTACAGTAAAATGAATGAAAGGGTTGCTGTTAGGGGCAGAAGGGAAACTGCAAAAACCTTTAGTAATGACTACAGTGCACCCCGTGAGATGCACTGAAGGCACTAACCCCCAGCGGAGGCCGGGCATATAAAGGTAACCTCAAACAGACAGTTTGGGCAGAAAAATAAAAGGGACCCGAGAGCACACGAAGGTGGGACACGTAGCTGCAGAAACGCCTGCAGTGTTAGAATTAGCAGTAAGTGTGAAGGAGGCAACGTTGGACCTTTGGGTGTAAGTTTCTTGAATAATAACCATGTTTACTTTAGCCGTGAGGCTTGAAGAGTGTTACTGAATATAATATGAGGACAAATCTAGATATCTTGGCGTTCTCCCAATTCCCTCGCTCCTTGTGATTATCATTAATATATATATATATATATATATATATATATATATATATATATATATATACACACACACATACACACACACACACACACACACACACATATATATATATATATATATATATATATATATATATATATATATATATATATGGGAGGGAGAGAGAACGAACAGGAAAGGGTATCAGTTAAAGTCAAGGCAGAAAATTAACTTTAAAATAAACTTGATATGAGAATCTTTAAGCTACTTAAGAAAAGTTTAAGACTCAAAACCAAAGGAAATCTTTCTAAATATTCTTGTTTCTAAATATTCTTGGCCATGGAAAAAAAGTTTCAACGGCAATTCTGATCGAATACAAATATAACCGCATACACAAAAGAACCCAGCTTCAGGTCAGACTTAACCAGGCAGGTGACACGAAACCTTCACGCCTTAATAAGTTGAGTTGAATAGAATTTAGGCCAAAGGCCCAGCACTGGGACCTGAGGTCATTCAGCGCTGAAACGGAAATTGACAGTAAAAGGTTTGTAAGGTGCAAGACGAGGAAAATCTCGCAGTTGCACTATGAATCAAGTACTATTAGGAGAGGGTGGAAAGTAAGATGAAGAAAGAGAATATGAAAGGAGGTACAGTAAAAGGAACGAAAGTGGTTGCAGCAAGGGGCCCTAAGTAATGTTCACGCCTTATTATGAAAGGAGGACAGAAGGAAACAAACGTGGTAATAACAACGGTGGAAGAGAAAGACTGCCGCCTAACGGATTCACCTTGCAGGGAAGCTGTCGTATGTATATTAAAAAAAAAAAAAAAAAAAAAAAAAAAAAAAAAAAATGTCATGCCAATATAACTGCCTGTTCCCGTAGCTCAATGGTTAACGACCTGTCCTCACCCTCTATCGCCAAGGTTTCACAGGGGGTTCTTTTGCACTGTTTCGTGGAAAACCCACTCTGCCCCGCTGACCTCAGTAGTGATGACTGATATCTAGTGATCACAGACAGGTATTTAGTCGCAGCCAGGGTACAGAAAGGCAAGGGACTAATGCTTTTACCCCCCACCCCCCAAATTCTGTTTTTCCTTAGAAGAGGTATATTAACACTGGAAAAATGATGTTTGGTTTAAAGTATATACTGGTATATTAATTATCAGTGTTGACACACATACATACATAGTAAATATTCTAACAAATATATAAAGGAATACATATATATATATCATATATATATTATATATATACATATATATATATATGAATAAATAAAGGCCGTATATAAACACACAAAATATATATATATATATATATATATGTATAATATACTTATACATATATACATACATATATATATATATTATATATTAATTATATAATATATGTATATATATATATACGTATATATGCTGCATTACATGTATGTGTGTGTATTAATATCTTATATATCCTATTTATGTATATATTACTATAAATATATAATATTATTATATATTCAGTTTATATTTATATTATATAATAATATATATTATATAATATATATATTATTTATGTATATATAATATATATATATATATATTTTTTATGTGTCTTGCTTTTTCGAATGTAATTATCTAACTAGAAAAAATATAGAAAGCCCGATTAATCTTCAGAAGAACATGGAAAACCGGCCGAACCGAAAGATCCTGAGAGCCCGACGCAAGGCCATCACCTTTGCTCCCTGAGTAAACTTCATACATGGCCAAGAGCGTTATAACGCGGTTAATAGAAGGTGCAATGTCATGTACTGATGGTAACAGTTAAGGCGATGACTCTTTACAGCCAAAAGACCAACACCTCAAGGATTAAGGTTCAAGATAATGTACAAAATCATCTACAATTTTATACTAATAATTTTGCGGCATATATACTATTCAGGCTGATACAGACCTGAAATTTAAAAATTTTCATAAATGAAAGGATATCACAAGAGTTGAGATGTAGCACAAATGGTGAGAAATCTTAAAGATTGAAAAGAGATTTTACTGGTAAGAATTCTTAGTGATTTAGAATCAAAGTGGGAAAATAAGAGGACACTTTTTTCACGATTTATTTAACACCTCTACCACAACTTCTTTTTTGCGTTCTTTTACTACCCACGAAAAATGATCGCTGTAGGAATTAAATACTTAAAAAAACGCGGAACCTTGCAATAAGAGAGACAACTGCAAACGAAGAATCTACCTAATTAAGAAACTATTAACTATGAAAGAAATTAAGAAACTACTAATTAGAAAATAAATTTCGCCATAGTGTGAGATGCATACAAAATGCAAATTCGATGTACCAGAAGAAGACACATTACCAAAGGGAAATTCGAATCAACAGAGAGTATATCACTGCAAAAGACCCAAAAAAAAAAAAAGGAAAACCAATAGAAAAAGAGGGCTATACATAAAGCATAACATTTTTCCAGAAAACCAACACATTTACAGTGCTGTATCAGAGGGAGTCCCATTGGTAAAACATGGTGAATGAAGCCAAAACATTATATACAAATGAGAGAGAACACTAAAACACTAGGAGGAACTTACATTACTAACACACATGGCCATAAGGGGAGATACATAAAAAAAATAAAAATACATTCCTAAAAAGGAAACATCAAGATGATAAGAGAAATATACATTACAACATTCACGGATGCAATGCAAAAGATGTACTGTAATATAAGAAAAACTTGCTGCAATAGAGCGTAGGGAGTAGTGCTAAATACGTTAGAAATTTTTCATGACAGGGAAATATATTACTAAAGCGGAACCGGAAAAAAAGGTTACATTACAAATGAACGAGACATTTCGCAAATGTAAGAAGTTCCCAGACGGATATGCAACAAAATCAATGAATATTGCATAAGAATTCAAAAATACAGTAAAAACCTAGTTGAGGTAGAAGGAAAAACGTCACCGACCGAAAAATGTACTTTACGTCGGCCCCGAGACTCGATTAAAGGAAATGATAAACTCTGTACAGAGAAATAGAGAGAGACTTAAAAACACATAAAGGAAACAACAAACGCAGTACAAAGATATAAACAGATTTACAGCAACATCCTGCGTGTGAGTTCAAGGGTCTATCTACTGCACATAACAGCTTCAACCAATTTGAGGCCGTTGCCCAAAAACCTCTACAGACGGCCCTAACAGGATATGAATGAAGACAGGAGAG
The DNA here is from genome assembly GCF_015104395.2 of Macrobrachium nipponense. NCBI lineage: Eukaryota > Metazoa > Arthropoda > Malacostraca > Decapoda > Palaemonidae > Macrobrachium > Macrobrachium nipponense. The sequence goes on from NC_087200.1 coordinate 129,968,081, forward strand.
TTGAAAGGGATTGTGTCGTCACTTAGCGTACTAATGGTCCTGCTGAGTTCGTCCTGTACGTGATCAACCTCCCACGGACACACGGACTTGCTCAGGGGTAAACACACCTATACGTGAATTGGTCTCTCGAGGTTTAGTCGGATGGTCTAGGTACTTTCTTTTTTTATTCACACAGTTGAAAATATTCGTTTTTTATATTTTGCTTTTAAAAAGCCTTTATCGCTAGACTTTTCAATATCTCTCTCTCTCTCTCTCTCACATATATGTATATATGTGTGTGTGTGTGTGTGTGTGTGTGTGTGTGTGTGTGTTGTATGTAAGATTTTCCAACAAGTTCTTGCGACTTCCTTATACAATTACGAATGAAATCGACTTTACTTCGAGTTCACGTAAAATACGCTTTTACACAACAAACATAAGTTAATACACACTTGACTTTTTCATGCTAATAAGTATTTTGACAAGATTATGACTAAATATCGAATTCAGTCAACCTAGAATGAATTCTAATTTAATCGTTCTTCTGTCTCAGCCAGGATTCGAGTCTGGGCCTTTGGTTTAGAAACAGTGAGTAATAATGATTATAATGGTCCGTATAGCCGACGGGGAACGGGTTATTTTCTGCCTGAGAAAATATCTTTTATTGCGGATTCGCGATAACCTTAAGTCACTGAAATTCTCCAAAATTACTGTATTACCTCGTTAGACTTCCAAATCATTTTTGGAGAGGGGAGAAAAAAACGCGTTAGTAAAAAAAAAAAAAAAAAAAACTAAAGATAAAAATGTCCAAAATCCTGGAAAAGCAAGTGTCACCGATAAAACTACCGAAGAAATTAGGAGAGAAATTAGAATTATATAAAACATGAAAACAAATATAAAGTACTAGGGAAAACTTACGAAACAAAAAATTACAGAATTCATAATGTGGAATCCACGTTCACGGGGCGTATGAAACGTACACTCAAATGAGCGTACGAAAATGGATAATTGGTGATACACAACGAAAAACAGATAATTGGTGATAAACAAAGCCTCATCCCGAAGATGAGACCTCATGCATGAGTTCACATCAGCCATGTTATTAGCTTTATAACAATCTTATCTTCCAGATACGACGAAGATATCTGCAGTACAAGACAAACTTCGGGTTTAAAGCTGCTTAAAATAAAACAGAAAATCAAGAGGTGATGATCTTTCAACAGTTTCCGCGATGGCAACGTTGAATACCCCACTGGCCGGATGCAATTTTACCCAACTCATTTATATTATTATTACTAACAAAGCTTAATAAGTACTAGAAGCTGTGCCAGCAATATATCGAACAGCTTAGATATTGTTAAACCTTTAATCTAACTGAAATATATACGACAGGTGTTTAAATTAGTTGCATATCTTTCAACACAAGTCCGTTTTCATTACCACAGGTCAAATGGGGAGAGAGAGAGAGAGAGAGAGAGAGAGAGAGAGAGAGTACGAGAGAGAGAGGGAGGAGAGCGAGAGAGAGAGAGGAGGAGAGAGGAGAGAGAGAGAGAGAGAGAGAGAGAGAGAGAGAGAGAGAGAGAGAGAGAGAGAGAGAGAGTCTCGCCAGTTAGAAAGATTTCTAGAATTAAAAAATACGGAAAAATGAAAGGCATCTACCACCAAAAATCAGGGATAAGTAATTTCAAATTTCTGAGATTCTTAGTCAAGGATAAACTATTTTCCTCATGGAATACAACGCGCTGTTGAAAGACGTGAAATACAGAAAATAAGAGAAATAATGCCTATGATCATTTAAATACGAACTCCGACTTATCTGGCAAAATACAAGAATAATTTGATTATTTAATCAATTACGTCCAACATATACTGTGCAACTGCAATAAATGTAAGGTATGATAAAAACAACTGCGCCTGCAAAGAGAATATTCAGGTTAATATTATTTTAATATCTTGGCATGCTGAAAAATTTCTGATACTACTTCTACACTATAGCATAGTAGTTAATTAAACTTCATTATTTTGACATAATGTAGGATTAATATTTCAATAACTTAAGAGGTGAAACCTGGCCTTTAAATTGGAGAATAAATTATGAACTTACTGACCAGATGGGACAATTGCAACTTGCCAAACTACTTAAGTAAGTACTTCATTGCCTCAATACAATGAAGGTAGTTCCTATCACCACGTTTCTAGCCCCAAACGGCATGGGTTCGAAACTAGATCAAGGAAGAGAAACAATGTTATTTCCATAATAGGGTGAACTAAATATATATAATATATATATATATATTATATAGATATATATATATATATATATATATATATATATATATGTGCATGCATGCATACATACATACATACATACATACATACATCATACTACATACATACATACACTACATACATACATACACCCTATAAACGCTGACTTCATATAGGGAACCTCTTTCGTATTTGATGTAAAACCTGTTCTCTTCTACATTGTACGACTGACATTGCAGAAAAGGGGCCTTTATATTTCAACAAAACAATTTAATAATCATCACAGAGTCTTCGACTCTGGAAATAAGACATCAGATCAACGTCTCATTGACTGGAAGAACAATCCGTTCTCTCATTTATACCATAAAGTTCTTAAATTGGATTACTAAAAACATATTTTCACGTTTTAGTTGCAAATCAACATCAGGTCTGTTAGCATACATACATATATTACCAAATAAAATCATTTTAACTAAATGAAGAAACAAATAGTTACCACTAAAGTTACTATTGCAATGTGGTACATCTTAACGACATAACGACCCCAAACTCCAATATTTCTTTCAACTTCCTTCAATGAAAATAATAATGACCTGTAGTGATCAAGCAGCGAAATAAATGGTCCTCACTGAACTTATGACCGTAACCTACAGACAAATGTCACCTGCCGTTGCTTCGCTTTATATCAAAAGTTTGGAGCCCTTGAAAGCATGTGATGGCAAATAACATAGAAGAGTTCATACAGTGTGTGTGTGTGTGTGTGTGTGTGTGTGTGTGTGTGTGTGTGTGTGTGTCGCTACTACAGAAAAAGTGCAACAACTCATCATACGATTCCGTTTTCACGTAGCTATTGATTGTGCGTAAAAATACAACATTCTGGAAAAAACTGGGGCATTAACATTCACACATATTTGAAAATGCACCACACTGCACGGCTAAACCAAAAATTAACTGAAAATATGTAGCTTAATAATTCCTTCTAACACGCTTAAAGTAAAAAAGAAACGAACTACTGTTCAACACCGATGTGAATTTGAAAACAGGTACGATAATGTTTCGGAGATAAAAATGTCTACAGAATTTCATCCAAGTTCAATCTCTCACTAACCAGCCATAATTGAATACATAATCATATAGAAACAAACCCGATCAATGTAAAATTATGAGACTTCAGGTTTCTTTTTTATTTTTTTTTTTTTTTTTTGCCAGATTTCTGGCGTCACATCAAATGAGCTCTCTAATTTTACAAAAACAAGCACGGCGATCAAAATTCGAACCGGCCTGTTTCGCAACGCAAAAGTCTAAAGTGAAGCATTTACTACCTAGTCAACATAATATTCATACAAAAAACCGACAAACTTGACACGAATGAGTACCAGTTGGATAGAGCAACTGAGACTTCCAATATATACAGACAAACAGACAGAAGATCTATCTGGCTCCTTACAGAAAATCCTCAAGCAAACTCTTCTGGAAACTATACTGAATATGAGGCGGTTAAACATATAAGAAGGGCACTGTAATTTACTTCCGACGGTTATATCTTCCAAAATGAATGCCAAATTACTTTTAAGGGAAAATGACCGAATTCCACCCCCTAAAAACGTCACCTAAGGTAGGAAGGTTTCTCCTTTCCCCCATCTTGAATATAAAAGACGCTAAGGACCACAGCACCCACTTAATTACTTCCGATGTTACAGAGGAGCCTCGCCACCGCACTACAGGTGAATGTGTGTAATTCTAACCGCGCAGCAATAATAACAGAACCTTTTCAGAGTTATGGAAACGTTATCTTTGACACAACATCGATTTTCCACGTCAGACTATGAAATAAGGAATTTTTTTCTCTTTAAACTTACCGTAATTGCAGGCTTCCACTTTACAAACACACTAGAATATCCATGAAAAATGTTCAAATTATCATTTGATTTAGATTCTTATAATCTCGCCTGCTCATCAACAACTTCCGGGGAAGACGATAAACCGTCTTCATTCCTCCCGTCTGGTAATCCTTGGAAGAGCTTTCCCCGACAATTGACTATATCGTATAGTTTCATCAGCGTCAAAATTAATTGGAAGACTCTCATCAACTACGATCATACACTGATGATGAAGACTTCATTTTCCATTCTGCATTCAAATAGTTGGGGAGTCATGCGAGTAAACCGACTCTAAAAGCCAAGAGAATTGACGCCCTTGGATAGGAAGGAACGGCATGCCAGAACTCTTAATCATAATTCGTAACAATTCATAATCCAAAGGAACCTGTTCTGGTTAAGTGGTAAAACCTCCTAATATAGTGTAAAAGAGGTTACACAACTTAAAACATAGTAACCAGTTTTATCCGTAACCAAAAAGAAGATAAACGTCATTTAAGTACAGGGGTATTTCCTTTAAAAAGAAAGAAAAAAAAACTGTTTAGCAACAAGCATGAACAAAAATGAGTGTAGTGCTCTGCATATCTGTATTAAATTGCACATATCTACTATATGGCAACTTTACACAGCCTTATATAACCATTTGTACAGCGCCAACAGATATTCATCTTGTGTAACACGATTAAAATATTAGTAACCACATAGAATTCACAAATTTCCGATATATCATACATATATATATATATATATATATATATATATATATATATATATATATATATATATATATATATATATTGCATACGTATATCCATGAAAACGACAGTAACAGAGAATCACTGTTCGCCTGCAATGAGAATCAGATGACAACAGCATATGAATTTTGTGAATAAATACTGATAGTCTTTGTCAGCCGAGGAGCAATCCCAACCTACCAGAAACCAAAACTGAACTCTGCATTTATTATAAAAACAAAAGAACATCAAACTTAGCTATGTGAAATAGCAATTTCATACCGCTGGGCCGTCTCCACAAGATATGTAAGCCCCAACTTTTTTTCTTAAAGGTTGTAACATGTAACATGGTATTTTTTGTCAAGGGCAACTTAATTCTAGTACTATCAGAAATCACATTTAACGACCTAGCAGGTAATAAGTGATGCACTATAATGTAAATAATTAAAGTTACTTAGAATTAATGCATATTAAAAAACAGTAGCTATACATTAGTCTGCCATTACTCAGGGATGTATAATCAGATGCTACCAAACAGGCCACTGAAGTAATAAAAGAAGTTGGAACCTAAGTGGTTACTAAGTACCTGAGCAAGTACCTGTTCAGGATGCAAACTATGCATAACACCAAGTTTTAACAGTTTACCCAGCAACCCAAGTCATAGTATTTAATTCGGATTATTTCATCTGAGTGACTGTGATGGAATTCAACAGAGAGTAATATACATAAGGTAAAAATAAATTTCTACCAGAAATCGGAATCGAACCTAGAACCTCTTGGTTGAGAGATAAAAACATTACAACCAATCCATTGGGGTCATAGAAGAAACAGAAACCTAAACATTTAGCAAAACAGTACCTAAGAGGTTATCTGGGCACGTCTTGCATACCAGCGAGTTTTACCAAACTCCCAGACTCATCTGACCCTCTTTTTGTTTATCAAAATCAATGCAAAGAAATAAATTTTCACCTCATGTTAGGATCAAACCCTGGACCTCTTGGATGAGATGAGGGTACTGCCTACAAGGGTATATAGTTCAGGCAAAAGGGGGCTGGAACTCCAGTATTTCCACAGTAACTTTTCAACTAACCAGTGATCCAAGTGAGTGTTTAATTCAAATTATCCCACGTAAGTGAATATGAAGAAAATCATCACACAGTAGTTTTAATTACATGTTATCACTTACGTCACTGGTTAGTCGCGAAGATGGGTTAAACATTCTTGTATGCAAGGTGTGGAGCCTGCCCGATAACTACTTTGTTACTGTGCAGGTACTTAAGTTACAACTTCTTTTACAATCTCTATGGGATGGTTGGTAGTGATCTTTTAACTACGATGTCCTGGGTTTGATCATTTCAGCATTTTGCACTTTGTGTGTTGTGTTTATTTCTACTGCATTTACTCCGTTCAGGTCATTTCAACTAAAAACTTTCCCTTAGGTCATCGGTCTCCTTTTGTGGTTAATGGTAATCATTACTGTACCACTGCATGCTTCTGAAAAATAAATAAATTTCTTTTACATTTCTTTGCAGAGTGCGAATTCCCCAAATGGCAGTGCGCTTGAGGTCTACAGTCTCATAGCCTCTGTTCGTATTGCATAAATATATACATAAAATTAAAGAGGATGTGGAACCCGAACAATAAGAATGATGTTTTATCTGTTCACCTGCCAAGTTGGACATTAACGGCACATCGGCATACCAAAATAAAAAAGGTGAGCATTCGTAACTAGGATGGATAGCGCGTGATTTCGTCAGGCATGAACGAGATAGGCAAGGCAAAACAGGAAGACTGTGGAAACATGTAAGAATATTAATGTCTGAAGTGAGAATGCACCAGGATAAAAGCTTGTGACAGGAAGTGTATATGACCCAGGAGCGGAGAAAAGGTGAAAATAGAAAAATCGTTATATTTTTGCATCTGTGTTGGTTGACTTGGACGAGAAAAAACGGCAATGGTGCGGATGAGGGTTCAGATTTGTGGAATATGAAAAGTAGTCGTGAATGAATAGTGGTGTGACTGATGTTTGGAGATGACAGCAATAAAATTCACTGAAGAGTTTTAAGGGGTTGAGAAAAGGACTAAGTGGGAAGTTAATATTAGCAAGAGGGATATCTTGAGGGTAAAAGAAAGCAAGAAAGATGGAACAATGCAAGTAACTATAAAGAGTGGGAGATAGTAGCCGATCACTACTCTGTATCTGGATGTAGTAGGGGATTAGTAAACCAACTTTCCTTGACAAAATGTATGATGAATGAATGAATTAAACGTGTGAAGACACCGAGTTACAAGAATGGCTGAAGTGTCAAAATGTCGAGGTAAGTCGATGAACTAAAATATCTACGTAGCTGACAACTGTGGAGCAGAGCGCTTTGAGGTGGTTTCGTCACTTGGGAGGTATTGATAGACCATGAGATATTGAAAGGATGCACAACTGGGATGTTTTGGAAGGAAGCAGGAGAACAAAGGTCAAGCACATGCAGGTTACATGGCGTGGAAAGGGTGTTGAAATCAGAGCCTGAAGCCCAAAGAAACACAAGCGTGAGTGGGCTCACTATTTTCAGTTCATGTCAGTCCGCAACTGATTAACCCTCTTATGCATTGACACGAAAAGGCTGAAGTTCGAAACGATAGATGTGCTGAGAGTTTGCCTTAACATCAAAACTGCAATATGAAGCAGCTTGACCGTAACCATACCTTTCTCTAGGAAGAGGTTTATAGCGTGGGAATATATACGTCTATATTTTATTTAACTAATGACAAACTTGAATTTAGTAAGCATAACATTATAAAATTACACTATGATGAAAGGTTTTTAGATATTCCTAGAATTTTAATGCTGTTTAACATAAATGTTGTTTTCAGTAATATTAATGTCAAGAATTTAGTAATAAAAAATTCTCCTGAAGATCTTCCAGGCTGCATATATGAAATTTCTTGCAAAAAGTGTGATAAAGTCTATTACGGACAAATCGGTAAATCTCTTTCACAACGTCTCAAACAGCACCAATATTCTGTGAGAACTGGCAAATATCGAATGCATTATTCGTACATATGAGAGATTTAGATCATCCTATTAACTGGAGTCAAGCAAGAGCCTTAATCCCATGTAATGATATAGTTAAAAGGAATATCATTGAATCATGCTTCATCAAGTCAAATAATGGAAATGTTCTAAATTTAAGTCTTGGTTTATTTAAACTTGAGGCTTTCATAATGAAAAAAGTTGTAGATAAATATAAGCAACAAAATTAATATATTCAGTTTTTACATGTTTTGGACTGTACGGATACTTTGTAGTTTCGGTTAGGGTTAAATCTATGTTTAGGTTTGTGAACGTGTGATAATCCTGGATTATCTCTTTAATTTTTACCTTTTTGACAATTAACCATCTGGTATTCTTGATCTTGTTGTGTACCTGAGAACTTTCTCTCCAATTGTTTTTCATTCGTTCCTTGACAATGTCTTAGTAAAGACGAAAGCGCTTGGATATCTGACTATCATTTTCCTGTGGTATTCGCTTATTTAATGAAGTCACGCGCATCTACTGTGATTTTTTAAGCATATATATATATATATATATATATATATATATATATATATATATATATATATATATATATATGTGTGTGTGTGTGTGTGTGTGTAATATGGATGAACTCAGTGGCAGAGCACTGGCCTGAATAGGTAACAGCGTCATCTAAGAGTCAAGGAAAGGACAAAGGACTAGAACCTCATCCTGGAATGATTGCGAAGAAGACGGAAGGTTGGCCCTCTTCCAGTGTCACGCCATCAACGGACAAATAACGTATAGCGAAAGAAAATTTGCACCATGTTCATGTTATACATGACCCTGGTGCGTGTGCTTGCGCGTGTAACAGGGAAATGCTTGTCTATTTCCTTGCTTTTCTATATGTAAAATAACTACATTCTTACCAACTCCAAAAGAACTGCACTACTGCAAATACGATACCTGTAAGTGGAGAAAGAACTATTATTCAGTGAAACAAAAAAGTTATCCTAAAATATATAATAACTGAAAAAATAACACTAAATTACCTATAGTTTTTTTTATTGAAAGATAAGGTAATATCTATTATTGGTTATGTTAATTACTTATAAGTGTAGACCGTTATTCCACTTAACTAATATCTGTGATTGATACGATAATGAGTTGGTTACAATACATATCCTATCCTACTGTACATGTAGTACTCTGAAATTAAAGAAAATGCATAAAGAGAATAATTTTGAATTTGTATGATATGCCTTTAATATACATCCTCCACAACTCGGTACAAAAATATCTGAACGTATTGACAAAATACCAAGACAATTTGCCTTAAAAATGCCATGCTCCTAAAGAACAGCAGCCGACATTAAATTGACTTTGGAAATCTTGATGGAAAATACTGTACAACGAACTACAACTTCTGACGGTCCCTAACATTAACTTTCTATAGTTATCGCTTAAGAATTTCACACTACAACGAATATATCTACGTATTGTGGTTAAGACTAGACGCCACAAATAGCCTTCGAAAGTGACCGGTTTACTTCACAAGAAATTAAATCAGTTTTTTCTTTAGTTTTTCCCGTTTGATTGGCTATAACTGTCACTGAGCCTCATCTCCCGTTTAACATGATAGAACTAATGTAAAATCAACTATATATAAAAGAAAAAAATACCGAAAGACTAAAATGAAATTTAATTTTGAGTGAACTCGACTAAAATCAATTTTGCTTAATACAAAGTTGGAGTTTCCTCAGCATTTTGTCGAGACGTGAGGAAGTTTTGCAACATCAGTAAGCCTGTACCAAGTGGTGCTTGCTGAAAAACTCATTTTAATGTCTTTAAATGATTCTCTCTATGCATTTGCGTTCATTATACTGATATGTGTATAGTAGGATTGGAAATGTAATGTCATCGACTCATACGTACAGGTTAACGAAACTGATTTAGGATCTGTTTCCTATATGACATTCGTAACACATTGTTGCAAGCCATCCACTTCCTCTCATCCACATTGTGATTGGGTTTCCTATATCGCCTCGTGTGCCACCGGGTAGCTCGTTCTCTAGGATCTCTGTCCCTACTGTCATGCCTCATTCGCCTACTGATGCCTAGACTGTTGGTCTACAATAAAAGCCCTAACAATATGCAGACGAGGTTTCTCTTGTTGCAGCTTTTTTTTTTATTCCATCTGCAGAACGTCAGCATTCATTTTTTGATGGGTTACACTGTCGAAATGCCCGGTGCCATTTGTTTTGCTGTATTAATTTCGAAGGGTGTCCCTGGAGGCTGTAATATTAATTCATATCCAATGCACCATTGTGAGTTTACTTTCAATGCCGTTTTCGTATGCAGACGTATTTTACTGACTATTTGTCTTCAATTTTTTTCATTTCACACACCGATACTCTATTCTGTACAAACCTATTCTACAAATCAATAGCCTCATAGGCATAATTCATTACAATCAGTGCAAGCTCACGCAAGTATACTACACACTCACACACACGCACACAAACGTATACGTATATAATGTGTATATTGTGTACATATATATACATATATATATAATATTTTTATGTGTGTGTGATACAAGTGTCGAGCTTCCAATATCTTGACGGATTTTTACAATCTCAAACTTATAGTTACAAAAATTTTCTAGAATTTATACAGCTCGCAGTGATTATATATACATACATACATACATGTATATATATGTATATATATATGTATATAACATATATATATATATATAATTATATACTATATATATTATATATATATATATATATATATATATAATATATATATATATTATATATAATCGTTGTGGTCTGTATCAATTCTAGAAAACTTGTAATTATAAGTTTGAGATTGTAAAAACCGTCATGATGATGGGAGCTCTACACCTGTATCATTATCTGCACACTATTGCATTAAAATTAACACAGTATAAAACAACTTCTAGAATTATTGAAGTTGAAAGCACGTCCTATCTTCAGTGGGAAAAATATGAAAGAGGAAAAAAGATGTCTCAAAAATATTGGAGAATTATCCTGTAACTAGTGAGCATGTCTTCTGTAAATGACAGCAGACTATACGCAATTTCGCACTTGCATCGTAATTATAATATGCCCTGGACATTACATTGCAATTTGTTTTCTTTTTGAAGATTTTCTGACAGTTAGATTGTGCGCAGACATAATAAATATAAAGGTAATTGGCAATGCGGTGTTATTGCATATTCAGCCACCATGCCTGGCAATCTTTCAGTTGAGACAGCCACACACTGACACTTAACCTATCGCACATTTGAAATTCCTTAGGGGGAGATCTCTTCAGAGGCACAAATTTCTTCAAAATGATGTTTTTCCCTACCATATAAAAAGAGAATTGCGAAACAAAATCCATCCAACGAGCGTAATCGACACATCAGTACCTACGTTCGTTATTCAAATTTCACTCACTTTATCTTAAAAGTTACGTTATGACGCTCATGATCTTATAAACATCTTATTCGCTAGCCAACTTATGTATGAATATCCCTAATATATATATTACCGAACGGCTCGGTACAAAATAAAAACTGGATTGTTGCAACAACGCGTAACTCTACCTGTTGATAGTACAAAAAATAGAACATCAATTCCCTTGAGACTATAGGAACATTAGCTCAAGGAAGAATAAATGCTGAAACGACTATATGTACATGACATTAATCCCAAGAACCATTTGCAAGGAAAGCTTATGTCTGTAGGCCAGTTCACTGGAATTAGTTTTATTAAGAGTTAAAATAATTATAACCGAACAGGCCTAAGGACCACTAACTATCAAAACAAGGAGGCTCCACAGAGCAGGATAATAATATGCAAAAATAATGGATAAAAATAGAGGAGAATGAAGATAATTAATGAAGAAATTCAAAACGTATTATGCAAATACATAAATACACCAACCGCAAGATAAGCAACGGTACGTGGACGACTCATCTCATCCTGAATGACCAACCGCATTAGATACGTATGTGGGATAGGTATACAAACCGGTTACTTTACTATAATCTTTTAACAACAATTATCGTTATTCTTCTGTGTCTTCTGCAGAAACAAATTATTATTTTTATTTTTATTATTATTATTATTATTATTATTATTATTATTATTATTATTGAGATAAAATTCATACAGACATAGTTTTAAGTTGCAGTTAACAAAAAACGGTATACTTTAATAAGGATTTTTTCAACTGTTATTTACCTGGGAAAATCAACATACTGCATCTGACACAACACAAAAAAGCAAAATAATGCACTATTATCGTGATCACCATAAAACATTTCATATTTTTATCTACCGCATGGTTTACACAGCAAAATTTATTAAATTGTGAGTGTATATATATATATATATATATATATATATATATATATATATATATATATAGTTTATATATCGAGCTACAATGTCCTTTAAT
>NC_087200.1:129982924-129990424 GCF_015104395.2 Macrobrachium nipponense
ATATATATATATATATATATATATATATATATATATATATATATACTATGAGTATATATATATATATATATATATATATATATATATATATATATATATATACACTACATATTCATATAATTTTCAACTCCTGCCTTTTTTCCTTGCTGCCAAACGCCAGAAAGGGTTAGAGGTCAGGTTCCCAACAAGTTTTTCGGAATGAGGCTGCTGGCTCCTTGCCCTATCTTTGACTCCCATAGGGGCATCTTGGAGAGGCATTCCTCATATCTATTTTCCCCATAATAGTAAATTAACTGTCAAGGGGCGTATTGCGGCTAATCTTATGCAATAAGTAGTGATCTATTTCTTAAAACACATTTACAGGAAATGTTTAAGAATATGACATTCTTTAATTTTACACACTAGTCCATTTTTCTTCTTCGCTGGTAACACACACAAGAGCGCGCCGCGAACAGTGGGTATCCATACCTCTTGGAAGTATGAGAACCACATGCTGGGGGTAGGGACCTGATCTCTGGATACCTGTATATATTTGATTTTAATGTGTCAATGTATGGATGGGAAAATTTTGTAAATAAATAACAATAAAAACCTGTAAATGCTTTTGAGTTTCTTGTATGTTCTATTCCTAGCTATTCATCCCTAAAGTATGTATTAAACTAAGTATATTGGTTTACATTGTCAAAAAATAGGACTCAAGTGGACTTATGCAAAGGATGCATGGAACTACTATGTTGGGCAATTCATTGGGGGTCTGGAGTCATCAATAGGTTAAGAACCCTTGAATTACGGGGTACATTTTTTTTTCGTTCAAATTCAAAAGATCTCTGCTCTTACGGCAAAATCACGACCGAATTCTTATAATTTTTCTTTTTTAACTCTTAAAATTTTGTGTGTGTAATATTTCATGAGAACTCCACATTCCCCAGTTTTGAGTTTGCATAAATTTTAGCTTTTCAATGAGCCTTCTTTAGCAACATCAAAAATACATTCAATAAGAATCAGAGAAGCAAGAAGGAATAAATCACTGCATAATAGTCAGTTGATTAAAATAATTAGTACGCTTTGAAAATAATAACTTATCCTGCAGGCAACCCGATACCGGAAGCGGAAAAGACGTGTAAAGAAGCCTAAAAACAGTCTCTCTCTCTCTCTCTCTCTCTCTCTCTCTCTCTCTCTCTCTCTCTCCACATAAATATATATGTATTATGAGGACAAAGAAGCCGCAAAGGAAATAGTGTATTTTTTTAAAAATTCCCAGTCGTTATGTCTTCTTAAATTTGCTTCTGGTCTATTAGGTAACTGATCAAGGGAGCGTATGCAGAGTTAGAAGGATGAAAATAAGAATTTCATTGAGGAAACATGTTTGAGTTTTGGTGAGCATGACCAGTAATAATAATAATAATAATAATAATAATAATAATAATAATAATAATAATAATAATAATAATAATAATAATAATAATAATAATAATAATAATAATAATAATATATATATATATATATATATATATATATATATATATAATATATATATACACATACACACACATAAGTATAACATATATATATATGCAAATATCGATATATATATATATATATATATATATATATATATATATAGTATGATAAACATATATTATAAAAATATAGATATTTATGCACACACTTCTCACTTACATTTGAAAAATTCATATTAGCTTTATATTAATTCGAATATATTTTCAGGTAAAAAATGTTGATTACTGGCTTAATCTATTAAAAAATCCAGCTCTCTGTATATATATCTTAAATATTATATTTAAATGTGTATATATATAATATATATATATATATATACATATATATATATACATTTAAATATAATATATATAAGATATATACACATACAGCTGGATTTTTAATAGATTAATCCAGTAATCAACATTTTTTACCTGAAAATATATTCTAATAATATAAAGCTAATTATCAGTTTTTCAAATGTAAGTGAGAAATGTGTGCATAAATATCTATATTTTTATAATATATGTTTACATCATAGAAGTATAGTTGAAATATGTGTATATATATTTTCAAATGTAAAGACAAAATAAAATTGGTCGATTTTACGCATACATATTTATGACAATAAAATATGCAATCATTCCTAACGGTATAATTCTGTTTTTACACTTATCCCAAATAACCTTGGAAATAATATTCTAAAGAGTATTTGTTTAATTCAGCTGAATTCTCTTCATGACCTTGGCTTCCTTCGGATATGAAATACAACATTAAAATAACTCTTTCATAATTCCCCATAAGTCGACCACTCAATGTGAGAAGGAAAATATTCTTAAAAAGTAGTGTGCAGGATTTATGATAAGAATTCATAGAAAAGCATAAATTTATTCATCGAGACGGTCACGTGCCACGTGCCAAAAAGGTACATTTGAGGCAGTACCTGTAATACTGGTAGTGGGGCTGCGTGACGTGTAGGTCCATGGGCATGGAAGGGTGGGGCAGATGGTGAGGGCCATACCCTGAGGCCGCTTCTCCCCCTTGCATCATGCTTAGCGGCCAGAAGGGGTCCATGGCTCCCCACCCCTGAACCCCACCCCCAGGGGCGCCTCGCGGGTTAGCCGCCAACTTGGCGGTGTGATGGACAGCTCCTTCCGAAAAGGAGTTGGATCGGCGCCTCTTTCTCTCTCTCTCTCTCTCTCACACTGCCGCCGTCACAACACCACCGCTACCACAACAAACACTTGAGCCAACCGCGTCTCCACCACGCTCGAGCCCTGCACTCTTATCACACAAACGACAATCTCTCAAAACCACTGAAAACACTGGGCAGCAGCTGACGACTCGCGGGAGGGCAGCGGGTATCCTCAGGGTAAAATCACACAACGAAACACGTGGACACCGCTGGGGAACGCCGACTACCTGTGTCTCACATAACGTTTGCACCGGGGTTGGTGTGTGCACTGGGGGAGCGCGCGGGCCTGGGGATGCCACAGCCATGGAGAGGGGCGGCGCCTGTGGAGGCACCGCCCATGATAGCATGGCTTCATTGACGTCGCGGAGGCATCCCCGCCCACTTCACTACGACCACCAATCAGCATGCGAAACTCCGTTCTGGTAACCAGTGACGCCGTGAGCCCCCTCTTGGCCAATAAAGGGGGCGGTTACCCCGCGTTCAAGGAGTCGTAGTGCTCCCACTGCAGCGATCAAACACAATTACCACAAATAACAACACTCCATTTTGCATGTGAAGGCGCCTCACGGAGAAACGAACCCTTTGGGGGCAACCTACATATACTATACCTGACGCCGTTAGCTGCTGTTGGTGACCTTTCAACGACCTCTCGCGTCTCACCTGCCTCAGGAAGACAGAGAGAGACAAACGCACACGGGCGTGCGCTACGTGCAGGCCACACACCTGCACTCGTCTCTAGCAAGTGGCTCCGTACTTTGTTCATTTCAGTGATAGAGATAAAAGAATACACATCTAAACGTATCAGACACATCAATCACATCTTATATTCCCATAACCGCAGCTTATTTTCATTATGCTCTCAATATAGAATCTAGCGTAGCAGGAGTAATATATAAACAAAATTACTTGTATTTTTATTAGTTCATCCTAATAAACCAAAAGGTGACACAAGACTTCCAAGGAACCACAATTGGGGTCAAAAGGCAGTTTATGGATAAAATACAATCAGAAACTACAAAAGACCCGTGGTTTTTGTGAAACTGAATTCTAAACTGCAAACCTAAAAAATAAAAAAATAAAAAAAACACCTAAGTAAAGAAAGCAACTCACCTGCCATGAGACATCCATTTGTTATAATATCTTCCCGCGCCGGCCTCGCCCCCAAAATAATCATAACAACAGGAACTTACAATGCAAAAGTGGAAGATAAATTTATTACCACAATAATATGAGGAAGATACTACCATTATTATTTTTTTTCTGGGGGGGTGGTAAAAGACCCTCTTTTAAAGAGAATGGTGGAATTAAGCGGATTGATTTTATAAATTGTTTTTTCTATTTTTCTTATAATCCCCTTTTCTGGCTCAGCGATGTTTCTGAGTACTGGCCAATATTCATATTGGGAATTTCTAAATTTATAAAAATGCTGAAGGCGATCTTGTATTTTATTTAAACAGGCATTTCTTCTAATTGCTGTTTACAGACGTGAATTTTCTTTTACTGTAATGACATGGTGTCGTCCCTGTTATAAATTTTCTGACTGTTTATAAATTAGTGGTGCTGCTGGTGGATAACAACAACAATGATAATACTGTTAAAGAGACTGGCAGAATTAAGCGAATGGATTTTATAAATTGTTTTTTTTATTTTTCTCACAATCCCCTTTTGTGGCTCAGCGATGTTTCTGAGTAACTGGCCAATAT
Source organism: Macrobrachium nipponense (assembly GCF_015104395.2). NCBI lineage: Eukaryota > Metazoa > Arthropoda > Malacostraca > Decapoda > Palaemonidae > Macrobrachium > Macrobrachium nipponense. The sequence continues at coordinate 129,987,323 of NC_087200.1, forward strand.
TCATATTGGGAATTTTAAAAATTGTAAAAAGGCTGAAGGTGATCTTTTATTTTATTTTTTTTTAAACAGGATTCTGGTGTACTGGTATAAACAGCATAGGATCTCAGGTCCAGGTCAAGCAGGGGTCGTAATCAGTGCCGGTAATATTCCACAGGCGTAGTTCAATTTCAGGAAGGTGTCGTCTTTTGTTTACAGCTGGTGTTGATGCTGGTATATCTGGGCTTGAACTACGTCTGTAAACAGCAATTAGAAGAAATGCCTTCAAACTTTTAACAAATAAATGAAAGATAAACTTTTCATGCACAACTTGTCGTCAGAACTTTCATTCAACTTATTTTTTTTATGGTTTCCCCATATCGTCAGCAGCCATCCTGTGTCACGGTTCACGTTAATCCCACCAACAGTTTCATTTCATTCTTGCTCTCTCATTTCTTCCATAAGCAAGAACCCTTCCAGGTACTTTGGTAAATGAGACTCAATCTCTCCATTTACATATTTCATTTGAAATCCGGTTGCGTACTGACTTTTCTCCCCATTAATTCATCCAAAAAAATAATAATAATAATTAAAAACGCGGAATCGAAATTCTCTCAAGATTAAAATGCGTCTATATGCCGAAACAGTATGGAGTGGCGTAGCATAATGCTCTTTCTGTCGCCCCGCATTTCCCAACACTCCTGGTCTTTAAGGTAATATGTTCCATACAGCAGTATAGCCATAACTGATCCCAGGAACATTTTGTTATTGATTTTAACTTTTGTTTTTGCATGAACTGATGAGGATAAACGTCAATACGCAATGAAATAAGCGAATGAAGAGAATCAGTCTCGTCTACCAGAGCACCTAGAAGGATTCTTACTTATGGATGAAATAAGAGAGAAAGAGAATGAAATGGAAGAGTTGATGGATTACCGTAAACCCTTACACAAGAATAAATGGTTGCTGACTATATGAAGAAGGCAAGAAAACATAAAAAATTGAATGAAAGGTACATATTAATGGCTAAAATTCTATATTCTATAAGTCTAACTGAGAAAAGGCACCTAAGGAAAGGATGAGGGGGTTGACTGTCTATTTGTGCAACAGAGGGAACAATATAAGAATGTCTAAGAAATAGTGACGTTTATGGTTGTAGAATATAGAGCATAAGTACTATCAAAATGACCGTAATAAAAATAAGACGTAAAATCCTGAAAAAGACATATATTAGTGTCTATTCCATACTTTTCACGATCGCTGAGATAAACAGTGACACTCCCGATGCCCTTTAAGTCCAAGTTCAGCCCTGGTAGCGAGGGGGAATGAGAAGGGGGGCGACCTGTAAAAACTAACCGAAAATAACAGATATTAGTGTTTTTGAGGTTGCTGAGATTAATAATGACAATCTTGATGCCCTTTAGGTCTAAGTTCAGGCCCGATAAGAGAGGGGGTGACATGTAAAAAATATGACAGATATTAGTGTCTAATCCATAGTTTTTGAGGTTGCACAGATGAATAGTGACACTAGCAATGACCTTCAAGTCCAAGTTCAGCCCGATAATAAGGAGGGGTGGGAAGGGGATGACACACAAAACTAACATATATATATATATATATGTGTGTGTGTGTGTGTGTGTGTGTGTGTATGTATGTATGCAAGTACGGATTTTGCCTTTATACATTTATCTACATTTAGACAAATATCTTGCTTTGATCTCATCTATATTTTAAATCATCAAATAATGCAGATAAAATGTAACGCACTACATTCCCAAAAAGAAAATGACATTCATTTGTATATTCTATGAAGACGTATAAAGTTGTCTTCAGCAAAGTTTTGTAAATAATGAATAAATTTTTGTATGGGGTCATAGTCTCTGGATATTCGTCTCTGCCCTGGAGATTAAAGTGATCTGGTTTAATATGAATTCTGACATTTTTAAGCCTTTTTTTTATCCTGTTTAATGGCAATGGAACTTGGTTATTTACACAGCGTACGATATAACTCTGCAACTTATTTTCTATGATATCTGGTAACAACACTCGTGGCTTCCGCGTAATGTGCATTTAGGCAACTATAAATTATTTCAGATATTTATTCTTTCTTGGAGTGGTGGTAGCACGTTGAGATCTTGGGTTGAAAGTATGCATTTACAAAGACGAAGCTCCCGTAAATTCACTCGTTGCTTCACAACGAAAACTTAGGTGTTTCTCCAAATATTGCTATATTCAGCGATAATATGTCGACTTATAGGAATACATAAAGCGCACAGCTTATCTACCTTCCCAACGAGTGATTAAGATTTTCCAGAAATTCTTCAGAAAATTGAATTACGCCAATTCAATCGAATGCCATCGTCAACTTCATTATCCCTACATACATTATGATACACTATTTTCTTACCCGATTTGTTTCTTCGTCGTTATATCGGGATTCAATAATGTCCGAAAAGAATCATTTTAGATATGAGTAATCCCTAAAGGTATCAGTTACAAATTATATTGGTAATAACTAATTTCTTGAAACGGTGAACAATTTCAAAAATCATGCATTTTAAATAAATAGCACAATAATGAAAGCACGAAAGACTACTCTTCCCATGTCATATGGTGTAATTCCACATTATTTTCTCTATATCATAAGGTACCAAGGCAAGAATTAGGAAGTAACTGAAGCCGAAAGCAGTTATTTTTCAATCTACCACCAATAAGAGACAAGTTACACTTCTCCAGCTATTCAAGGAATATCTAAATAATTAAACATATAAAAAGGAAAGCCATCGCGAGCAATCAGAAGAGAGAATACCTTTGACACGGTCTCTCAAATGACTTTCTTTCTGATCATGAACTTTGAACAGCCAATAATCATTGTCTTTTTGTGAATCTGCGAGTGCGTGCATTAACACAATATAACAAAAACGAGAAAAGAATATGCGATGTGAGGTTGAGTTCAATAACATATTCAGTATTGCAAAACTACTATAAGTTGAAGCAAAACATATCTTTATATTGAAGCGTCAATTGTGAATCATTAACCCGTGTACAGGTTATGTAAACGTACAAACTGAACCACAAAATATGTATTCTTTGTTCAAATGTTATGTAAATTGACGTACTAAATCA
>NC_087200.1:129995424-130042924 GCF_015104395.2 Macrobrachium nipponense
ATTACACGCATACATATGGTCACTTTAAGCGTGGGGTTCTATACAATAACCACTACATAAATGCAAATAGAAAAAGGAACCATCTTATGCATGTTTATATATATATATAATATATATATATATATATATATATATATATATATATATATATATATATATATATATAAATGCTGCAGAGAGAAACAGAGTTCCTAAACCAAAAATATTTCGTTAGCCTTAGCGTCCGGTACTTTTCTTTCCCCGTCAGTAATACATTTTATCTCTCTCTCTCTCTCTCTCTCTCTCTCTCTCTCTCTCTCTCTCTCTCTCTCTGCGTGACCGTCAGAGAGTGAGTGGACATTTGCGGCAGAGATCCCCAAAAGGCCCTCTGGAATGCATCTGAAATATCCCACTTAAGCAAAGGACGTTACTGCGCATGCTCGAGATTCCATCGGACCTGCTTTTGTTTTTGCATTTTTTATCTCTTTTATCCAGGGCACTTTCGTGTCTCAGTTTATAGCGACCAATACTACTCACTGAAATGATATATTCTTTCTCTATTTCTTTGCACTACAGGTCCTTTGAGCAAAAGAAATTCTATGTATAAATATGGACCAAAAAAAATCTTTGGACGAAAGGAAATTAGAAGTAGAAAAATGGAAAATATATCGTTTGCTTGACAGAATTCAAAAGTATACGAGTACATATGGAGAAATTAATCATTTTACCTAAAGAAATCACAAGTACACCCAAGGAGAAAGAAATCCTTTTACTCTACGAAATGTGTAGTGAAACGGAGAAATAAATCGTGTGGCCAAACAGAAATTATATTAGTACTAAAGAGAAAAATTAATATTTTGACTAGAGGAAATTACTTGCATACTATAGAAACACAGTCTCTGTCCCTAAAGAAAATATATTTACATGTATGGACAAATAAATCCTTCGCCTAACAACAAGAAATTGAATAGACATTTATGGACAAACAAATCCTTGAACGATAAGAAATTACATGAATCCAAGAGGATAAATAAATTCTTTGACCAAAAAATAAATATAATTATGAAATACTCAAACTTCTGACTAATGGAAATTCCTTGTGTACGTAATGAAAAAATAAGTCATCTCACCAAAGAGAAAATTAAAATCTCTGAGCCAAAGAAACTACGTGTATAATTATGGAAAACCTCCAATGATCAAAAACCCTCCAATGACCAAAAAAATACTTGTTCAGTGTATTAAGGGGGAAAAAAGTTGTTCAGCAGAAAACAAACAGGAAGATCAGGTATGACCTAACGCCACAAGAAAGGCTAACTTCATCCTCATTATAACGTGATTCCAATGAAATACAAAACACAAAATCCCTAGTTGTAGCACTAGGCTGCGATACGTGTTTCCACTACTTAAATAACTTCCGAATAAGAACTGGGCATAAGCATTGATAAAAATTAAAAGTTGCAATTGCTACTAAAACAAAATCGAAAAATTAACATATGCGAGGATATAGTACAACTTATTCATTATTCAAGGTCTAAAATTTAGATATATATATATATATATATATATATATATATATATATATATATATATATATATATATATATATATATATATATATATAGATATATATATTTTTTTTTTTTTTTTTTTTTAATAATTACGTTAAAAACTTCTTTCTAATAACTGCCGGAAACCTAAAGGTCTTCGAGAACAGTTATACCAACCTGAGGTAATGTCAATCATTATAAGAGTTCGCACTCTTATAATGGGCTGCTGTTGAATAATAACAATACTAAAAGATATGAACAGGAAATTAACAATGATAATACTAAAATATAATAAGCCTTTAAGGCGCATGGGTTACATGCACATGACAATAATTTTAAACTCATCAAATTTAGGACTCTGGTAAAAACAAAAGGGCCAGATAAATTTTGCTTTTTGAGAAAATGAAGGGGACAAAGGCTACTACACTCTGCCAACTACAGTACGTATTTACAAACTCAGAGAGCTACGTCATGAAAAGTTACCCCTTCCAGATCATCACAACAAAATACTTTCAACACGAATCCTTAACTAAGATCAATGCAAGTAGAAACTGATAACATATCATCTTTTTAGTACCATTGGCAAATGAAACTAGAATAGCCTAAAGTCAGTAACCCCGCAAGTTTACCATCTTAGTTAACTGGCATTTACGAAAGGAATTATTAGGAATGTCTTCGTCAAAAGTGGTTGTCCCAAGCGTCCTCCAGGGTCACAACCAACGATTAAACTGATCACAGAACTAAAAACAATTAATGATGGATATTCTCGGACTTCACATTCACGTTCGCCTACTAATACAAACATCCTCCGTGCTGCCATGAGAATTGATTAAGTTATTGAGTTAGACTGATAATCAATAATACCAAGAAAACAGTATGTATTCATGTACCTTATTTTAGTATCTAAGGAACAATAATCTAAAGAAATTTTACAGTTCTCGAAAAATTATAATACTGCAATTTTTAAAAGAAAATCATCATCATCAATAATTCTTAAAATATCATCATCATCAATTTAAGATTAATGAAAATATTAACACGACACTGTAACACACATACAATAACGTTTCACCATTTGTGAGCACAGAGTTAGAAATGAGTATTATGGGATCTACCCAGCCATCCCAAAATGAAAGTGTGACCCAAGCCACCATAACACTTGTTGGTTGTCGTGAAACAAACAAGTAAAACAAAGCAGGAAAGTCAATATCCTGAAGCATCAACAACAACAGAACCGCTACAGAGCAATCACCTACGTAGTCAAACAAATGAGAGAGAGAGAGAGAGAGAGAGAGAGTTACAAGGATTTGGATGTCTCAAAGACTTGTTAGTCCATCCGAGGGGACATCGTGTGCCCACTTATCTGTAGGCGCAGGTTTTACTGTGCATTCACAGTGTCCTAATGATTGTGTCTAGCTTTCTTTTAAACTCTTTCACACTGTTGCTGTTTACAACTTCTGGTGGCAGTTTATTCCCCCTGTCACATATCCTGTATGTAAAGAAGTTCCCACAATGGGATGTGTTATATCTCTAAAGAGAGAGAGAGAGAGAGAGAGAGAGAGAGAGAGAACGCATGACCGGGAACAAAATGGTTCTCTGTCAGTCACCGTATTCACCGAAACACTGTACCCGGATATGGTCCTGAAATTTTTACGTACAACGCAGCTTGCCACGCTCACATTTGCGGACCAGATTTTTGACACAAATGACTATAGATTATGTTACTTTGTCATTTAAACTGAACTTCCAATATATCCTATTCACATTTCCAACACAAAAACATACGATGTTTAATTTTATTGCAGTTTTCTTTACCAAGAATTGCACTACACTTTTTTTCTCAACGATAGCAAAAATGATTGCACTGTATGCGCAGGCTTGTGAACGGTCGTCAAAACGTCAGAGGAAGTATCCATGGAATCCGTAGTCTACTGGTGGTCTGCCTGCCCAAGATGTAAGGAGACGTCACTCCTCTGCTTATATGGAGATTTCCTCAAACAATAACATACCAATATGCGTTTTCAATTTTCCACCCAACCATAAAATGAGGTCAGGTTACTTTGTTTCTCTTTCTTTACTTCCAAACCTAAGAACATACACCCACAATTTTCCACCCAACCATAAAATGAGGCAGGTTCTTTGTTTCTCTTTCTTACTTCCAAACCTAAACACATACACACACTACACACTCATATATATATATACAAAAAGTATAAAAGGCCCACCATTAAAACACTTTAGCTTTAAACCAAAGTGTTTTAATGGGCCTTTTGTATTTGAGACGTATCCTCTTTAACGGCATTTGTTTACGTACTAAACACACACACACACTTATATATATATATACATAAAGTATAAAAGGTCCATTAAAACACTTTAGCTTTAAACCAAAGTGTTTTAATGGGCCTTTTGTATTTGAGACGTATCCTCTTTTAACAGAATTTATTTACATACATACATACAAACGCACACAAATGCATATATATATATATATATATATATATATATATATATATATATATATATATTATATATATATATATACTGTAATAGCCACAATGCCTTCTTAACTTCTCAAATTCTTCACATTTTTAGGATACGCTAGTCACTGCAAAACCTTAGATCCAAACACAAGAAATATGAAACAGTTCTAATGTCCGGTAGCGAGAATCGAACCGACACCCCGAGAGATCAAGACGAGGTCATGTTGCTGACCTGACCAGTAGCTTCTACATATAAACATACACAAACACACACACGCACACACAAATATATATATATATATATATATATATATTATAATATATACGTGTTTGTACATACATACATAATATATATATGCTATATAAAAGGCATATTGGGAGAACATACAGAAAAGGCAGTACATAATTGCGTTAGTCTTAATAGTCATAAAATTACAAATAGAGTGAGGAGTGCCAGATGTTTGTAGTCAAGAGTTGGTTGGTGATAATAAAGTAAAGCAGCAGAAACTGATAAAGAGATGAGTGTCTTTAAGAAAAGACAATTAAATGATAATCTCAGAAAGATTAAGAAAGGTTGCAGGATCTCAAAAAAAAGGGGGGCGGGGTCTGGAAGAGAAAAGGAATATCAGTGTAAGCAACAGTCAAAATTTCTGCAGAAGTTGTTGGGACAAGCCTTGCTTTCGATCGTAAAGGGAGATCAGTGGCAGAAACAAACTAGAATATAGAAATCTGAAGTTTGGAGAGAATAGGATATGGAGTCTAATAAAATTAGGCTGGATGGAGTGTGAGTCCAAGAGGATTCGGAGCAGGTGCAAGAGAAGAGATCCAGAGTGCTGGGTGTCAGTCAGCTGAAGAGGTTTTTAGCGCAAGGGTGTCATACTTAATATAAGATTAATGAGAGATTGGAACTGATCCTTTGTTTCCCTCCTCTATTAATGGAAACTGCTATTCTATGAGGAAGAGCAGACAGATAACTAGGAGGTGGAAACTATGTGGAGAGGAGGAATTGGAGCAAAAATTCTTTAATATATTAAAAGTGTGCAAAACTTTACAAGACAAGTATGTGGCCCAGTCTTTGTGAAAAAATGGTTGACAAATATGTTGAAAGGCCATTTAATATGTAACTCTTCATATATATATATATATATATATATATAGATTATATATATTATAATATATATTATATAATATATATAAATGTATATATATATAAAACATGATTTTACCAGTAGGAGATGGCATATCAGCAATTTGTCAACCATTCTTTCACACAGTCTGGCCACATACCTGTTTGTACATACTCGGCCACCAGCAACACCAACTATCAGCCACCACAGAATCTGGGTGAACAATAAAATAATTCCAACAGAAAAAGTTCCATAGCAGATGCATTATTAAGAATCCTGGTAAACACAACTACTGCACCAACGTAATGAACCTGAAATGTGCACGCATCCTCTGTGACACAAGCAGGGGCACTCCACTCCACCCTACAAAAGAGAGTATTTCTAACCATACACAAACTTGCTCATCTATTAGGCATACCAACAACCAAACTGATGAAAAAATGTTTTGATGATACGGAGCAAAATAAGACATAAGTGGGTAGAGGTCAATCAAATGCCAAAGAAACATTAGGAATTTCCTTTCCCCCCACAGGCATCCCTACATGGAATTTCCTTTCCGCCCACAGTCATCTCTACATGGACATGGTGGGATCCCTAACCCCTATTAGGTTCAGTAGACTATATCTGATTAGCTGGAAGCAATCCTAATGACAGAAACAACAGAGAGCAACTGTGCAGAGGCACTGTTCAACAGCCGGATCGGCCATTTCGGCATGCGCTGCACTAGTGTACAATCCTGCTGCCAACAACATAAATGGAAGATGCCACTTATTCCTCTATTGCTCGATGTAATGGCACCGACTGGAAAGCACAGCTCATCTAGGTACTCCTCGGTCTACATTTATCCCCTAAACAAGAAATCAAAGCCTCCACACTGAGATGGTATTCAGCTAGACTGTCTGCATGCCAGGCAGATTCTTCAGCAAATTCTTCCAAACACTGTTGCTGGTCACGTAAGTAAAAAAATGAAAAAGGAAGCTAAAAGAACACATAAAGAATCCAAAAATTTATCAATTCGGAATCAGCTGAGTATTTCTCAACTAGTATTCACAAGAAACGATGCCCACAAGCCTCGCCTAATCTTACAGTACATAGGCTTATACCCAGATATTGAACATAAAAACAAATTATTCATACATGGCAATAAGTACTAGGTATCTATGACAGACTTAAATTGGCCTACCTGTGGTACAAGAACACCCTGCCTCCATCAACCTCTCCACATTCAGGCAGCAAATCTAACCACTGACTAAAACAAACCTACAGCACAGAGGGAACAGTGCAGTATCTAAATAATTTACTTAGTGATCAATACAAGTTTGAAGTAAAACTATTCAGTGAACACTGCATGCTTCAATATACTTTCAGCAATATAACAACATAACATAAAATGATCACTGTAAGCAACTGTGCACGTGATAAACTTACATGCATATAACAGAAATTCAAGGTAAAAAACTGACACCAATATTTCTGTTAACAAAATGGCATTTTCCTACTCATAGTAATGTACCTATAATCATTGGTTGCTGTCATTTGTAGGTTTCAATGTCCATCAGAAACCATTTCCTAGTTTGTCACTATGAATTTATCTTCTTGTTTACCCCATTATGTTTGTGTCCTGGACGTCAAAGACTGCCATATTAGATATTCCTGTTATCATTTTTCGAAATTGTGTATACTTTCTTTTTATGTACAGCTTAGTAATGCTGTAGTACAATCGCACATTTTTTGTCAGAACAACGATTTTTTATATATTCTTATTTCTGTGATTTATTACCTACCATATATGCAATCTGACCAGCTTCTATCCAAGTACGGGTAGTATTAGTTTCCCTATAACTGACGTATTGCAAAAATAAAGGAGTGCTTTATATAATTGTAAAGCTAACCGTGTGCCACAGAAGCATGTGTCATCCCTCGCATGTATTCCATTTTCTTTGTCTTTTTTTGGCGGTGGTGGGAGGTTTAGCCAGCAAGGCCAGCAGACAGTCACTGAGCACCTTCTCATACACGTGCTTGTTCATCACTTGCATTACTTGAACAAAGTGGTCTGAGACACCACTTTTCTCTCCGCGTACTGTATCAAAAGCAGAGCAAAACTCAACATTAAATTAGTGTCTCTTCGGCATCCCGTCCATGACTTATCTTTGCATTACCAATGGAAAATTTCAAAGTGCTACTGACATAGACTGGTCATGGTATTTATACTTTCACGAAGGACACAGCAATAGAATAAAGCACAATATACTACTTGGCACCTCTGTCACATTTTTACTCACAATATCCTATTTTTAGTTTTGCCTTTTCTTAATTTCCAGTTCGCACCTATAGGTCTCGTCTGTAGCACCCTTGCCAACATTACTCTTCTTTTTATTTTGCATTTTCTGATTTTCCAGTTCCCATCTCTTGATTTCTGGTCTCTTTGTACCCTTGCATTTGTCAACATTGCTAATGGATTATGCAATCTGTGGTGTTTTTATAAATGGTCAGCCTTTATGTTTCATGCATCACAGATATTCCAAATTCGGATCTGTGCGCATGTAGCACATTTTGTCAGTGTGTGGTGGTAATATTTATATCACACAACTGTTACTTACTTACGGCTTGATCACCCTTGTCACAAATTCAGAAAAAGAACCAAAACAAGTTAAATGGACTATCTAATCTGAAGTCGAACCCTAATACCATTTAAACCGCAAGTTTCGATAGTCACGTTTTAAATCACCCAAAGAAATGACATATACAAGTTGTGTGGTTTCATGTCTAGACAGTTTCCATTTCTGAAAACATTCATTAATTCGGGTGATTGACACCTTCCTCAAGTGCACTGTACAAAAGGCGCCCAAAATGCGAATAAAATATGGCCTACCAAATATACCGTTTCGCTGAGAGACATGGAATGATTTGCGAGACACTGAACGTTAGATATCTTATGAGCCACTCCCGGACGTGCTGTGTGAATTCTACCCTAAAATTCATAATGGATTACAATGCCAGGTCTAAAAAATTCGTTAAAAAGCTTTTTATTCTAGTATACCAAACTTCGAGACTTTTCCTTCTAGGCAAGAAATGACATGGATGCATTCCGTATTATCAATTCCCATACTTTAGCAATGCATCTTGACCCCATCTCTGGATTTAGAGATCAAAGTTATTGAGAACTATGTGCCACCAACACCAAAAATATACTTTCCTTCGGGTACCACGACGAAGTTACCAAACAGAGTTAAGGACACTGATTAACTATGATATGGCGGCGAGTTCATTCAATAGCAGCCTCTGCACCTATACGAAGTATTTAACCATTACCTGACATGAGATTACAAAAGCGTATTTTACATCATGGAAATAAATGCAAATCCACTGACAAAACAGACTATTCTAAGAGGCTGTTGTGGATTTCTAAATACAATTTTTCAGAATTTCTTAAAAGTTTAAATTCAAGCACGAACATCACAATAAATCTAATGTACGTTTAGATTATTATTATTATTTTTTTATTTTTACTATAAAAGAAAAACTACAATCTATACGTACATTAGTACCGAGGAGTGACAGATTCCGCATTGTCAGAAGTACAGACCTCGCTAGCAACACCCGTTAGAGGAATATATATTATATATATATATATTATATATATATTTATATATATATATATATTATATATATATATATAGATATATATATATATATATATATATATATATATATTGATATATATATATATATATATATATATATATATATATATATATATATATATATATATACTATATATACATACATGTTTTGGACTGTAAAGATACTTTGTAATTTCGGTTAGGGTCAAATCTGTTTAGGTTTGTGGCCGTGTGATATCCGATAATCCTGGATTATCTCTTTTAATTTTTACCCTTTTGACAATTAACCATCAGGTATTCTTGATCTTGTTGTGTACCTGAGACCTTTCTCTCCAATTGTATTTCATTAGCTCCTTGACAATGTCTTAGTAAAGACGAAAGCACTTGGATTTCTGACAATCATTTTCCTGTGGTATTCGCTTATTATACATATATATATATATATATATATATATATATATATATATCACATATATCATACTACATACATACATACATAAAGACATACTATATATATATATATATACGTATATGTATATATAATATATATATATATATATATATATATATATATGTATATGTATATATATATACATATATATTCTCATACACTTGATTTGAAACTCATTGAGGGACTGACTACCTCATTAAAGGAATGGGAAGTTTTCATTAATTCTTTGCTTTAGAGAGAGCGTCAGTTTGATATTCATGCATTCATTTTCATATTCCAGTTTTTACAGTCTGCATTACCCAGTGTTTTTGGACCATCTCAATTTAAGATCATCTCTAACCGTTACCAATGGCAGAGTGGACGCATTTAAAATTGTTTACCTACTTAGAACAATTCGTGAGCACAATTGTTTTTTAATGACCTCTCCTGTAACCCCTAAACATGACCTTTTCCACCAGGAAAGACCCCCAACATTAAGTAAGTAAGAGTAAAGACCACATAAGAAGCTTTACTGATGATTTATAAAACTACACTTCTGTCTGAATTGCATAGTCTTCCAGACTATGGAATTTAAAGAACAACAATCGTGAAACTTGATCCAACTAAAGATAAAGTCTGTCAGTAACTGCAATCTTCCTGGTTATAAGTAAAACACTTTGTGAAAGATACCTTCCTCTCTCGATATTTATACAGGACGCAATCGATTACCGAATAATAGATCTACAAAGGAAAATATATATCAACGAACCTGCACTAAATACACACACACACACACACACACACACAACACACACATTATATATATATATATATATATATATATATATATATATATTATATATTTAAAAACTGTTTAAATTTTAAGGTTGGCTTTAGAGATATATGAAAAATAGGATTATTATATTTGTAAACACGGTAAAGGGGGCAGTAGTGGTAATGAGATGTTCAACCCCGCCTCCCTGACACCTGTCAGGTGTGGACTTGTACCCTAAGCGGTAGTATCCCTTGAGAATTTATTGTAAATTTTAGCCTAATGATTTTTGAAAGCCACTCCTACCTTGACACCTGCCTGTGGGTGGATCTGCAGTCTCAAACTGTTGTGTGTATGTTCGTCAGTACTGTCTTTGTAGTATATATACTCGTGAATTCTAATACTATGTATCAGTCCTTTGTCAATTTCTTGAAAATAAAGCCGAAACCGGTCAGGACCTACACCCTGTCTCTTATTTTTCACCTGTGGATAGTGTGATAAATGAATCACGTGCTAAAGTGATTATAATCATATATATATATATATATATATATATATATATATATATATATATATATATATATATCTATATATATATATATATATATACATATATATATATCTATATATATATATATATATATATATATATGAGTGAGACTTTATCAACTAGTTAGAGAGGGAATGAAAGAGATGAATCATAAAATTCCTATCCACCTTTCTCTCTTTGACCGAGAGAGAGAGAGAGAGAGAGAGAGAGAGAGAGAGAGAGAGAGAGAGGTGGGGTGGGGGTGGGGGGGGTGATATCGGAATGTACCGCATAACGACACGTAGAGAGGAGACAATAGAAATGTCACTAATTAATGTGATCCCGCGATACCATCAGAAGCGGGACAGTTGCGCTCTTCGAGAACTCCGACAACTTGTCCAGTGTCAATATTTATAGGGTCAGGTATTTTAATCATTCAATTAATTCATTATTTAGATCTGGAGATTACAACTCTCGGGTATAAATACTATCCACTTGGCGTTACCGAGTGACTTTCGGAATGGCATGCGTAAGGCAATGGAAAGGAGTTTTTACAATTTATTCCGTAGACGCTTTTGTAAAACGGTGATGAGTTTTAAGCTGGTTTCGGATGATTCTTTATCATTCCTGAAAGCAAAATACTTAGTAACGAGATGTAAAAAGTAATTTTTTAATTACGACTTGCAATGAAGTTCCTTCATGAGGATTTGCGAAAGCATTTCTTGCATGAAAAGGTTCTATGATATTTTTTTTTTTTTTTTTTGCGTTATAAACAATTCTTTTTCTGTAACGGGTTTACAACAATATACTAGTGTAGGCCAGTTTCCTAAATAATCCCCTTACAGTCTCCATGGCCCCGGGGAAATGATTTTCCCAAACCTTTAAAAAGGGGGGACTAAAAAAAGGAGGGGAAAAATATAATCTTTTCAAAATATTTCGAATAGTTGACAGCCATTCCTTCCATACTCACTTCTATCTCTATCTTTTTCCACGACATGAACACTCATAAGAATGAAAAACAAATATTCAAAAGGAAACAAAAATATCATCATATCAACTTAGTTTTCAAAAGGATAATATTCCTGACGTGAATAAATATTTATTTTCCATTTAACACTTAAAAGATTCCTTACCAGACAGGTAATCATTATCATTATCATCGCCATTATTTTCACTATCATTTTCTTTACGATTCGTTCCTTATGCTCAACGTTATTCGTAATAATCCCACCCAATTCTTAATAAAATACAGAGAGAGAGAGAGAGAGAGAGAGAGAGAGAGAGAGAGAGAGAGAGAGAGAGAGAGAGATGCAAATGGGTATGTTTTTTCTTAAATTCTACCCGGCCCTTATTCAAATCACAGGATGCCACGAGTTCTCTTGAGTCAAATGATTTTCATTTTAAGAGGGAGATGAAATGCTGTTCAGAGCACGAAAAAACAATGACTGAGGAAATTAGAGTAAGTTATACTGTAGAGAAGTCGACGTATTTTCAGGCATCATAGCAATTTTTACTTTAATGCCGATTTGTGATCTTTGCAACATATATTTTCATGATATGAGATTAAATATGGTAAGCGTTCACTTATTAATTAGTACACTGGCATGCAATCTTCGTAATTAAAAGACAGAAACACACGCGCGAGCGGCGGTCTAAGCGTTATGAAAAGCTTGTAGGCAACGATCCCAAGTATCCACGCCACATTCCGAGTGCAAAACAATGTACCCATCCGCAACAATTTCATGACCGTGAATCGAGTCAGGAGATAAAGTCTCATAATCCTTAAACAAGCGAGCGTAAACACTCCAACAAGAGAAACAGATTTAAATTCTTTCCAAGCCATAATCATAATAAAAACACGGAGAGAAAATGAAGTTGTTTCCAAAAGGGATTTTGGAATTCGTGTCGGAAGATTTTCTTGCCATTGGTCAAATAGCTTGTAGTCACTCGCCTGTGGCACCGCCATCGTCGTCTTCGTCTTCATCTCCTCCTCCTCCTCTTCCTTTTCTTATTTTTCTACCTCCTCTGCCACAATCCGTACTTGTCCAAAACATACTACCCTTGAATAGTAAGTACCTTATTCAAATAATCTCTAAATCACGTATGTGTCTCTGCTATCAACACGACTGCCAGGTCCTTTCCCTCGAAAACCAACTCTGCTCCACACATACATGAGTCACTTTCCTTCGGATAACACAAACAACAATTTCTAAATCATAGTCTAGGAAAACATGTCGAGGACCATCGAGGTACGAAAAGCCGAGGTCGCTCGCCCGTGCTCTTCCCCGGTGACCGTCGCACCGCCGCCGGTCTCATTTGCATATCTCGCTCTTTCCTAGGATATCAATCCGGCTGAATATTAAGCGCCTATTACCAGTGCTATCATTCCTCACATTAGGGAAATAGTGTCATGTAGTGGAATGGACAAGAAGAAAGTGAAGTACAGATTGAGACGAGGCGAAGGAGGATAACAGTTACATAATTACAATTCTAACCTGGCAAATGGACATAACAGAATGTAACGAAATGCTACCACGGAATTGATTAAAACGAGATAAAAAAGATGTCTGACTAAGAATAATGATAAAATGCCGAGGGAAGAACTGAACTACATCAAAGTAACATAATCAAGATGCCATGATAAAGAAAAATTCTGTAACCAGTAAAGATTAAAGCAGTTGACGAGAACATCGAAAATTAATATGAGTAAGATGGAGCAATTTCAAACTGTATACGTATGAAGAGAGAGAGAGAGAGAGAGAGAGAGAGAGAGAGAGAGAGAGAGAGAGAGAGAGAGAGAATAAATTCAATGGGACAACGGGCAGCGTTCTGAAAGCGCTAACAGGTCTCATAACAGAATTGAAACAAGCGCGGGACACTGAAAAAATACAGTGGATAAAAGACAAAATGAAACAATAAGAAGTCAAAATTTTCGAAAAGTGGAGCTTGTCGCCCAAATTCTGAATGGGAGTATGGATAACATCGCAAATATCACCCATACCGACAAGGTCGATGTTTAGTCATTTACAAGGGAGCCATTATAATCAACCATTTCCGCACGGAGATTGGTTGGAAACTGATTCACGTCTTACTGAAGTGAAAAGCAAAATATCAAATCAAGAATGAGTATTTCTGAAGTATAAACATGTAATATACTTAGTTTGCAATACTTCTTCTCACTGATGATATAGCCCAGATTTGCTATAATGTCACAGTTCCGACCAAATTAGAAAACTCATCAATGTAACCCTTGCGGTTTTTTTAAGGTTACTAGTAGTGTAGCCTAATCCTAGCACAAGTTCTTGTTGCTCAGTGAGCTGCATAAATAGTAAAAGATAACCTAATATCTAATTGCACGATTACCATACACTAAAGATCATAAAATAGCAAAACTACATAGTCACCACCGAGTTTCTAAAGAAAAATTTAGACACTGAAGTGATAAAAAAAAAAAGGAAGTAATGCCAGGGAAAATAATATAAATAAAGAAGGAAGGGGATGGTTTACAGTATGCGAGACTGTTACGTGAACAGAAGATACCAAGACAAAAACATTATATTAAAAAAATGAAGATAAACATTAATAAAAAAAAAAAAAAAAGGGAAGCAATCATCATTCACTTTGCAATGCTTACAAGGCGTGATCCGACCTTTAGCTTACTTGGGACGCGTGAAAGATTTTCCCCTCACGCATAAGACGTGAACACTATATTCCTAACTTAACGTAAATTAAAACGTGCTAAAACCTACTGACCATTTCAAGGCCTGCGGTGCATAGGTTTTCTTAATTATCTTTTTAAGTATCAACTGTATCTTCTTGAAATTTTGGCCCAACATGTTTTAGACCTTCTGCTAATGTATGGCAATATAACTAAGTATCTAAAATTATTAATAATGGCACTTTACTCTTGAACATTTCCACTTTTCTTTGCATTTGACCGAGACTTTCGGACACCGTTAACAAAATATGAATGAAAGTGTACGATTATGACGTATAGTGTTTTACATTTTTAAATTACTTTATGGATTATTGTTTTATGTATCCAAATTAGTTTATGCAATAAAGTTCATTTGTGTTTCATTATTTTGGGAGATTATTATGACCTCTTGGTTTATTTAGAGTACATATATACTGGAAAATATACCCGCTGAAAATTAGAGGGGCAGTAGTTACAAGCTGTTCAGGTGTGTTTATATTGTAGTCCGGCTTGAGCAGGCATTCGAAGTCACCCATAGCTGCAAGTATACGTCCATAAAACTATTTCTGCTATGGCAATCATGTTGCAGCATTGTCCTCGTGGACAGCAAGAAATGGGTAGGCAGTACTCAGCCAATTACCAGCTATACATACAGCCGTCAAGTGCCTCCGGGAGAAGGGAAACGATTTGTAGTGGTTGCTGCGGGCTCATCGAGTGGATTTGTTGAGAATTCTTTTCTCTGTTTCCCGGCAAAAAACACCAGTGGGGACTACCACGGAGAGATGAGTGGAAAATTGTTCCTCCAATGGCTGACAAGTTCACTTTTACCATCCCTTCCTGAGCCGTCTGTCCTGGTAATAGATAATGCACCATACCATATGTTAACAGAGGATAGTCATTGTCCCACATCTGCAACTAAAAAAGATGACTTAATAAACTGGCTGGAAAATCGAGGCATACCCTATTTACCACACGCCCTGAATTGCTGAACATCTGCAAACAACACAAGCCAGAGCCACAATATCTGGTGGATAACACCATTCGCTCGTGGTGGCATGAAGTCGTCCGCCTTCCACCCGCCCATCCTAAACTCAATGCCATCGAGCAGGTATGGGCGCATATGAAGCTATATGTACGTTCATCGTTACGGCAATTCACCAGGGCAGACCTAAAGGCCAGACTGGAGGAGGCAAGGCTTGCTGTCGCTAAACAGGTGTGGGAAGGAGCTGTCCAACGAAGTCAAGCTTTCGAGAACGAATACTGGCTTACTGACAACGTCCGGGATTGCATAAATCCAATCGTTGTCAACGTCGCCAGTGATGACGAGGACGATCTGTTTTTAGACAGTGATGGGGAGTGAGCTGAAATATCCTTATATGGGTGTATATATAGTCCTGTAATTAATAAGTTTTTATATATTTATCCGCCAGTGTTTTACTATGTATGTCTATGCTGTTTTCATGATTACTGCAAAAATTTACTTCAAAATCTGTAAAATTTCTGTATATGTTGTACATACTTTATTGGATATATATAATAAAATAATGTATATAGTTATCTTACTTTTAAATAAACTATGATCTGTTTTTTCCTTCCATATTTATATCTCCAATAATAATCTAAAGTTGCCACTACCACACCATTCTCATGGAAATAGATAAGAAAGGTACATGATAAATAAAAACATGGCTTTATGAAAGGTAATTCTGCAATAAATGGTAGTTCGTGTACATTTTAAAACGTAAAAATAACATATGGTAGTACACTACTCCATTCATAAGTATCAGACAGAATAAGAAAGCCAACGAAAGGTGTTCGTATATTTACAGCTAATACTGAGGAAATTGAAAATTTTCTAAGTAAAGTGCCTTAATTATTAATTCAGGGTACTTAATTATATTGCCATATATTAGCGGAAGGTGTAAAACATGTTGTGCCCAATTTTCAGGAAGATACAGTTGATATTTAAGAAAACCTATGCATCGCAGGCCTTGAAATGGTCAGTAGTCTAAAACTCCTTGTTTCACCAAAGAAAATTGAAATAAATACGCTATATCTTATTAGAAATAATTTTTCTGTACTCTTAACATGCACATTATTTATTTTTTATATTTTCATTCTAATAAATAAATCATAAATATAATATACTAAAATTCCTGTATCTGTAACTCAACGCAAAACACCTTTTCAGACCGTTTTAGGCTCTTCCATAGATCTTTCCTAATCCCCCTAACAACAGCAACAAAGTAGTTTGTAGGTTTACTCCCCGAGTAAGCGAAAACAAAGGCACCTAACAACACTGCAGCAAAAGGTTCCATCTATATATCATGTGGTGGTAATGAATAGAATGAAAGCTGCAAACATTACCGTTCAGAAAGAAACAAAAAAATGAACCCTTTCCTGTAGCTGCCTCTGGGAGGAATCAACAGGTATCTCAATTGCTAAGAGAGAAACACGTGTTCTATCCGTCATAACTAACTCTGCCTCACTAAGAAATCACACAATGAAATGAATGGTTTCACATGTATGGAATGAAAAAAAAAAGGTCATAAAAATTGGGATCGTAGAAGAAATAGTTCAGTTTAGAAATTTGGTGTAGCGGATAAAACAGCAGCATAAAATCACAAGAAAAGTTATAAGAAAATAAGCCTGAGTACAGGAAATAGTTATTTGTATTGCTGAAAAATACACAAATCCAATTTGAACCGGTATATCAAGCATTATTTCTCATTGCGGGCTACTCGCCAGTCTAAGCTGGGTCTTTAGAGACCCTTCAACGCCGGTTATCAATCCCCCTTGTAGGTGACCTTGTACCTACTGAAAAAGCATATTTCGAATCCTCTTCTGGCCCCCAACGCATCCACAACTACTACCTTTCTTTCACGGAGATCCTATGCCATTTGTTTGTTTGTATGGTGTTTTTACGTTGCATGGAACCAGTGGTTATTCAGCAACTGGACTAACGGCTTTACGTGACTTCCGAACCACGCCGAGAGTGAACTTCTGTCACCAGAAATACACATCTCTCACTCCTAAATGAAAACAATGGTAAACGAAAGACGTTTACCGGAAGACCAACAGCATCACACTACATTAACACCTTTGAAAACACTAGAAAGGGGATCGCAAAAGAAAAAGTAATCACTCCAGAAATTCCATCATTAAAAACACTTTACAGGAGATACCACACTTCGAAGGTCAAAAATAAGAATACCGCAATATATGGATCCTTTTCATAGTCACGGAATAGAACTTGCACAACATATAAAAATATTACGATCGTAAAAATGGGTGACCACGTGACTCGTACGACAACTGAAGGTTAAACATGTGGAATGCACAGGAAATAGCAATATTGACAGTTCATAAATAGCAGAGCAATACAAAAGGTCATAAAATGTGTGATCACACTGTACAAGTAGGTTATCACACAAGAAATGTCAAAATTGGGTTAAAAAACAAGTAATGCACGGAATTTACCAAGTTTAATTGTAGCAAATTAGGTATCAACAACGAATTTTACAGTCTGAATATCATAGTATAGGAAACGTAAAAGCAGCAGAATGTCGTTGAAATATGATCACACCAGAAATACCCAGTTAGAAAGCAGCAAAAAAAAAAAATAAAATAATAGGATGTAGAATATATACCACGCCCGATGTCATAAAGTGGCCATCACTCTAGAAATGACACACTCTGAGAGTCATGAGAACTGGAAGAGCAAAGGTTGCAAAATGGGTGATCACAACAGAAATACCACAAAAAGAAAGGCTGCCCTAAAAACTACGCAGATCAAGGATCATAAAAGGGCCATTACACTAGAAAGTATACAGGTACAGTTCCAGGGAATTGGGATCACATAGAAAAAAACAATACAAAGGTCTTGTAGAAGCAATTCTGTGGCCAAACCTCCCCCCCCCCCCCCCCTCCCTCAACCCCACACTTGAATGTAATGAAAAGGCAGTGTGAATGGGAGATAATTTGGTTTGATGTCTAAAGCCTGGTTTTGCGTTTCCGAATTATTGAAAGTTTTGATAACTATATTGCATAGATATTAACCTAAATGACAATCAAAGACAATAATAATTACTGAAGTATTCGACAGATCACAACTTAGATGAAGATATCTTAACTAGGTGAGTAGAAGTTAAACAAGGTATATTGGCAATATAGAGCAGTTGAACGAAATCCATTCCACGGTTTGTGTTGTGTTGAACTCAGCTTCCTAATTTTGGTGTTTTTACGTTGCATGGAACCAGTTGTTATTCAGCAACGGGCTTTACGTGACTTCCGAACCACATCGAGAGTGAACTTCTATCACCAGAAATACACATCTCTCACTCCTCAATGGAATTCCCGAGAACCGAACTCGGGGCCGCTGGAGTGGCATGCCAACACCATACCGACAGCGCCACTGAGGCGTTTAATCTTCAAAGTTGTCTGAGTTATTCAAGTTTGCAGTCTAGAGAATGTTAACTGCATTTAAACTAAAAGTAACTCGACTATGCGTATAACAATTATGGTAGAGGCATTAACTCCCAATGCAACGAATGTATTTCGAATAAAATATCAACGACTTAAGAGTAGAGCCGCCATTCATGAAGACCCTATAATTTTTTCCTTTACAGAACACGGAATTCCTTCCGGCACACAAAGCCTCATTTGTTATTTTTTCTTCCTTTCCCCTGCAACAACCCAGCGACCTTTAGCTCTTTAACCAGCTCACGATCCAGTGGCTTGACTTTGAACAACGCCGCGTTAACACAGCAATATCCACGATGTTACGGTGGCACAAATAAAACCACAGTTACCCCCAAATACCTCTCGCTGTTCAATAAAATTGCACAGCCAGAAACGTTCATCATTTCATGTTGGAAACACATCTTGCTTGTATTCATTTGCTCTATCTTTCTTCCACTGACAGGCACGCACTAACGAACATAAAACAGAATATTCACGATTGGACAGACAAAAGAAGGTTTTTAACCCAATAAATATTCATTTATGGCGTAAGCACCAACAAGGCTAATTCATCATAGACTCACAGCAAACCTTTAACAAAGCTGGTTTCGTAAACAGTCCAAGAAAATAAAGTTTAAAGAAGAGCCATAATGTCTGGAGTGAAAGAGCAAAAGGAAAAAGTGCGTCTTTCTTTATGAATCACTTGATATATATAGTAGGTATAATCCTTTAAATCGTGCTTCCCTCTTTCTGAATCTTTTACTATATAGCTGTGATCCGTAAGTCAATATAACTATGAGCAGCATACAGTAACAAAGAGAAATGGATCCCGTGCTGTTAAAACTGCCTGCACCTTCAACAATCTGAGCCCACCTTTCGATAACAAACTAATATTGTCCAGTTAAAAATGGAAAATATTTTAGAATTCCATTGCAGCGAAATTCTTCCGTTACCGGTAAGAATGGTTGATCATCTGACTACCTTGGCCGCATGAAATATACAAGCAATCTCTAAATGAAGCGCCTCACAAGACAGGACAACCTCCAGATGAGAAAAAATAATGAACACAAATAAAAGGGGAGCTATAAAAAGAATCTTTTGAGCACTGTGTGCAACCTGCCTTACATAAGCACCCCGTCTCATCAAGTCAGGATCACACTAGGCCTCTCCTTGAACAGCCATTCAACATAGTCGTTCGACTCATGGTCTGATTATAAATTAGCTGGCGTCACAACTATCAAGGTCAACGAATCCAACTCCACTGGCGCATGGCTGTATTGTCTTATATGTGATTCTATTTGTATCTTTAATTGTATAAACGGTATCATCAGTTTTTTAAGAGAACTTAATGGTTGACATAAAAATCTTTTCCAGTTACACTTCTTGTTTGTTCATAATCACCGACTCCTCGTTTACTATCTAAATTGTATAAGAACAATGTACATTCAATTTCTTTATGTTACGATGACGGACTGCTTGAGTTGGGTAAAAGCAGATTGGCTGCACGGGTTTCTTGACTGCTTTCCTGAACCTCAAAGCTGTGTGGTTATTTCCAGCTCCCAAAATAAGTAGCTTAAACACTGGTTTAAAAAGATTCAACCATCAAATTAATACAAAACCAACATTAATACTGACTAGTGGTTTCGGTTCATATTTCTCCCTTCTTTCCTTTGATTTTCAGTCTTTCTTTCGCATCCACCTTTATTGTCCTCTTAGAAAACGCATTAAAATCATTCTCTATTCCCTTACCTAAACCTCAGTTCAATTCCTTAGCAATTATGCCCGCATAAATTGCCTGTCATCCCTGAGAAAACCTTCAAATCCTTAGCTTGCCAATTTCTTAACTGTGACTTTTTCGTATTCTTCGTTCAATCCTCCTTCGATGGCCTTCTAACTGCATAAACAAATTTACGTTTCTCTCAACAGCAGCATTCATTTGAGCTTCAAGTCTAACAACCTGACTTTTCCATTGACTCCAAACAAACCCATCCCGCAACAAGAAAAATCCATAAGCTTCCCTTTGCTACAAGCGTAGTATACTAACAAACATATTCTCTCAATCTCTCCACCTCTTTGAAATCATGTCCTTGCAACAGTGAAGCCTTTCACAGATATTTTGAAGGGGATCTTTCTCTTCCCACCCACCCCTGCACACCATAACTACCAACCACTGAATTTCTCATTTAACTTTTGAACTGAGATGTGACAACAATCTATGAAAGTTTACGTTATTAACAAGTTACATTATAAGCTATTATCAAAAGTCATATTACAGATTAAAATTCCACTATATCTGGGATGGTTTATTTATGTACGAATATAAATAAACCATCCCATGCTAACAAAAAGAGGCAGTGTTAAAATGTGTTACTTCTTATGGGCTTTGCTAAAAGTTGACAAAATTAACAGGCAAACCTCTGGGTTCTGAAACAGACTTGGTAAAAATTGATAAAGGGAAACTCCCTAGTGTTTGAAACGCTATGACTGTGCATATGTGCGTGAGAGACTTGAACGGGGTTAAAATCACGTGGATTGGCAAGTTTGCAAAAAAAAGTAAAAAAGGAAAAAAAGATACACTGTGTGAGAATTCAAAAATGCATCTCACCCTCTCTCTAGTCAACGATATACACCGAAAACACATTTGATTTTATAGGCGTCCAGCGGTTGAACATATTCGCGTTTTATTAAAACTGGGTGTCGACCTTTTTTTTTTTTTTTTAAGTCCAGCACCACATGCATACATACATATAAGCACACAGATACATACAGGGATATATTCAAGATTGTATACATATTCTTACGCAAGTACACAGTCATACACATACATAAAGAAATAAGACGTTCTTAAACACATTTGAGAAAGATTGTGTGTGTATTTTGTATAAAGGCCTATTTTCTCCCAGGCGGCTGGACTTTTTATGAGAACAGAGACGGGGAATGAGTTTTTTTCCTTTTCTGAAAGCTAGACCTATACAATTTGGGGATGAGTAAGAGTTTTCAATAGCAGCAGGACTAAATAAAAATCGTTGGTTCCTAGGGATAGTTAACTTCCTGAAACTGGTTTTCAATCACTTGAAAAAAAATTATTTAAAAAGATCACACGAATAAAGAAATGTAAAAAATTATTCAAAAATGATAACAGCTTCAATTTCTCTTTATCTTGATGAGTTTGCTGTATATCACTTAAGAAAACGTTACCATTTTTAAATATTAATCATACAGTGGGGGTCTCGATAATTCAGTGCATAACACATCTGACCGCTATAAAAAATAAAAAAAATAAAATTTAAAAAAAGGAAAACATTTCATATCTTAATTTACATTCTTTGTGCCATTTATCTTTTCAGTTTGCTACCCTCCAGGCATTCTGTTATTTTATGGATGTTACAACCATTCCAGAAAGAAAGTTATATACTTTTAAGACACGAAAATACTGTCTCGATAAAACATGTTATTTTGATAATTATTCCATTCTGGTCTTTTGCTCTGTTTCTCCCTGATTCGTCTTTACGAATCTATTCCCCGCGCTTCTCGGTCTCCTACTTTTACGGCATAATCGCCTTGGAATAATTCAGGTATTTAAGCAAGCTTAAGCACAGAAACCTAACACGAAGGACTCATTCCAACTTGAGTTATCACCAAATTTAGCGAAGATCGCTGGGCCAAAATCAACCCATCTGGTGGAATTTTCTCCTTTGAAACGAAGCAATTACGATTCTACATGAAATATGAAAAATATAACATGAGTTGGGTTCTCTCAGCTATCAGCAAAGCACTATGTAAATGTTTGTTTATTATTCAGTGTTGTGTGTCCAACTGTTTTATGCAAACAAGTAAACGAACCAAATGATTACAGACTTAGTATGCACCCAGCAGCGCACACACCCAGGCAGTACTAACATATGAACTCACATTTATATATATAAATACACACACACACACATATATATATATATATATATATATATATATATATCTATATATATATATATATATATATATACATACATGCATACATGGAAAAGCATTGTTTATGCGCGTGTGTGTATATACACACACACACATATATATACATATATACATATTATATATATATATATATATATATATATATATATATATATATATATATATATATATATATATATATATATATATATATATATATATTATATATATATATATATAATGTAGGTATGTATTTGCCAAGCGCTAACCCTTCTTACAGTATTAGTCAATATGGCGATTTATGTGTCTCTTGTAATCATAAAACTGTCTTTAGTCCCAGTAAATTGTGAGAAGTGGGCGTGTGTGCCTTTACGTTTGCATGTATGCATTCTCCAATTTCTGCCGCTTGCATGAGAATCGGTGTTATTGCTACTGTTTCTTTTTTCCATTTCCAATCCCAGGAGCGACATATAACCAATTCAAGTCACAAAGTCGGACGTGACCCTTTATCTGAACGGCCGGATATCCGTGTGAAGTTATTTGAATGTTGTCCACCTTCCATTTAGTCGGGATTTTCCAGTGGATTACTAGTAAATAAATCCCTCTCTAACGTGTCGCAACAAAAGGCGTCTATGTTCACGGAAAAATTTATTGTTTTTTCTTCCCTTTGACCTATTTTTATCTGGTCAATGTAAAATGAGTTGCAACTTTAGTCTGGAATGTTTCCGATCAAACTTCTTCCGTCTCATTCCCTGCCATGTGTAACTTGAAAACATTTTCTGCGACTTGCTATACCTTACGGTAAATTCCACACAAACAGGCGACATAATATATGTGCTGCTAAAAATAGCTAGATTTCTTCGCGAACACATGTACCAGAATGCTAACAGGCATAAAACAGCCAGTAGTAGGTGGAGATTTTATCTACAGAAGCGGAGTAAGCATTATATGGAGCTAAATATAAGACAGGTGGGATAACAACCCCTTTCTTCCTAATGGCGGCCTTCCGTGGGAGAGAAATGCAAAGCCCTGATATGGTTAAAGAAGACAAGAAGAAAAAGAAGAAATAGCAGAAAACAGGAAAAGGATGTTACATTTGCCTTAACCTGCAACTGACAGCGGCGTCACAAGTTTCTTGGTCTGGATGAAGAAACCTTTACCTCAGATACGTGTTTCTAGAATCGTTGCTTTCTTCCAAATAATAAATTATACATGGGAAAATCCTGGAGGATTATCTCCTTGCCACCTACAATAAGTTTTATTTCAGCAAGGATCTCAGTCTTTGTCTCCTTACAAATTTTTTTTTTTTTCATAAACAATATGAAGAGCAGTGACGTTTTTAACCTCAATAATAATTAATAATAATAATAATAATAATAAATAATAATAATAATAATAATAATAATAATAATAATAATAATAATAATAATAATAATCACCAAGCACCCAAATGGATGACCACAGGAAGAACATCCTTAGTACAAAAAGACAAGAGTAAGGGAAATATAGCCAGTAACTACAGGCCTATCACCTGCCTACCAATTATGTGGAAGTTACTAACAGGTATCATCAGTGAAAGGCTATACAACTACCTAGAGGAGACAAACACCATCCCCCACCAACAGAAAGGCTGCAGAAGGAAGTGTAGGGGCACAAAAGACCAGCTCCTGATAGACAAAATAGTAATGAAGAACAGTAGGAGAAGGAAAACCAACCTAAGCATGGCATGGATAGACTATAAGAAAGCCTTCGACATGATACCACACACATGGCTAATAGAATGCCTGAAAATATATGGGGCAGAGGAAAACACCATCAGCTTCCTGAAAAATACAATGCGCAACTGGAATACAATACTTACAAGCTCTGGAATAAGACTAGCAGAGGTTAATATCAGGAGAGGGATCTTCCAGGGCGACTCACTGTCCCCACTACTCTTCGTAGTAGCCATGATTCCCATGACAAAAGTACTACAGAAGATGGATGCCGGGTACCAACTCAAGAAAAGAGGCAACAGAATCAACCATCTGATGTTCATGGACGACATCAAGCTGTATGGTAAGAGCATCAAGGAAATAGATACCCTAATCCAGACTGTAAGGATTGTATCTGGGGACATCAGGATGGAGTTTGGAATAGAAAAATGCGCCTTAGTCAACATATAAAAAGGCAAAGTAACGAGAACTGAAGGGATAAAGCTACCAGATGGGAGCAATATCAAACACATAGATGAGACAGGATACAAATACCTGGGAATAATGGAAGGAGGGGATATAAAACACCAAGAGATGACGGGCACGATCAGGAAAGAATATATGCAGAGACTCAAGGCGATACTCAAGTCAAAACTCAACGCCGGAAATATGATAAAAGCCATAAATACATGGGCAGTGCCAGTAATCAGATACAGCACAGGAATAGTGGAATGGAGGAAGGCAGAACTCCGCAGCATAGATCAGAAAACCAGGAAACATATGACAATACACAAAGCACTACACCCAAGAGCAAATACGGACAGACTATACATAACACGAAAGGAAGGAGGGAGAGGACTACTAAGTAAAGAGGACTGCGTCAACATTGAGAACAGAGCACTGGGGCAATATCTGACAACCAGTGAAGACGAGTGGCTAAAGAGTGCATGGGAAGAAGGACTAATAAAAGTTGACGAAGACCCAGAAATATACAGAGACAGGAGAATGACAGACAGAACAGAGGACTGGCACAACAAACCAATGCACGGACAATACATGAGACAGACTAAAGAACTAGCCAGCGATGACACATGGCAATGGCTACAGAGGGGAGAGCTAAAGAAGGAAACTGAAGGAATGATAACAGCGGCACAAGATCAGGCCCTAAGAACCAGATATATTCAAAGAACGATAGACGGAAATAACATCTCTCCCATATGTAGGAAGTGCAATACGAAAAATGAAACCATAAACCACATAGCAAGCGAATGCCCGGCACTTGCACAGAACCAGTACAAAAAGAGGCATGATTCAGTGGCAAAAGCCCTCCACTGGAGCCTGTGCAAGAAACATCAGCTACCTTGCAGTAATAAGTGGTACGAGCACCAACCTGAGGGAGTGATAGAAAAACGATCACGCAAAAGATCCCTCTGGGGACTATGGTATCAGAACGGATAGGGTGATACGTGCAAACAGACCAGACGTGACTTTGATTGACAAAGTCAAGAAAGTATCACTCATTGATGTCGCAATACCATGGGACACCAGAGTTGAAGAAAAAGAGAGGAAAAAAATGGATAAGTATCAAGATCTGAAAATAGAAATAAGAAGGATATGGGATATGCCAGTGGAAATCGTACCCATAATCATAGGAACACTAGGCACGATCCCAAGATCCCTGAAAAGGAATCTAGAAAAACTAGAGGCTGAAGTAGCTCCAGGACTCATGCAGAAGAGTGTGATCCTAGAAACGGCACACATAGTAAGAAAAGTGATGGACTCCTAAGGAGGCAGGATGCAACCCGGAACCCCACACTATAAATACCACCCAGTCGAATTGGAGGACTGTGATAGAGCAAAATGAAAGAAAAAAAAAATAATAATAATTATATGGGTGATTCAGCTGCGTTAATCTTATACAGGACTTTCTCTAGTCTCCAGGTCCACCCCATTGGCACTACTGGTACAAAACACCGTAGGACTCCCAACAGCATCAGTCCAACTCCAACCTTACCCTGGAAGATGACCAGCAGAGCCCGAGTCGAAACGTAGCGAGAAAAAAGTAAGAAATAGCAAAAGAGAGAGACAGAGAGAGAGAAAAAGCAAGATTGATGTACACTTATGTATTACTCATGCAGAATAATAATTGTCCCCTTAATCCACCGTTTTTGAGATGTCCTCCATTGGCACATTGCTTGTCAGTCTAAGCAGTACCGAACAGTCAACAATACGAAGACTTGAGAAATTCCTGTAAAGATTAACGCAGGTCAATCAGTCATGATTTTCAACAGAAGTTATTTGAAAGAATGTCTACTTCTCAACAACAACAACAATAATAATAATAATAATAATAATAATAATAATAATAATAATAATAATAATAATATAATAATAATAAGGTTTGCGTGTTTAATCGATATATCCTCCAATGCAATATCATATTGGGTCATTCAGTGACTAGAGGAAAATCTCTGTTTTATGTGAGAAATTTTCAACTGGATCACTGTTAGGAAATAATTGACGCAATCTGAGAAAGAAATATCAGAAATACTCCAAGAATCGAAGCACTGGATTTCCTACGATCCGTGAGTTTGAAATTTCATACAATGATGCAACTTGCAAGAAGCAAGGAACTTATAAAATCATTATACAGGTATATACTGAAGTAAATAATGTATTAAAACGAGGAATAAAAGGCTGGATTCAGAATCCAATAACAGTATTTAGAAAAACAAAAGGAATGACAAATATTCGCCTTTAAAAATTGGAAGAAACTTGGCTCTTAAGAGCAAGAGCACTTAACAGTATGTAAAGTTGGCCTCATATGCTGTTAAGTATACTACTCTAAGAGCTAAGAATGTTCTAACTTTTAAGAGTTACTTTTTTATTCTTTTTTTCCTTCTAAATACTGCTCCTGGATTCTGAAGGCAGGCTTTGTTCCTCGATTTAAGACATTATTAACTGAAGATTTTGGAATCTTAGCTCTTTAAAGTATATAATACGCAAAAACTTAGTTCTCGTACGGATATAAAAGAAAAATAATTGTAAGATCTCATATAAGCGAGATATCTATTTCCAGTGTAAACTGAGAGTGAATTTAGGATACCACCGGAATTGTCGATTACGTAACAGACTAAGTCATACGCAAAGACAGTAATGAGTTATGATCAGTCACAAGAACACTTTCATGACATTAGGTTGACTGCTTCAGCTTCAGTAAATTTGTAAAGGGAACCTTGAAGCTCTAAACATATCTGAAAACTCCTTGCAGTCGCTCTATACAAATGATAAAGGGTGAATGGCAGAGTAACTAGTTAGAATTATTCCAAATCTACATGTACAAGAGTGTTACCCTCGTGTGTCTGCTTATCTTTGTGTTAAAGGACTAACGCTCGCATGACTATGAATCCGCTGTGTGTAAATATATACAAATATTTGTACACACCATCAGAAACTACTTAAGAAAGCGGCAAATAACCACAATGATGGCTTGCAAATATACAAACGAGCTTTAAAACACAGATCTTTAGCATACCCTAGAAAGACAATTCATCTAAATTTAATTTTCTTACTTAGTCGACAAGCATACATGCATGTCCTTATAACGGGTACAAAATACATCCATGACATCCCAAAAGGAATCTGCAATCTTCATGCAATTCTTCGTATGCCGTTTTTAACACTCTAGTGTAAAACCATCACCGTACAATTTGTCGCCACGTCACAATACAACAATCATTTACTTTCGCATAGGAAAGATTGCCACAAATCCTTCGTACAAAGATATAAGCTCGTTTCTTGACATTCAGCACTAAACTTTCTTCTCTCACTCCATCGTCGAAGGAATCCGTTTCGTTGTTCAAAACGTTCGCCTCTCACACGCTGAGCGCTCTTCCAAAGCCTTTCACCAACTAAATTATGTCCTTCACGTATGTTTATCTACACGTTTATACACCTTCCAATTCCCCTCATTAAGTATATTTCTTAAATAACCTCAGTACTCTTCGCTACACACCATTCACTTTTACTTTTCCGAAAGTCACCCTCAACTCTTGCCGCCTGGTGGTATTGATATCAAATCCCAATCAAAATGATACCAAATGAAATTCTGTAAAAAAAAAAAATAAATAAATAAAAAAAATAAAAAAACAGGTCACCTCCAAACCATAAACATGAAACTGCACTTATTAAGATTCCTTGAAATAATGAAATAAGCATAGACCTTTGGACCCTAGAAATTGATAATCTCATGGGGGCAGTTCGGGACTGGACACCTTACTTTCTTACAGACTAGACAAGTGTGTCTCGGCCTCTAAAGAGGCAATTTTGTCGTCTCAGACAAACACTGAAGTGCCTCTGTTGGGTGATGACCTTATATATATATATATATATATATCTATATATATATATATATATATATATATATATATCCTATATAGTGGTCTTCAACCTTGGGCTATGCCATAACCTCCATAACATTCAAGTAACACCAGGTTTCAGTTTCCTTGGTTGTGCGTTCGTTCAAAAGCTCCAGTATTCCGATTGTAAATTATTAATTCCTCAGATAATAATGATCTTTTTAAGTGTTTGTTACCTATTGCATCTCTAAGCAGACTCCTATCTCTTCTTTACTGCTTTACATAGATATGGAAATTCTACGTGAAAGTCTGCTAGGCAAGTAAATGGAATTTGTTTATCTCACTAGAATGAAAGCACATCATAATATTACAGTTGTCGACAGAGAGGGAACGTGTTTCTAAGGTACCGAGTGATGACTGCAATAAAGTTTATTGGGAGGAAACTGGATGGTCGTTGTTAATAAAAATGAATGAACCCACACGTGATGAAAGAAACTGGAATCTGCCAAACATCCTCTTCAATCATAAAACAGTACATGATTATAAAACTAACTGGCTTGGCGATAAAAAAAAGTACTTACGCCAAATGATTACCTCAATAAGAGGATAGCTGAATAATCCTTGATTGGTAATTTTTGTAACTGTAACTTGTCACCGGGTCATCTTAAAGTTAACAAGGTGCTCAGGACTGCTGTTACTAACTAGTGACTTCTTAAGTGCAATTTTAGCCTCTACGTACTATACTCCTAAATGTTTTGTACTCATGGGATTATCATTGACTGTAGTATAACTGATCGACTTCGGTTTAGTTCTTTGTTACTATAATTCTGCAATTATTATAGAATGGTACTTTGTCTTTGTACATCTTATGCAACCTACTTTCTTTTCATACAATGTTATGCGACCGTATCAGTATTTTCTACACTGAAGGAGACACGATGTCTTGAAACTGCATCTGAAAATATACTCTTTCTTCCAAGTGTTTTTTTTTTATCAATAAAGTTTCTCATACAAATTCATCAAACTATTTGTCCCATATTTTCATAAATATCCGTTATTGAGTTTCTAAGAAAATTGCTTAATGTGCATCAAGATTGACAATAATTCTGAGGTTGTTGTTCTTATACAATCGGTAATTCCTTAAAAGCTTGACTATTTAGCAGCTCCATATATCACTTATTAGTCCAACTTGAACATTATGATTAACGACTCGAAAAAATAAACTATCTATACAATAACTCCTTAAGCACAATTTTACTTCCTCTTCATGACTGAAATTTTAATTCTTTTTAATATCACAAGCCAACTTTTCATACACCCACTTTCTTTTAAAGCCTCTGTTATTTCATATACCTTAGTCATTTTTTCTAACTAAACCTCAGCCTCTTTCTCAAGAATTATTTTCTAAGTTGGCCTTTTTTGAACCTCTCTCTCCTCCTAGACTATTTAAAATGGGGGGGGGGGGGGGGGGGGGGCATGCGATCATGCGTCTCATTCGTTCTAAACTGAAACTCACATTATTTCCCATTGTTAATCTTTATTATGTCCTCATTTCTTTACCAGCGCTACTCTACCCTTGGCAGTCAATGAATACCTACATGTATTCTCACTGGTAAAATAATTTTCCCCCACCGCCCAACAACAAAAAATATATAGTTATATTTTTATTATTTGTGGTTTGTTTCAGTTCTGAAAAATTTTAGACTACTTATTTTCAAGATTTCTTAAGTCCATAATATACGGGGGTGAAGCGGGGCTAACAACTGTGGCTTAACAATAAAACGAATAACAACGAACTTGAGTGAAAAGAAAAATTTTTTGAAATTAGATGATTAATCAGTATTTCCAACAAGATCACTTCCTCTTTTACCGACAGTGATATTGCACCATCAAACTTCACTCGAGGTGCTAATAGTTAGTATACTTTCAACTTCTTCAGTATGCAAACTAGTCTATAAGCCATGGCAGCAATACATCGACCCGTGTATGTGTAACTTTAGGTGTACACATGAATGTAGCTACTTAGTATTATATTTCCATTGTCTATGTAAAGGCTGGGACGAATTGATTACCTGTACGAACTTACTGGACAAACATCTCTGAAGCTAAATATCAGGTAACATTCATACAGACAGAGAGAGAGAGAGAGAGAGAGAGAGAGAGAGAGAGAGAGAGAGAGAGAGAGAGAGAGAGAGAGAGAGATATGAAAACACATCTAAATGCCATCACGTCTACATTCTTTTTTCCTGATTTATACGATCCAGGCAATCTGAGGTCTGGAAAATAGTCTGGCATAAGATAAAAATTGTATTAAAATCATTAAAATGCACAAAAACATCCTAAGAAACAAGAACACTGACGGACTAACGTAAAAGATAAAAAGTTGAAAATATACCGAATTCCTTCGCCAGGAAATAATTTTCTTCTCTACAAACCACTGCTCTCCTAATAAAATCTAGGAAGGTGAAAGCAATGAAAAGTGATTCTCCTCGGTTTTTGTCAAACACTATAGCAAAGCGACACTGAGTATTGGAATCTAATACTGAAGGTCTTACGTTCTACCGTTCTCAAGTTTTTGCACAAATGAAAGGTCGCCGTACTAAAACTTCACCAGCATTGCGGCTTCCCTACCCTCACCAGGACTCCCGAAATATTCTCAAGTAAGCTATCATTCTTTCGCTCCATCTGCCCATCTCTTCTGTGGCTATCTCTTGTTCTTCCTCAAGAAAAAACCCTAATTATTGCCTTCCACAAACCTAAACTCTCCACATAGACCAATAACTAAAGAAAAACTCGATCCACTTCGCGAACAATTTTTACCTCAGCAACATCCACATTTTCTCTTTTATTTACATTCAGCATCCGCACTTCACTTGCAATTCCCAACTGGCATTCAAATGTATATAGATTACAATCAACTTCTCTCCCACGATCTTACGTACTCTTCTCATCCTGCCATCTTCCTCACAGTTACTGTCAAGTACTTAATTCCATTCTTCCATCGTCCATACTAACATTCATTGCTCCATCTTCCTGGCTTCCATTCACCCTTATACCTTTACACATGTTATATGTTACCTTCATTATTCTTCTTTTACTGGCACTTTCAAACTCTTCTCTCTTTTTCTGCAGCTCCTCTTCATTATCACCAAACAGCACTAAAATTGATGACCTCTTCTCTTATCCAAAGCCCCTTTACATTCATGTTCATTTTCTCTTATTATTCTCATCACAGTGTTTATTAACATGTTAAACAGCCATGGAGGCATGTCTTACCCTAGTCTCACACCTACATAAAGCACCGTCGTATAGGAGCCACTTTCACACCAAACCAGTCCATCTCTGATCTGATCATCGTAATAATTGTTTTGCTTTTATTATGTTATTTCTAATCACTCTCAACAACTTGTCTTCTACGCCAGAATCAAGTTATTTCTTTATTTACTCCTGCTTCAATCGGAATACATCTAAACCACTTTATTTCATAAATGATCCCACTCTTGCTTAACCTCACAATCCTCTTTCTTTTTATTGCAAAGCAGTTCTCCTCTCTCATTTCATATGATTACGAATTCCCTCACTGTATCGATCAGCTGAATGGAAGGATTCTTCCTCCTCTTAACTGACCTATTCATTCTCGTCATGACTCTTATCCAAGTTCACAAATAAGAAACTCTATCCTCGAATTACACTGTTCAGTGCCTTTTCCTTCATGCTACAGACAAGCTTTGGAATTCTCTTTCCGTTGTCTCTTATAAGATTTCTCCCTTGAAGAAGCAGGTCTATCATTTCAAGTGTGAACAAATGAATCATGAAATTTAGGCCATACAGCCAAACGTTTCCTGAGGCACTTTCAGCCATTCAGCGCTCAACTCAGCGAAAAGGGAAAACTTGGACTGTTTGTACACCAAGGTAAAAAAATATCTACCATATGCACTAGATGACATTCAAAGATCTAGAGAAGAAAACTACGAGCGCATCCCACAGCAGCTCTAAGAATTGATAGTTACGAGTCGTTGGCCAGCATGGCGTTCTGAAGAAAGGGAGCAGGAATGGAGAAAAGTAGAATCGCTAAAAATGTGGGTGTAGCTAGGGGACTTCACTTGCGTTCAATCATTTCCTATTATTTTTTTATGCCCTTGTCCTTGTTTTCTCCTGGCTGAGGTCTACTTTGAAAATTACACCTCTAAGCATGTTACACATTATATCTCTGACAACGATATTCAAACGCTTTCCCTAGTCCATTTACGCTACATACAGACCCTACCTATACTCTCAACTTTCTCATTCAACTTTTTAATGACTCACATGCCCTCTTTCTCACCTAAACAATTATCAGTCATTTTTTTAAAGGAAACTATATTACACAACTCCTTGGTAAGAAGGTTATCTTGTGATTCTTAAGTCACTTCCCTTCATACCCCTTCACCTGACTTGTAATCCTACCAACTCCAAGTGCCTTTCCATTTTTCAACATATCAATTATCATCGTTAACGGTCACCTCAATCCCCATTCGCCACTTTATTTACCTACAAAGCAGCACGTCAGACACCCGTGCACACACACACTGCGTTATTCACCTCTTGCATGAACTTTGCCACTTCCTGGATATAGAGGTAACTTCTGTACAATACCTCTTTTACATATCCCACCGAGCTCTTCCTATATCTTCCTCTACTCCGTCCCCCTAACAACCCAAAATGCTCTTTCATTCTTTCCATTTGATTAACCCCTTTCAAAACAATCAGATTTATCCTTTAATGTACTCTGCCGCTGACCAATATTACAGAGCTCCTCATTTCTTGCCACATATACTGCATAAACAATTAATTCATTTTTCTTTGTTTGCATACAACATCTACACTTCACTGCCATTAAGGAGGGTAAGCTCAGTGGCAGACTTGTAGATAAAACCTTATGCAGAAAACTTTTTCCATAGTACTTACTTGACACCACATAAATACTGTATGTATTATGTAAGTATGTATGGAGAAATAATTCCAATACTGGAATAACCACGTTACAGAGAATATAAATAAGAATAGGTATGTTACAGGCAAACAGAGGACTGCAAAGATGGTTTGTTTTTACAAACAACACCTACGATTAAAGTTAAAAATAATATATAACCTCTGTAACGTATAAAAATGGGGTAGTTCTTCAGGTCATGCACAGCTGTCTAAGATTATCTTAGATTATCTTGGTAGTTCTTCAGGTCATGACCAGCTGTCTAAGATTATCTTTGATTATCTTAAGTAACTGAATAAACCAAGAATCACTCTCCTGACTGGTCCTGCCCTGTCATGGGATCAAGGTAAAAAAAATCTGCAAGGGAGGCTCTCATATGCTCTCAAAACACCTTTGGATACTACTTCTTTGAGCTGATTGTGAAGAGCCCTGTTGTTTATAGTCTTCCCACGTTCCATCTGGACAAGCAATACATTTGGGAAGATATAGCCTACATATTTAGGAGAAATTATGTGAGCAGGAATGGTATAGGAAAGCAAGCAATTTTATTTCTGAACTGAGAATTCCAATCGCTTGATTAATTTTCTGTAAGAGAAGCTTCACAGCGTTAGTAGCCTTGAAAGTTGAGAAAAACTTTCTCCCTCAACTGTGACCTACCACATTCTATTAACTATCAGGTACTTGTTATACTGCCAATAAAACGTTCCAGCCCACTAAGAAATCGAACAAGGAAACCTTATTCAGTTTCAGTTTGAGCAAACGTCCCACCCACTTCCGGACGTCCATAAACATTGTTAACTAACTTACATTAGCCAACTTTAGTCAAGCGACAGTTGATCACCTGTTTTCTAAAAATATAGCACTATAGACTGGTTTGAAAAGATAGGACGAGGAAGGAATTTTTTATCCATGTTCTAGACCTTATTATTTTGGTAAGACAACTTTCGCATGCGACACTGACTTCATATTTAGATAACAAAACCCTTTATTATTAAACTGGTTGCTCAATTCAAGGAAATAATTTCAATCTCAAATGTACTGCTCCCTGACAGGAAGAGGTATAGGTTTTTTTACGTATATTTTAGGTATCATTATTTAGTCATAGGCCAAATTAGTCTGTATTACTCCTTTAACCTAAATTAATATGAGAAGCCATGAGTGCACGTAACAGCTTATGTACACTAATGACTAGTGTCATAAATCAACAGGATCACCGATTTCAATTGGCATACCTTATCACAAAACAATTAAATACAGATCTTTTTTTATTCAAAACATTAAACTATCCTATTACCAAAGCTACTCAAGTTTTCACTTTAATTACTACAGCAACAGTAACAATATTTCATAAAATAATTAATTTGACTGTGAATAACTGAAGTTGCAGATAGAATGAAAAATTATAATAATTTCTAAAGGCTACTTCGTTCACTCAGTTCTATTTTTATCAATGGAGTTTTCTTGATACGCTTGTATAAGTCGTAATTATTCACTATCACTGGTCTTACGCATAACATTTCAGAATAGAATTCAATCTCCCTCTCTCTTTTTCTTGATTTTTTTTTAATTTAGCCACTTGTTACACTTGCAGCCAATTTCTCAAACACGCTGATGAAAGGCAGAATATTCAACAATATAAATGTCTGACATCTAAATTCAGATTAAAGTCTGCTTTTCTCTCTCTCTCTCTCTCTCTCTCTCTCTCTCTCTCTCTCTCTCTCTCTCTCTCTCTCTGCACCTTCTTCAGTACCTTAAATTTCATTGATTTTCTAACAGTACAAGCAAATTTCTGTCAATTATACCAAACAGTTTCAAGTGTTTTTCCTTAGCTCGCAATTCTTCCACATAATCCTGGTCATCTTGATTATCGATCGTCAAGTTTTTTCTTTAACTAAAGTTACTGCTGGTGCCTACACTCTCAGTGAAAAATTCGTGAATTAATTTGATAGTCTTTAGCCAAATGGTTTCATAACGAAATAGCTGTAACAAAAATAAATTTCGGACTGAAAAGCAAGGACGATTGCCCTAATGTCTTAAGCACCAGTGATATTAATATTTTAATTTACCATTTTCTCAAGTAATAAATCTAACACAGCCTTAATGATGACCGATTCATCGTAAGGCCCGCCTCCTGCAGTCGCTGCCAGCCATCATTCTGCAGAACACGTAAGGACCCAATAAAAAGCAAAACCTGCTTCTTCACTTTGGTGGGCAACTTTAAATGTACCTGCGTGATTATAAACAACAATTATGAGTGAGCAAAAAGCGCGTAAGATGTGTGTGGGAGCTGGCAAACCCGATGATGAAAAGTGAGTAAGCCTGACATCTTGCATAAGAAAAAGAAAAGTGATACATTACGCTTGTATTACACCGAAGCAATCACATGAGAACGACGGCGTTCACTTGCTGTGAACACTCTTAAGTTATAGATAACCATTAAGGAATTGGAGAGCAACGAGTTGAAATCAATCGCAATCAATTCTTCATCGATGGCACGCAACAAAGGAAAAAAGTAAAGAAAGAACCATGAGCGTGGATGTCGGTATCAGTGTGCGTAGTTGTGTACCTGTGTGCCTGGTGCGTGTTGCCTGTAAAGTGGAAGCAAGTCATTAAAATGAGATAATGACTTTAAACTATTCAAGGGCGGAAAAAAGCGTGCAGACATGATGAAATGTGCTTCCATAGAGAGAGAGAGAGAGAGAGAGATAAATGGATAAAGTTCAAGAACTTTCCACCGATGCAAACAAAAACACGTACAAATCGACTATCATGACAATATTACGAATAATTAGAAGACCCCATTACTACAAATAGCGCAAACATAAATCTCTCAATAATAACTACCATAACAATGAAATCTACAACGGAAATTACACTTCATCCCATCTCGAAAAACACAGCATGGGGTAAGTCAAGTGCTCTTATTAACAATCAATTGTGTACAATTTCTAAGGAGGGTACTACGGTAATAACGATAATGTGAAAAAACATATATCAGCAGGGACAACTTAGTTTAAATGCGACACAGTCTCACAACCTTTCTAATGCTATTACAATATTGAAAATACAGAACATCAAACTCAGGATGTGTTTTTAATGTCCAACATAATAAAATAGTTATCTAAACCAGCTAAAACCTAATACACAATAAATTTCAGTAGTTTAGAATAAATTATAAAACTTACGCTCTGGTACGCCTCGATCATGTGCTCCAAAATAGCATTTTGTTTTAATCATAAGTTGTTTTTCCTATTACAATTCAAAACTGCTCGGAGGTTATGCTGGTGTGGCTGTCAGTTAATTCATTTTCTATCACGTATTACCTACGAAGTTATCAACAGCAGTGTAACAACAGGAGTTTCCGTGGTGCCATCCAGTTGGTATACAACTGGTATCTAGCACTCCATCCGATCTTCCCCAAAAATGAGAGTTTGGGTGTATTGTTTCTGATCAGATTTTCGCTAAGCAATTAACCCTAGCCAATAAATTCTGAAGCAAATATTACTGTATATCACTATAATAAAACTAAATTATCAGTAGGCAGCATAGCCACAGCTTCAACAAAGTTGTCCGGAAAGTGGCTTCAACAAAATAGCCAGCAACAGCGTAAGCCATGGCTTTAACAAAATAGCCAGCAGGGGGCATAAGCCATAGCTTCAAGTAAATTGTAATGCAGGCAGCATTATATCAAGGCTTCAACCAAATAACCAGCAGGGGGCATAAGCCACAGATTCAACAATATTGCTGGCAGCCGACATCAGCTATGCCTTTACCAAAATTACCTGCATCCAGAATAAGACATGGCTTCAACAAAATAGCCAGCTAGGGGCTTAAGCCATGGCTTCAACAAAATAGCCAGCAGGAGGCATATGCTATTGATTCAAGAAAAGTACCGGCAAGCAGCATATGCCATGGCTTCAACCAAGATCTAGAATTCTAGATAAACAGGTCTAACACTCGTGAGCGGTGGCAAAATATGACGTCACTGACGCACGTCTTGCCTCGGTGTCATATTACATCTACCTTTGCTACATGAACCTAGTCAGTCGGCTTAGTTTGAAATTGCACTTGGAAACAAAAAGGTTCTTTGTTTTCATTGCTCAGTTTACGGTTGCAATAACTAAGAGAATAACACCAAAGGGCAAGGTATAAGTTTCTTGCGATTGCCTAAAGAAAGCGAATTTTAAAGTTCCTTTTAAAAATCTATGCGCAAATGAGCGTATTTGCCTTTGCTGATGTGCCTCACATGATTAAGCTAATAAGGAAAATTTTTATGGAATATAGATTTCACACAGAAAAGGGAGATTCTATTTCATCTGCTTCTGTACAATAAATGTTGGATAAAACGGCAAATGAATGCAATATAACACCAAAACTGCTTCCAAATCATTGTGCCAGGAACTCAGAGGCAACATGTAAAGTATGCAGCCCAGTTAAATGTCCAAAACATGTGCACTACTGTAAAGCTTCCTGAAGAAAATGGTTTAACTTAATCCCAAGAGTGGTTGGTGACAGCTGACTTCACAGATGTAGCAAATGACTGATTTAATGAATTCTAGTGAAAGGGATGGAGATGTAAACTCAAGAAATGCCTATGGTGTGGTTATAATCTACTAGAAAGAAATTTTAGGTAGGATAGTAAGCAAGATGAGAAATATAAGTGAAAGATTATGCAGGTCTTTATTCAAGTTTCAGAAAGGTATTATTTTTTCTAGTGTATTTTTCCAAAATACAAAAGGTTAAAAACAGTAAACTTTCGATCATTAGCACAACGTCCGAAAGCACCCAGTTTTGTAACCTTTTTTTATTTTGTAAAATACATCATCAATAAATTATTGTGGCTTTCAACTAATGATCACTTTTGTTAGGGAAGGAACAGCCTGTCCCGTGACCCACGGCAGGCCACGCCTGCACGTCCCAGGACCTATGCCGGGCCTCGTCCATCTTACCTGGGAACCGTGGCAGGCCTTGCCCGCCTGTCCCAGGACACATGGCGGCCTCGCCTACCTTTCCCAGGACCTGTGACGGGCTGCCCGCCCATCCCGGGACACAGGGCTTGCCCATCCAGGGACACGGGGCAGGCCTCACCTGCCCATCCCGGGACCTGTGGCAGGCCTTGCCCGCCCGTCCCAGGACCCGTGGCAGGCCTTGCCCGCCCGTCCCGGGACCCATGGCGGGCCTCACCAGTCTGTCCCAGGACCTGTGGCAGGCCTTACCCACCTGTCCAAGGACCCGTGGCAGGCCTTGCCTGCCAATCCCGGGACACACGGCAGGCCTCACCCGCCCATCATGGACCCAAGGCAGGCCTCACCCGCCCATCATGGACCCAAGGCAGGCCTTGCCCGCCCGTCCCGCGACCCGAGGCAGGCCTTGCCCACCCGTCCCGCGACCCGAGGCAGGCCTCGCCTGCCCATCAGGCGACCCTATGCAGGCCTTGCCCGCCCATCCCATGACCCGAGGCAGGCCTCGCCTGCCCGTCCCGTGACCCGAGACTGGCATTGCCCGTCCGTCCAGGGGACACAGAACGGACCTCGCCCACCCGTCCTGGTGACACAGAACAGGCCTCGCCCGCCCATCCCAGGACATGTGGCGGGCCTCGCCCGCCAGTTCCAGGACACATGGAGGGCCTCATGGGCTCGTCCCAGGACACAAGGCAGTCCTTGCCCGCCTGTCCCAGGACGCTTGGCGGGACTCACCCGCCCATCTCAGGCCCTGTGGCGGTTCTCACCTGCCCGTCCTGGTACACAAGGTCCAGGACATATGGAGGGCCTCGCCCACCCGTCCCTGGACACTTGGCGGGCCTCACCCACCCACCATGGGACCCATGGCAGGCCTCGCCCTCCCCTCCTGGGACATGTGGCAGGCCTCACCCGCTCATCCAGGGACACACTGCGGGCTTCGCCCACCCCTCCTGGAACCCGTGGCGGGCAGCAGGCCTCGCATCCCCGTTCCCAGGACTTGTGGCGGGTATGCCCGCCCATCCCGGGATACAGGGCTGGCCATACTCGCCCATCCCGGGACCCGTGGGGGGCCATGCCCACCCATCCCAGGACCCATGGCGCCTCGCCTGCCCTTCCTGGGACACATGCTGGGCCTCGGTCACGTGTCCCGGGACCCGTGGCGTGCCTCACCCACCGGTCCCGGGACCTGTGGTGGGCCACGCCCTCCCGTCCCGATATCCGTGGCGGGACTCGCCCTCCCATCCCGGGACACAGGGCGGGCCTTGCCCACCCTCCATGTGTCCCAGGACAGGCAAGCAAGGCCCACCCTGTGTCCCAGGACACATGGAGGGCCTCACCCACTCAATCCCGGGACACTGGGCCCACCCATCCCAGGGCCCATGGCGGGCCTTGCCCGCCGTCCCGGAAGAGAGCAACACCTTTCCTTAGCCATAGAACAGAATATGTCACTGAATCCTTTCAATTCTCCTGGGGCTTCTCTCAATCTTCTTCTTCTCCCAGCACTACACAAATCCTACTGAATCCTCTTAATTCTTCTGGGGCTTCTCTGAATCCTTGCTTTTTCTCCTGGCACTCCACGAATCCTACCGAATCCTCTCAATTCTCCTGGGGCTTCTCTGAATCCTCTGCTCTTTCTCCTGGCACTCCACTAATCTTCTCATTTTCCTCACGGTTTC
Organism: Macrobrachium nipponense; assembly: GCF_015104395.2. NCBI lineage: Eukaryota > Metazoa > Arthropoda > Malacostraca > Decapoda > Palaemonidae > Macrobrachium > Macrobrachium nipponense. The sequence continues at coordinate 130,035,679 of NC_087200.1, forward strand.
TACAATCCTCCAATTTTCCTTTCCCTTTCAGGAATCAATAAAACTCTAAGAAAACATTTTAACATATTTATTTCCGTTCAAGTTCAATTTCCTTCAAGGATGAACAAAGCAAACTTATTACAAATAAACATCAAACTTTCCATACAGCAAACATTCTCCTCAAATTGTTCACATCTGATCCGTCTAAGTGAGGCCAATGAACACTTGATCACGCCATTCCTTGAAGATCGACAGTTGCTCCCGCAGTTTACAGTTATCCTTCTCCAGTTGTCCGTATTTCTCCTCGAGGTTCTTGAGGCCGCACACCAATTTCTTCTTAGCTCCTCGCAGCTGTTGAACCTCATCTTCCAGCTGGTCGTTCCATTCGCCCTGGACACCGGTCTTAGTCTCCAGCGACTCCAAGCAACAATTTCGTTCCTCTAGAAGGCATGTCAGGCATGTCAGCTTGCCCCTCTTGAGTTTCGCAACCTGAACTTCACACTGGAGTCCACACTTTTCCTTCGTGAGGTCTTCCACTTGCTTCTGCAGGTGCTGGGACTTGACCTCGAGGTCTTTCCTGTCAGATTCCTGCTTCGGTAGCGTTTTTTTATTCCTGGATAAGCCTCGCCATCCGCGCTGCTTCTTTGGTCTTTAGCTGCAGGTCTTTCTCCTTCGGTTGTAGGAGTTTCTCGAGCCTCTCAACCTGGCAGTTTGCCTCTGCCAACTACGTTGTCAATTCCCTTATCCTCTCACATAGGGCATCGTTTCTCTGCCCAATTTCCTTTGCATTGTCCTTCAGCTGCTGATTTTCTTCTGTCATCTTGAGGATCTTGTCTTTCCAGCTGCCGTTTGTCCCTCTTCTCATGATCGATCTCCTTCTTCAGAAACAACGTTTCAGCTTTGAGCGAGTGGGCCCTGTCTTGCCAGGCCTGCTGTTGCAACACCTCCTGAGTGATCTGGATCGCACGAGTGCATTCTTCCTTTTCGCCCGCCTTCTGAATCTCTTCATGGTAGTCGAGCCTCTGTTGAAGCTGAAGAATTATCCTGTCCAAGTTCACCTGCTGCTCTCTCTGGCACTGGATGGCGTCTCGCAAGGCCACAATTCTCTCGTTCAGTTCCTTTTCCTTAGGCTGTTCAGCTCCATCATCAGCATTCAGGAGGAACCTCGCCAGTAAATAGACAGCCACAGTTAACAAGATGACTATTCCTGCGTTAGACTTCTGGACAACAAGGTCCCGACAACAGCTGAAGTGTGTTACCTGCAAGCTGCAGAAGCCATACCCAGTTCATATACTCTCTCAATCCTAGACTTTTCTTTGATCTTCTATATTTTACAAGAGATATTTCGATTTATCAAATATAGCGGGAAATAATCTGAAAGGTTTTTAATTATGCCTTGTCTCTTGTTGTTATAAATTGCTGAAATATCTCTCTCTCTCTCTCTCTCTCTCTCTCTCTCTCCATGCAGGATTTTTCTGCTAGCTTTATTTTTTTTTTACAAGATAACTAAAAGATACAATTCTAAATGAATTAGCCGAGACATCAAGAGAAATAATATATATATTTATGTATAATAATCAACTACTCAATCATAATGATTTTCAAAAACTATAGGTAGGTAAGTTTTAAGATTTTAAATTTATATCATATGGATACAAAGAAAAGATAAAACGAAATTTAATTACATTAAATTTTGTCCTATATAAAAGTGAAAATAAGGTATAAAGGAGTACAATTTTATTAAAACATAACTTAGTTCGTAAATTGAAATGCAATATAGAAATAACGTAGAAAATCCTAACATCCCCATTTCCATTTAAGGCCAAATGACACCTGACTCATTATGACTTGACGTCAAAAATAGGTCCAGCTCTATTTGTGACTTGACTCGACGCGACTGACGTCACTCGATGCATTCGGTGTGAACGGTTTCTTTCAAAGGCCCATAGAAAGCAGTGTAAAACTGGGTTGCCGATTCACGGTGAGTCATGAATTAGCGTGATTCGAAGCGATGCGACACGACGCGACGCATTTGGTGTGAACGCAACCTAATACAAGGTCTAGATTTATCTATATCTTGGCTTCAACAAAATAGCCTGCATGCGGCGTTGGCCATGGCTTCAAAAAAAGAGCCAACAGTGGGTATAAGTCACGGCTTCAAAAAAACTAACCTGCAGGGGGGCATAAGCCATGGAAGCAACAAAATAGTCTGCAAGGGACTTAAGCCATGTCTTCAATAAAATATCCAGAAGGGGACATAAGCCATGATTTCACCAAAATAGCCAACAGCGAGTGTAAGTCATTGCTTTAAAAAACTAGCCTGCATGCCATGTAAGCCAAAACTTCAACAAAATATCCAACAACAGGTGTAAGCCATGGCTTCAAATAAATAGCCAGCAGGCAGCATAAGCCATACCTTCAAGAATGTTGTTAGTAGATGGCATAATCCTTGACTTCAACAAAGGTATCAGCAGGCAGCATTTAAGTCATAGCTTCAACAAAATTACCAGCAATGTACATAAGCCATGGCTTCAACATAATTACCAGCAATGCACGTAAGCCATGGATAGCCAGCATGGGGCATAAGTCATGACTTCAACAAAATAGCCAACAGAGGATATAAGCCATGGCTTCAATAAAATAGCCAGCAGGCTGAATAAGCAATGATTTCAATAAGGTAATCAGTAGGCAGCATAAGCCATGGCTTCAATAAAATAGCCAGCAGGATGAATAAGCAATAATTTCAATAAGGTAATCAGTAGGCAGCATAAGCCATGGCTTCAATAAAATTGCCAGCAGGGGTGTAAGCCATAGCTACATGCATGAGCAATGGGTTCAACAAAGCTATCATTAGGCAGCAAATTCCATAGCTTCAACAGGTGGATAAATGCCATGGCTTCAACAAAGTTATCTGCAAGCACGTAAGAAATAACTTTAAAAATCTACCAGCAGGCTGTATAAGGTATATGGCTTCAGTAAATTTACCGGCAGGCACCATAACCCGTGGGTTCAAATATATTATCAGCAGACAACATTAACAATCAGCGGGGCACCTGGTAAGGCAAAGCCTCTGAATGATGGGCTGTGCAAGTGGGCACCGATCCAAGGTGCCAGCTTAAAAACACCACCGGTACTCAGGCCTAAAATTACAATTTAAATCTACAATAAGAAATAGCCTGTATTATTTGTACTGTATCTGTTAAAAATTATTCCTAATACTAAAATATTTTGACAATTTTTTGTCATTTTTTATTATTTATTTGATTATCAAACTTTAATGGCCGCACGGGTAACCCCCTGCCTTCTGATTTTCCTTCACCACTCTAGTATTTACTGCAAAATTGAGCAAGATAAGGATTTCATTTCAATTTCCCATTCCTTCGGCACACAAATACAAAAGCAAGGCCATGAGCAAAGAAAGCCCATTCCAACGTAAAAATAAATTGGCAGTTACCTTCTTTGGTGATATTTATCAGGTAACTAATAAAGATAAAATACTGCGCTGAATAACAATACTGAGGCTGGCAAATAAAACCAAAATACTCTCTTGCTTGTGTCAACAGGAGAAAATTTATGCGCCAAAGGTACCTTAAGTTAAAGAAAAATCCCTTGGATCCGATTTATGGAAACAAATCTTTAACTTTCATGGTTAAAAACTACAGATAAAATGAGATCAATGAGACAGATAATCAAAGGTCATCACCACCAATGAAATCCAAAAAATAGGGACAAGACATGTAGGTTGCTTATATAATACTTCATCCGTTTTCCTTCTCGTACCTCAAGAGGACATGCAGAATATTTTTTTTTCTTTTTTGTCAGGCGATATGAACTGATAAGACCAACTCTATGCATGTAGGTTTTAAAACAATTACATACACACACTATGTGTGTGTGTGTGTGTGTGTGTGTGTGTGTGTGGGCGCAAGAATTTTTTTTTCGGTGAGGGCAAAAAAGATAAGAAAAATGAATGGTGAAAAAATAACCCTACGCGAAATAAGGCATTTCATAATTATAATTTTCATTCTATGTTATTATGAAGTAAAATGTACGCTTCTTTATAACCGACCATTTTTTGACTGGTCATTTTATACAAGTGATATTATAACCATTTGCGAAGGTGACAGTTTCGTAATTGCCTCCCATAACTGGGTAACTAGAAGCAATTACTTTTTTTTACCATGACTTAATTTTAGTTGCATATCACAGTCCATTAAGTCAAAATGCAAGACTAACGGATGTTATATGAAATGAAATGAACACGAATGGCGAATAAGTAATTATACTACAGGATTTCTATTATCTTGTTCACAATTATGTAACGCAATCATTTTAAGCAACACGGTAAACTGATTCCATACATCCGCAACTTTTACAAAGGATACACTAATACATGCTTTGAAAACCTTAACAGAATTTATTTTGGTAAAAAGAAAAAAATATATATATCTATATATAATATATATATATATATATATATATATATATATAGTATATATATATAATTTTTCAATATATATACAATTGAAATTAATGTTTTAAAAATGGAATGCTTAAGGTTCTATTGTTGCAAAAGCCTCGGTCAGAAATTATTCTTGCCGAAAGAACAATATTTAACAGAGTAAAAACTTAAACGTTCAAACAGCTAGCATACATAAGTCCGGAAAGCAGATAATAATGAAAATGACTTTTGAAAAATCGTTGTGGAAACACCCAAAGACATCAAGTTCCCCAACGGGAATTCTATTCTACTGGACGTCACTGCTGAATTACTTCAAGACTTATGACGCCAGACAAATCTAAACCTTCCATGCTTTAAAGTCATTACTTGTACTTCATTCAAAGGCTTTAAGCGTGTCTTCTTTGTTTTCTGCCGCCTCTTAAGCGACCATTTCCGGTGTTTTCGAGGCTGCAGCGGACTTGATTCATTCTTTCGTTCCAAAAGTGAGTTACGGCCGTGGGTGTACAAAGCGAAAGAGAAAGAGAACTCGAGGTTATTATTACGATTCGATGAAATTAAGAGCTTTTAGCGCAATGCTTGCTTTTATTTATGTAGAAATTTTCGTACTGCTCTTAACGTGATAAACGAGACTAGACTCGGAAATTAGCGATACTTAATAAAGTTTATGAAGTTTATTTTGCACGCCATATTTTAGCCTGCTTGAGAGAGAGAGAGAGAGAGAGAGAGAGAGAATTAACAATGATATATTCAGAGGTGGTGTTCTTCTCTTTGTTATTTCCAGTGACCTAGACATGCAGCGTTCAATATTCTCCCATAACAAATTCAACGTCTTCATTTTACCAGTAACCTTGATTTTCTAAGGAACGTCTTGACATCAGAACTAAACATTCTCTCTCTCTCTCTCTCTCTCTCTCTCTCTCTCTCTCTCTCTCTCTCTCTCTCTCTCTCTCTCTCTCTCTCTCTATATATATATATATATATATATATATATATATAATATATTCAAATATATATATATAATATATATATATTATATTAATATATATTATTAAATTATGTTTCTAGTCCCAAATGACGGCTATGACAAATAAAATATGAACTCCACAAAGCTGCGTCTCACCTTTTTGGTTTACATAAGTTTCAAAAAGAATAAGTACATCTTAGTTTTACCAGACCACTGAGCTGACTAACAGCTCTCCTAGGAATGGCCCGAAGGATTAGATATTTTACATGGCTAGGAACCAATTGGTCACCTAGCAACGGGACCTACAGCTTATTGCGGGGTCCGAACCAAACTATAGCGAGAAATGAATTTCTATCACCAGAAAAAAATTCCTCTGATTCCGCGTTGGCAGAGCCAGGAATCGAACTTCGGACCACCGGATTGGCAGCCGAGCGCGAAAACCACTCGTCCATTAGTTTCAAAGAGACATAACTGCAGTTATTTGAAGTTCTTCTTTAATAACCTGGAGTAGGCAATTAATATATTAGCAATCGCCTAAGGTTGTTAACGGTTGTTAACAGAAGGTGCAAATCTCGTTCTTTGCGCCACAGACCTTGGACAAAATATTGAAAGGATAAGCTTGCTACACAACTGATTAATAATACTGGAAATTTTAAAACATATGTATGTCTAAATATTAAATAAATAGTACATGCCATAATCTGGTTGGGATTCAAGGTCCTTTGAATCAGCTGATGCTTATGAAAGCTCTCTCAATGACGAAACAATATAATTAAAAGCCTCGTTTTACTGCACAAGATCTATTATTTTATTCTTGTGTTTGTCGATATCCTGCTACATCCGCAAACGATTAGCAAGGTTATCTACGACTACCTGTGGCCACAACCTTTACAATTCATTTCATTAGTGTCAATTCACAAGATTATACCGCGCTATCATCTTATGATAGTACACCCATTGATCATTATCCCTATTCTCAAATTTGATAGGAAGGGTCCTTTCCCCCTAAAATTCCCAGTGTTATTCCTACTAAAATTCCCATTCTTGAGATCAACAATCATTTTTCAAAGGAGAACCTCACTTCTCAGACATTAACACAACTATATGCATGTGTAACTAACTCTCAATCATAAAAAAAGTGGAATGCTGACGACCCCTTGCTCTTCCCACATTTCATACGCGAGTTCAAAATCATAGCAATAAAATCCTTCATTCCTCTCACAAGAGAATGTGTTTCAAAGACCTGGAAGTGTCAGTGTCATTTATGCCCAAACGAAATTCATTACTGAAAATGGCAAAGGAACTGAAAATAAATAATTGAGAGAAAACTGAGTCCCTAAAGATTGCAGGCACAGCTGAGGGAAAGCCCCGAACTGCAACGAGATATGAAGGAGTGCATAAAGGAATATAATGAGCAGAAGAGAGGAGAAAAGGAAGAAAGGAAAGAGAAGTAACACATTAAGAAAAAGAGAAGAAAGGTACCGGCGATGATGAAACCAAGAAGAAACCCTTTGAAGAAATAAGAGAGAGTTTAATAGCAATGGCCATAGAAAAAATATTGTTACGAAATCCTCTTTGCGGCCATAGTTACGAAACCGAAACCGTGTTAGGAGTATATTTAAAGCTTTGACTACTGGCTAATATCATATTGCAACTCATTTACTTTAGACACTGTTGAACAAAAAAAAAATACGTTTGCGCTTACATGTTACAACAGAATGAGTGTACCGATTAAGCCAGATACAGACTTAAACCAAGGAGTGTCACAAAACATGCTCCATTCGTCCCCGTAACTAGAACTGCTACAATATTACGATTCTCTCCCCTGAATACTAATACAG
>NC_087200.1:130047924-130050424 GCF_015104395.2 Macrobrachium nipponense
CACCTTACACATTCATTACCCTCTAAATTAAAAATAACATATATTTCCCTTCAAAAAAACATATGTGTTACAATTGTTTTCTTTAAAGCTGATTTTATTCAAATCATTTTTTCCTAGTGACTCCCGATGGAGTCAATGGGACTTACGGGTATAGATATATACAATATATTGATGATTATTGACATAAAGAAATAAAAGCATCAACAATAACAACATACTCTGAATTTCAGTGGGGGAAATTATAATTTCACCTTTGCTCTACTGTATATAGATTGGGTGCACAACACACACACATATATACAAAACAAACACATTCATATACATATACTAATACATATCATTCACACATAATTTAGATTGGTTGCACGCACGCACGCACGCGCGTGAGTGCACACACAAACACTTGCATACACACCCATACATACATACATCTTGCACATATATACAAAACAAACACATGCATATACATAAACTAATACATAACACACGCACACATAGAACATGGTATGTACACACACACACACACATACACACGCACACACTCTTCCCTACACAATCCTCTCACTGTAGACCGAGTTATGCGCAGGTTTGAACTCAGCTGACCCAAAATCTTTCTATTCCAAGAAATGATGAATTTTATAGGAATCTTGTTCTTATCAGGATATAATATTAGATCAAGTGAGAAGGATTATTGGAGCAAGGCACAAGATCTTGAATGCCCTATCTTTGCTGCAACTATGAGCAGAAATAGGTTTCAAGAAATCAAGAAGTTTCTTCATTGTGCTGATAATGCAAACCTTGGTAATGAGAAAATGGCTAAAGTGAAACCTTTATATAATCTTTTGAATGAAAACATTAGGCAAATTGGAATTCTTCATGAAATTCTGAGTATTGACGAATCTATGACGCCTTATTATGGACGTCATTCCTGCAAGCAATTCATCAGACAAAAGACAATAAGATTTGGATTCAAATCATGGATCTATGGAACAGTTCCAACTGGGATGTCCTATATGTAAAAGATATATGAAGGTAAATCAGAAAACCAGTTGTCCAAGGAACCTTTAGGAAGTAGAGTAATCCGGGAATGCATTTCTGCTTGCACTGAACCTAATAAGCACAGGTTTTATTTTCACAATTGTTTTACTTCATATGACATAGTCATAGATCTGAAAGAAAAGGAAATAAATGCCACTGGTACAATCCGATCAAACAGAACAAAGCACTGTCCATTGCCTACTGCAAAAGATATGAAAAAGAAGCCAAGAAAATCCTATGACTATCGATCAGAAGGAAATGTTGAAATCGTTACGTGGAATGATAATGCGTTGTTACTCTGCCAGTAACTGTGAAAGTCTAAATCCGATTGGCATGGCAAAACGGTGGCAAAAAGGTGTAGGAAGAGTGAACATTGAACAACCTTTCATAGTAAAACCATATAATAAAGGCATTGTTCAGATCCTTGTCAAAAGAAAAAGCCTCAAAGGATGCATTCAAAAGCCCTAAGGTCAGGCCCAAAAGGATGCAAAGCTCTCCCACCAAGGGAAGTAAGGACAGACGACACTAAACATCGTACTGAATCTCTACCGACTTCAAGAAGATGCATTGTGTGTAAGAAGAATGGGAAAATTCAGTGCACAAAATGTAAGGTTACCCTTCATCTGAAGTCATGCTGGCAAATATTTCACGAAAAATAGAATTTTGCTGTATGCATACCCTTTTCTGCTGTACAGTTATGCGCAAATCCTTTATGATGTTCTTAGATTTTATGTATTTTTTATGTATTCTATATGAAATTATTCCTTTAGTATTTACTCAGCACAGAAACTTTGCATTTTTGTTTATTCCCATTTGTTTACTTGCTCTCTTTGCATTAGTTGTGCTTCCACTCATGATTGTACAAGCATGTGTTCATATGCTTATAAGTCAAACACACTTACTTATTTGTCATTCTTATATCAATAAAATGCTGTATAAGTATGAAACTGACCATTTTCATTTACTCATACCTTGAAGTCCCATTGACTCCCTAGGCAGTCACCTGTATATTCCATGAAAATACAAATAAAAAAAATTCCAGTAACAGGTAATCAAATATATTAAAAACTCTTCAGAAATTGAGTTTATCAAAAATCAAAACATAATAAAGCACATTGGTACCAGCTGGGTTAAGAACAACTGGCGAAAACAGAGGTTTTTCAAGTTATAAATGCATCACGGAAGAAATCACTAAAAGGCATACAAGTAAAGGGCAGGGTAGTTAAGAAGAAAGTGATAGAGAAAATAGGGGAAACAATGAGAAAATGAAGGGATATGATTTTGAACAACATCAAATTGGGAATAATGAAAAAATAATCAAGACATTACTGAAACCGTGTTGGCAAGAGGAGAAAGTTGAGAGTAAATGGATGCATGAGTCACGTTAAGAAACAAAAGAAACCAGGAGAGTGAAGAAAGGCTGTTAAAGTGAATGGTGGAAACGGGGATCGGTGATTCACAG
>NC_087200.1:130055424-130067924 GCF_015104395.2 Macrobrachium nipponense
CATTTGACTCCCATAAGAATAAGGTTATGAATAACGTGGCAGTAGCATATCCCATGCCGAAACTACAAGAAATATACATGTTCTTAATGCATTAACTATAATTCTTGTTATTTATATCACAATACCTTACATACAACGAATATTTTGAGAACATACGAAAACAGGGAAAGAGAATGTATCCTTTCTGCAAAGATCCAAACTAATGACTGCTTTGCTTATCTGTACTAGAGCAAAAAGCTGACTATGTATAAGTGAAGACTAATGTCATCGGTGTTTTTATATGACGGAGCACCGTAAACAGGACTATATTTTGTAAGATATTTCAAAACGTAAAGACACTAACAAACTAAAGCGGTGGAATGAGCATGACCAAACCAACACCTACGGGTATGCCATTCATTTCACTTATCAGGATTGGTGCTGGTTAGCATGGAAGGAGTGCTTCGCTTAATAAGCACGCTAACAGCTCCATGATATAACTTACCTAATGAGTGGATAAAGCACACTATTAATTCGATAAATAATGATGACGATGCGGTGCAACGAAGGATACAGTCCGCTATCAGTAGACTACTTGCATGATCGTGAGTGCCATACGAAATACCTTCGATTAGATCATAGGAAAGTTTGTGCTTGGTTCCAATTCAGTCGTTTTTCTTCAGATTCCGAGACAAGGAAATGTTCTCGTCTTACTCAATACACGACAGGGCACATATACATAAACCACAGACATCAGCCTTCACATATGTATCTCAGACCATAAATATAGTTATGCCTCACACCAAGAGCTGATGTTTATCTTTAGAGAAAATTACAGTTTTAAACTTTATTTAACTTAATAATTTTCCATTAACACCTACGAGCTATTCACGGATTTTCAGTATGAATACTTGAACAAATAAAAAAATGTTTCCTGTGATAAGACTAATTATACAAAACTGACTGATGATTATATGATTATGAAACAAAAATACGACCGAATCTCAGTCATAGTAAGGTGTCATTTTTCCTCCACGTGGAAATATCCACGCCTTGTAATAATCAAATAACTGTAAAGTATGCTGAACTCGACAAAAAATTTAAAGCCATAAATTCAATAATGTCTACAGAAGTGGTTCCCAACCGTGGGGGGAATCCCCCCCCCCCAAAGGAAAAATGTCAAGTTTTTTTTTTTTTGGGGGGGGGACTATAAGGAAAGATTGGTAGACTCAAACTGACTCTAGGACCACACAAAACGCAGTGTGCTTTGGTCCGCAGTAATGAGAGGTCAGGCTGGACTTTCTCTCCGCTACCTTGTGTGTTTGCATTACCATTTTGTTGCATATTATTTGGAATGTATTGCATTAGCATTTTGTTGCATATTATTTGGAATGTATCTCTTGAGGCAGAGAATTTTGAAAAGGGGGGTGGGGGGGGGATAACACTCTGACACACGGTGAAATGGAGCAAGGTCCCAAAAAGGTTGAGAACCACTGGTCTATAGTGTGATCCCGTGTCTCACCCCCATCATACTAAAGGCACTCAACAATGGTTTCGTTTACAAAATGATGTTGTGAGGGTCGCTGGAGGGTTTAAAAAATAGTAAATGTAAAAAAAAATGTTAAAGGCCCCAAATATCAGCGTTAAGGCGATTCTGGAACAGGAAAATAAACGAAAACAGTTACGTTAAATGTATGAAAATTCCAGTCATATTCGATTCACGCCAATATTCATACGACGGAGTGTTGCCATACGTGTGATAATTGTCTACACATATGATCATTTGTATCTTTATTACTTCTAAATCTTTACGACTTGAAAAACTAATTACGTGAAAGTATCACCAGGACTCTTCAAAAAGGCCGATACTGACCCTTGGGGGTCTGTGGGTCTAGATCCAAGGGATCAATAAATGCTATGGGGTCAAAAGGAAACTGACAAACACCGGGGGTCAGTTACAGACAATAACACAATGAATTTAGATTTCAGTTCGATGATGCATGGCTGGTGTGCTGAGTTCGATATTCAATTATATTTCAGTAACAGCAAGATTATTCATAAGTATATACTACAAAATCTACCACTTCAAACACGTAGGCTAAATTTTAGACATTACTAAGGAGATTTAAGAAGGTTGATGACAGCATGGGGCTTTGGCTAAACTTAATATCAAAATATGAGTAACCCGTTGTGGAGTTTCATTCATTACGGTAAACATCGTTTTGAATATTAAACAATATCTTAAATTCGTTATGATCACCAATGCCCTTGCAGCTGCTCACCATATTTATTTTTCCCATTATTAAGGCCAGGCAATTCAATAAGGTCTGTTTAACTTCTGGTGTGCATAATTTGACTTAATGATAAAGTAATAACAAAGCGTAAATATAAAATGACTCTTGTCGAGAAGCATTACAGAAGATAAATCCCGAAGGAATTTGTATCTATAAAGGAACGAAATAAATTGTGACAGTGTTGCTATTTATTTCACATATTTGGGGATCGATACCTTGAGGCTATATAATTAACGGGCTTGGAATAAGTTTTGTCTATCTACCGAAAAAAAAATTACCTCTCAAGGATATCACCACTTGTTCGTGAAAAGTTCTGAGAAAATCATTATAGAGGTTTTATAGAATATTTCTCTAGAGTAGGTGGAAAAAGTTACTTTTAATTACAGCATTACTTCTAGTTCATACTATTGTAATATGAAGGTTTATATATTTTTCCTTTACAAAAACAAAAATTTATGCACAATTTAACAATTTGGAAAAATTAAAAAGTATTCTAAATTTTCGAATGTAAGGTTTTGGTTGAAGAATGTAAAAATATTGATTTTTGAAGTTCACAATCATACTTTCAAGTAAAGCATGAAGTTGGTGATGTAAGTCCCCTTTACACAATACTGAGAATACAATTGTCACAGTTAAAATTTTCCAAAGTCTTATTGATGAAAATTATTTAAACTGTTTCACTTCTATAAAAAGTTAATGCTTTTCAATACAACTCAGACGTGAATTTCATAGTATGAGGATGTGAATGAAGTTTTCTAAAATATGTGATTACGATTATGAATTAGTTTCTTGTAATCTCGGCTTTCTTTTAACCTTATTCACTAATATCGTACACACAGCAGTTATGATGTAATTTAAAAAATAATAGGTATTCTTTATTTGAATTTGGCATTGTAATTATATGACTATCCTCCTGTCCGAGTTCTATAATAATTTGGATTTCAAGTAAATAATAGGGTTCTACAGCTACGTGGAATTAGACATTTTTTAACCTTCAAATTCTGTAAATATTATCTGGAAACCTCAGCTGACAAATAGAATTATTGCTAAAATACACAGTTCTTGAAGTAAGATTTGCTTCCATTTTTACTTTTCTTTTTATTTACTTACTACGATTGTCAAGCTAATTCATGAGTAAAATAGCCAGTTAACAAGAAAAAAAATCTTAAGCATGGAAATGTTTACAAAACCATCTCCCTGCGAACACCCCGATATTGGAATTGAATTGAATATAGAATTTAGGCCAAAGACCAAAAACTGGGACCTATGACATCAATCAGCGCTGAAACGGATATTGACGTAAAAGTTTAAATGGTGTATCAGGAGGAAACCCTCGCAACTGCACTGTGAATCAATTGATATGAGCGGGTGGAAAGTAAGATGGAAAAAGAGAGAATATGAAAGGGGGTACAGTAAAAGTAACGAGATGGCTTTCGGCTAGGGGCCGAAGGCACGCTACAAAGAATCTTAAGTAACACCCACAGTGCACCGCATGAGGTGCACTGACGGCACTACCACCCGACCTCTCTACGGTGACCCCGATACTGGAATTGACTGAGAATTGTCAGCTCTCCACACACGCAGTTACCGAATCTGCGCATTTTTCTACAACACAAAAGTTAACCACAATCAACGAAATCTGGCCTTTAATCAAAATCAAGTACTTTCTATCCACATACGGTTTGAAATCTGAGAACTTATGTTAGATTTAGTTTCCTTTATCGCTTTTTTATCTTATCTTTTGATGTTTTGTCAAAATGTGAATGATTCGAAAATAAATTTGGGAGAAAGTCTAGAAGTGAGACCAGGGACTAAAGCCCCTTATGCTTTGACGTGAATGAAGCCATGTTGGGAAGGACGTAGAAGTAACCATTACACAAGGGTGAAAAGTGTGAAGTTACAAAATTAGATGAAAGCCTGGAGCAATGGCGTCAATTAAAGGCTTGCCAGTGAAGTTGGTGATGTAAGTCCCCTTTACACAATGACATGAATGAAATTCTTGTAAGTGTAACCTAGTATGAATGTCCAGGATAAAAGTCCTAGAAGTGAAGCCTGGCATTTAGCATGATGCATCATGAAATGAATGATTTTATCCTAGTGAAGTAACCCCAAGTACCATTTCCATGTTGCACTTCGAGGACAGATGAAATCTTTACTTTTATGCAATGTTCTAGAATTTCAGTTGAATAGGTATCATATATAGACGCTTATTTTGGAATTTGTTTGTTTAATGGGAAATTCTGTTATATTTATCTATGGTTATGTAAAAGCATGCCAATATGATTTTCATACGGAGACAGACAGGAAGATGCAGTTCTTTCAACTCAACAAAACTATTTTTGTGCTTCACTTCAAGAGAGGAACCGTTATACGGACAATACCTGACATTACTTCCAAATAACTGCCTAGAAGTTACCGTTACCTCCAAGATTACATTGTTGCTGAAGTTTTGGAAATAAATGATTTTTTACAATAATATATTTGTGTTTTAGACACACGTAGCATAAAGCCAAGGGCAGGACCAGGATATCTTATGTGGCAGTGCTTTAGTGGTATTTTCCTATGTTAAGCATATTTCAGTTTAGCGTCAACAGAGATAGCGAAGTTTGTGTAGCTAACAAAAAGAGATGGATTTGGAAGCCCCAGAATTAAGTTACTTTGCGAAAGAGCAGCAGGAACTACCCCATGCATAATAACAGAGGCTGAAATGCAAAGGGCAGAAGCTGAAAGATAAGGTGTACATGAACTCCAAGTGTTAAGATTCAGAACACACGCTGGTAATGGAACTCCAGAGAGACACCATGCAGCACTAACACCCCTGTAGTTACTGCAGAGCCCAAGTTACCAAGATTAAGATATATAAGGAAGCACGAATACATGACAACATTGAAAGATTTGAAAATTTTGTAGGGAGGCAAATTGGCCTAATCATAGATAGAGAGGGAGAAACTGGACAGACTATGATAGCCAACCAGTTTGCGTAGAGCACTACCTGGCACCATTGCTGCATTGATTCTCATGTAAACAATGACGAAAGTCATGCAATCTAATGTGAACCGCCGCGCTCTTTAAAAGGTGTTTTCTCGGCTGTCCTTCAAGACTGTCTAATGATTTATGCACCATTTATTAAATACAATGTGTAGGTATGCAGAAATAAAAATATTTAGTTTTGCTGGTACATTTTTTCTACAGTTAAGCCATAGTTTTGCAGACATGGCGACAGTATTAACATTGACAGCCAATTTCCTCAGCAGCCTTACAGATTGGTAAATGAGCTTTACAGAATTTACCAAGGACCATGTGTACTATGTGTAGAAATAAAAATATTAATTCTGTCTGCTGTCGTTTTTATACGCCTGAGCAATAAAACTGGCCAATTTGCCGTTTTATGTGCCTTTCTTTCCACAATAAATTTACTGGTTTACTCTCTAGAGGCAGAACTAATCATCATTCTTTATTCATGGGTCAAACTGACAGGTAGTAAAACTTAAGAACAGTATTTGCTAAAATAATTGTCATCTCCAATGCCGTCATCCCATATAACTTTCATCCATAGGCATAATAATATAATTAATAGCCTAGATTTTATAGCATGATACCTAACGGCCAATATTCAATATTCAACGGCCAATAGGATTTTGAAATTTACTGTACCTGATAATATTAATAAGGAAACAATTAATGGTGTTGTTTGCAGGGCTGTATAAATCTTCCTGTTGCCAGTACTGATGTATATGCCGGCTTGTTTCTTCCAGTTATTTCTTATTAGAATAAATCTCCTTAGATGGCCATATTGTTGACTCTTAACATATTCTGGAATTTAAAGTCTTTCCAGAAACTTATGCTCATGCATACCAGGAGGTTGAAAATGAAATTTGGCATAAAATGCCTGCTGCTTATGCACGATCCATCGTTTGGCTCTCATTCCTTCTGCAGTTTCTAACCAAATTAAGTTAGCGGTCTCCACTACTCTTTCTTGTCAGGAAATCTTAAAACACAAAATTGACAAAAATCAGTCCTGAATCTCACGTGTCACATATTACCAACAGGCTTCCTAAACTGATCGGCATACATTTTTCATATTTGAACCCACGAGGCTACCCACAGATCTCATATGAGAAATGCATTATATTTAATTACAGTACACACGTAATTACAATCTGCATTAATTCATACTCATACAATTCTGACTTAGGCGAGAGTACACTGTACATACTGTACAGAACTAGATCAAAGCATTTGAATAATGACATTAGTTATTTGTAGAGCTTCAAGTGCAACTATTACCAGTAAGTACATACATAAAGCTATGTAACATGTCACAGTCATACTGACCTGTAATTTAACTATTTATATTGTACAGTCTTGGTAAAGTTTACTTTTAAAGCTATAACGTAATATGAGTTTGAAGTATCCTATGGGGTAAAAATTATAATGGTAAAATTGAAGAATACTATCTTTAAGTGTTCTGGCAGATCAAATTCACTGGGTCATGCATCTTCTGAAAGCAGAGCCCTCTGCATATCAGGAGGTTTGAGAACTTATTGATAACTTGGTAAATAACATTATAACACTTTGTGAACAATTAAAACTGCAGCAGGCCTAGGGCTAGGCCTCACGGTACTATGTACATTGTAGTACACTAGTAGTAGGGAAAATTGTCAGACTTATCCATGGTTATATGGACTGATGGTAATATGAATTTAATGACAAATGGGCTTTAATAAAAAGCTTATTACAATACTCATTATTTTATTATGTCAAAAGCAGGTGCTTAGTTGACTGCATGTTGACTGAGATCTAACATATGTTTACTTGCTTGAGGTTGTTTCAACACAGTTATAATGATTTTCATGAATGAAAATATGTCATCTACTTGTGAAATGTGATCCCTTTTCTTTTGTGACCCTGTTTCTGTATGTAACAGTTGATGGACCAGCACTGGGAGCCTGAGGTGGGCCTATTGCTGCTGGTCTGTACAGTCGCTGTTGCTGCAACTTCTGGGAATCAACACATAGCAAAGGTGCCCTACTTGCACACGACAGTCGTGACTGTCCAATGTCTCCCTCTATATCTATGGGCCTATGGATGAATGGGCTATTTGTCACTGACCATTACTGATTATGGTCGGCAAAGTTTTAATAGTATGACTTAGAATGAAGCCTTGAATTATGACAGCCTACAGAAAACCCTTCTGAAATATAAGATGAGTGAAGAAGGCTTCAAGTAAAAATTCTGGGACTTAACAAAAAAAGGCAATAACGCATATCGATTTGTATGCCAGGATACAGAAGTATGCTAATAAATGGATTAAAATGTTTTATTGCAAAGAAGAGTTTGGTGACAAAAGATTTGCTATCACGTAACAGTTTATCAGCACTTGTTCAACGGAAATGGAACTACTCTTTAGGAAAATGAGTACCAAATGACATTGATGCGACAGTGAAGTTTGCTCAGTGGTATACTTAGAAGATCATGGGATTAGCTTTGTGGAAAGTCAGAAGCCAATAAAGAAGTCTAGTGAGAGTGCCCAGAGACCCCATGAATACAAATTGGCTGAGCAGAAGCAAATAGACAAAAGTTAAGGTACGTTCTTTGTGTAACACAAGTAGACAAAAAGCGTGTTTGCTAACAATAGGTCTTACAGATGTTCCAGCAAAAGGAGCCAGTGCTATAATTTAAGTTCAAGAAGCAAGGGAGGTGACTGCTACTATGATGAATGAAGATGCCAATATAGGCCCATTGGTAAGCCAAAGCTGGTGGACAGAATTGAACTGGGCTGTTTCTTTGTGTTGGGAGCATGCAGATTAGAGGATAAACGAGGCGTCATATAACTTAAAAGTTAGTGAGGTTTAAATAAGTACTACAAGTTACAGGTTACATAAGTGTGCAATCTCTGACATGAGTATTCATACAGAATATCCTGTTGCAAGGATTTGTATGGAAACTCCTTACTATAGTGTATATGAGAAAAACATGCTGACACTGTGTGCCTAGACAACCCCATTGATGGCTTATTCTCAGAAAACTTCCACATTTAGAGAACCGAGATGAAATTATTAAAGCTAAGGCTGCAATAATTGAGAAAATTGAGAAAGTTGTGGCAACAGACTTACCAAAAGAAGGTAGGGATGGCTCTGGAAAAGACTGGTACCGAGGCAGCAGCAGTTGTAACCAAACTCCACATCCAAGAAAATATACACATCAAGCCACTGACAGTAACTTCTAGTGTCCCCTTTGTTGGAGCAGAGCAGCCATGTGGAAGGATCCCAGTTTAATCAAGCACTGGACAAGACTCACGACTGATGCAGAATGTAGGACAAAATTTGAAGGAAGTTTTAAGCTGAAGGTTATTAATGACATATTGTATCGTGTTTCCCAGGGCAAGGTGACTAGAGAAGGTTAGCAAACCCTAGTTCCCTGGATATATCATAACCAAGTGATGGAGTTGGAGCATGAGCCCTATGCCAATGGTCATCATGGAGCTAGGAAATCTGTCAACTGTATAACCAGCGGTTTCCATTGGCTAGGAGTGGTTGCAAACATCACCAGATGTTGCAGTCCCACAACATTTGCGACAAGACTGCACCAAAGGGCCAAACCAGCAAAATACGACAAACAAAGAGGACATTAATGGAGAAAAAATTCAAGATAATGGCAAACCTGACTAGACCTGTACTGCCAGAAAGATACAACTAATACATCCTGACAGTGGGGGCTACTACACAATACCCAGATACACAGGCACTCCCTAAAATAGAAACAGAGGGCGCAGCAATGGCACAAATAGAAGTTTCCTGTGAGGTGGGATTTCCAGAAGAAATGCTTCGCAACTGAGGTATCAAGTTTACTCCTTAAATTATGGAGGTTAGTAGCTAAATGTACCATAGTCAAGCACCAAATTTTCACTGTTCAGGCTACTGTACAGTAGGGCAGTATGAGGACTGATCCTGATTCTCAAGAAATTATAGAACATAGACTACTAGGATGCAGAGTGCAACAGACAGTTCATGCTGGAGCTATGATTACCTGGAAGAGAGGGTCAACTAGCCAGAGTTTGTATGACGCACAGAAGCATTAAGTACTATGACATGAGGACCAGAGATCATCAGCTGAACTTGGGACAAAAAGTTAAGTGTTATTACCAATGGAGGTAACCAAGCTAATTGCAGTGCAGAGTGCCATATAGTCAAGCAGGTGGCTAATTGCATGGACTACAAGGCTGATGTTGGTGGAAAACTGAAGACTGCATGTAAACATCCTGACTGCCTACAAATAAAGGAAGAAGCAAAACCTGTCATCAGAGAAGAGGAGATGCCTTAGTGTGACCATGATCAAGAAAAACGACAATGAGGATGAGGTAATTCCAGATAAAGGCTGGTTGGAAGAAGAGACATACCAGAATGTCAACATTTGCATGACCTAGGCAAGCAGCAGAGGAGGAGGGTATTACAGTTACTGGAAGGATATAAAGACATTAACCAGCAATCCAGAAATAAATTCACTGTAGAACAGTGCATCTAAGCGACAGCTGAGCAACCAGTCAGGGCAAATATATATTCTTTAACATACGCTACTACAATTTAGGCATCTCCCTACAGTATTCTAGCTTCTTGCAGTAGTATGAGAAAAATCTTGGAGGCAGAATACACAAAGGGGAGAAGTTTGGCTTCCTCTAGCATATTATTTCCCTTGATGTAGATTTTTCTTGAACATGGGCTATTACTTCCCTTACTGTAGATTTTTCTTGAACATGGTCTATGTTGTGTTGCCAGCCTATCGACTCTGCAGGTATGTTCTTAAAGGAGTCTAATTTCTTATGTGTCCACCGGTGATTTTTTTTTTTTTTTACAAGATCTTCATCAGGGTGACAGACAATTTTCCAAGGCACATTCTTACAAGAGTCTAACCTCTAATATTCCAGCGAGAATATAGAAGGTAGAGGGAAGTTCGGCTTCTTACATTACACCAAGCCCCATAAAGGATATTTTTCTTCTATAAGATCTTGGTCATTAAGACGAAAAGTCGACTTCTTAAGTATGTTCTAACTTGAGTCTAGCTTCCAGTATCTTAAGGAAATCACTTATTGTGACTATGCTGCGGAATTCCGGCTAATTCTAGTACGCTGTGTCCTTTGATGGTGGTTAACATTCGTTTCTCTTCTAGAAGTTTTAACAGACCTTGTCCATATCACAACTTTAAGGTATGTGCAGATAAACTGGTTCTAGCTATCTGTTGGCCTTCCCATCGAAATCTCTTTGAAATTTGCAATATTACTTTATCCAAACTGCTTTCCTTCTGCTTTGTTTTTCCGTCCCAAACTTTAATTTACCCTGCTCCAAGTTTCCTCTTTCATTCAAGAATAACTCTTTCCGGAGCGCCCTACAAAAATAATAATAATAATGTCCTGTCCTTTTCGACAAACTTCTTCTATAAGTGAAGAGCATTTATGTGTACTCCGGATGTTCCTGAGCATCTTTATGTACTCAGGGACCCCGGCCTCACTATTCTGTCCTGGATGTTATTTCTCTACATCACATGGTGATATCTTCATCACTTAGTTTCAACTCCTTGCATTGACATGCAAGTTGTTACTTCCCGCAAAATTCCTTAGATATCTCTGTTCAATGCCTGATTTTCCCAATTCTTCCTCAAATGTTCACAATATTCTTATAGTGTATGTCTTCCTATTAAACCTTCCTTTCCGGAAATGGTCGACCTACTGCTTCTCTCTCTCTCTCTCTGTATATCTATCTATATATATATATATATATATATATATATATATATATATATATATATATATATATATATATATATATTAACATACCGCTCTTAGATATATGGCAGCCATCCCTTGGATGGAAAAGGGAAAAGAAAAAATAACTCTTCATAACTTTCATTCTTTGATGACGTCATTAATATTTCAGACATGCAAGTATCCATTCAGATTAAGCATCTCTTAACCTTAAACAAAGAATACAACTTTCTGTTCACAAGATCATTTAACAACCACCCAGGTGCCTTTTAGTAATTATAGTAGAGGTTTCTAACCTACTGTCGTCGATAATCGAAAAGCGTTGAACTATTACCAAAGGTCTCTCAAGATTACTAAGTGAAGCAAAGTCATCATCCGAAATTTATAGCTTAATTAAGACCATCATTGATTCAAGAGAAGATTAGGGTGAATGAGATGGCTTATTGTGCCGCTGGTTAATCAGCGTTCATTAACCTGAGTTGTGACAAGTTCAACATATGCTAACTGCCTATCTGATTCCCAACTTCTGAATACCAATGAATACGCATTTCCATATCGGGAGGGGGATCCTCCCGACGACTGTAGCTAGTGTTGAAAACAAGGAAGCAGCAGCAGCAATGGAAGAAGAAAAAGATTCTCCAATAACGCCCAACACATTCATTAATTAGACATAAAATGAAAACAAAGAACGAAAGTACGAAAACGAGACAAACATAACTAGGAGGGATTTGAGAAAGAAAAATAATTTATATCCTCCCAGACATTAGCAACATTCTGTTATGCAAGACTGTCGCACATGTGTTTGTGCGCTAATTCTGAGTAAGATGGCTGTTGTATTCTCTTTCACTTATACGAAAGAGTCATCTCCGAACGGGCCTAGGCTTCACTTGGTATTCATAACGTTCACCATCACAAGCGATGCTTCACTGTCAAGATGCGCAGTTCAACTGTGGGTGATCTCGGCCTTCTTCCCGACAGCTCAGTGAGCCAAACAAGCAACTTGACACACAGCTCTCAACAGTACGTGGGTTTAAGGGTCGAAATTTAGAGTAATCCATTAACAAAACTTATGAATTACAAAACAATCTTCAGCCCTACAGATCAGTTGCATTCACAGCTTGTGGTTTTATTTTATTTCTGAACTCACATCATCAAATCATTAAGTTATTCCTTCATTCTTTGATATCCTTTTGTTTCAGAACCTTTCAACCTGTGAAAAAAACTAAAAAGGAGTTAATTTACCATATCTTATTCTTTAACTCAAATAAGAAGAGTAACTTGACACATGAACACCCAATTATAAGGAAATTTAAAACTAATTGAAGAAGATAATCAGTAAAACTCGAGCAACGATTGCAAACCTGGTCAGTGAGGCTACATTATTTCTTATAATTCGGCAAAACTCTGGCTAGATTCGACTAAAACCTTCACAGCTGATGAGGATGTCCAATACCTTCCTCCAACTGGCA
>NC_087200.1:130075424-130132924 GCF_015104395.2 Macrobrachium nipponense
GGGCTGTTTAGACATGACAAACATTCTCAGCAAAGGACTCAAAATATTTCCTATTTTGAGTCCTGCATTTGGAATCTTACATTTGAATAAGTGAGATCATTTTACACCACCCAATCCAACAAATTTACATGTTGAGGGTGAATGCTTGAGTCCTCTGAGCCATGGCATCTTCTCATTAATAACTGTTGCTTTGATCCACTATCCAGTTTGAACGTAGTTTTCTCGTCATTTACTCAAATGTCTGCTGACCAAAAATTTTCATCATCAGACTTGAAAACTCCAAGCATGTAAATCAGCATCATTCTGTAGATTCATCACAGTCCTTGAGGCAGACTTCATGCACCGATTTATTTGCTGGTCATCTGTTGCATAATGTCCTACGTCATGACAATTTTGGCACTTTATGCCTTTGGCAGGGCAGTCCTTCTTGTAGTGTGCGTCCTCCCTGCCACACCGCTGGCAATACCATGAACTGGTTGATGTTGATCTACTTCTCCCCAGTTGCTTCTGTTTCATAGGTTCCTGTGCCTTATCACTTCTGCTCTTCCTGCTGACTGGCTTCTTCCATGATAATTTAGGCCTAACAGTACACTTATGCTTTGCTGTGTAGTCAATTGAGTTAGCTTCAGATTTTCCCGTGATCACCTGGTTGTGCATTCGAGATATTTCAGCAGCCCGAAGACTTTGCACTACTTTTCCTAAATCCGGAACGGGTCGTTCACAAAGTTATAATTCTTTTCCCATTTCTTCCTACCAATGACTATTCTGTCTCTAATACAGGGTTTTCAACCGTTTTTTCACCACATACCCTTTTGGATATTTTTAATGTCAGTACTGTACCCCCTCCACTTCATCCAAAGAAAGCAAAACAATGTTAGAAAAATATTCTTTTGTGTATATTTGCAAGTACTGTGCTGAAGGGAAGTAAGTGCCTAACTGTCCTGACACAACGAGTATTATTGTAAACACAAAGAATTCTATAAAAAAATACAGAAAATCTTTATTATAATTGTTATTTACCAGTTTCTATGCAGTAAATTTTCAAGGTTATGGTACTGAGCTGCAAAAACTAAATACATTATTATTACATCAGCTGCAAATGGAGTTAATGAATTGCTGAAACTTTTTCATCAACTAGACTAGTGAGCCGAGGAGCAGTTTTTGCTAAAGCACATCGAAGGCCAGCTTCCACATTTATTCAGACCTTAGTTTTAATTTTATGACAAGTAAGCTGGAAAACCCAGTTTCACATATGATTTAAATATTTCACACCTGACTAAAGACTTTTTCTCAAACAGATCACAAGCACTAGAGCCATTCATAAGTTCCATAAACTCTTCCTTAATAGCATCATTAACAAAAGCAACATCTGCATGGAAAGGGTCTCCAGTTAGCTTTAAGTTTCCTTCAGACACATCACAAAAGTTTCTGTCTATTTCATTTTGCAGTGAGGAAAGGCAATCCACTCTTATAAGCTTACCATCTGAACTACAGAAGAGATGTCCTGCCTGTCAGCAAGTGGGCAGCCAGGTCCCTAACCCTAATAACCTGTGGCAAGCGCATACCCCCTGACAGACCCATGGCATACCTCCTGGGGTATGCATACCCCAGGTTGAAAACCCCTGCTCTAGTAGATGTCCTGAAGTTACCAAACTCGCAAGAATCAGCCAGCTGACATAGGCATAGTACATACTCATCAATACTTTCAAACTCGCATGAATCAGCCAGTTGACGTAAGCAAAGTACATACTCATCAATACTTTCACTAGTTTTCTGGTTAGCAGAGTTCAAGACAAACCTTTAATAAAGTATGTTACGTTGGTGTACAAAGTGTAGGCGTAATTCTTCAATTATCCTCGCTGGTTTTTTCTTGACTTCAGAGGTCAATATTGGGAGGAAATTCATAACTTTCTTAAATTAAACTCCCATAACTGTACTACATAATGTTACAGCAACAATTTCCTTAAAACACTTTCCTCCCCTTCAGCATTTCTCATTTTAGCTCTTAGGTTAGTAGCTACGTATAAGGTAGTAGTCCCTTGAGGGTTATGGGTTGAGGTGCAGGAATTTGATAAGTAGACATCTTTACTTTCTTAATGGGTATTAGGTATGGCATAAGTTTAAAAACCCTAGCCTACCACAATTAAGAATTAACACAGCTATTACAAATTACTGTCCATTGCTTTTATTTTCAATTTTTACACATGCTGCAAATGTCTGATCATGTAATATCTTTTATTTTGCAGAAATATTTTAAGATGTTGCAAGAATTCACTTGGAATTTGGACAATTTTCTTGGAAAAATGTCTAGATATTAGTGATCTGGAAATATTTGGGTTTTTATCAAAACATTGGCAATACTGCTTCAGAATTGGTGCTGCAGCTGCATGAAGAGTGAAAGACCAATGGTATAACTTACAATAATTAGCTTGATTAAATTTTATATTCCAAATACGTACCTGTGCCAAAGTGTTCCCAAGAAGTTTACAATTTCCCTAGAGGCTTAAAAAGTTTGTTCATCATCGATATGGAATTGTGAAATTGAGGTATGTATAGTGGAGAAGAAAGTATTTAAAAAATATATTTTATTATAAAAAATGACATTTGTATGATAAAATACATTAATATATACGTATGCACTTATCAAGTAATTACTTAGCTATATGGTTTAAACTTGCACAGCAGCTTAGATTCTAGAATTCGCAGCACTAGTGCTACTTTTGTTTTGGATATGTGACTAGCCCCACCCACTTTTGGGGAAATAGAGAAACAACTCAGCAGTTTCAATTTGTTTGTGCTCTATTTCCAAGTAAGCACAGTGATGCTCAAATCTCATGCGACATGTTTCTATAGGATTTCGTTCAAAATTCACTAACTGGCAACCTAACATGCTCTATATCTATTTATTATTTCAATGCGGAAACGCGATTATTTGATACAATAAGGTCATAATATGCTTCATATGAGTGAAATCTGTCATATATTTCAAAACTGTAAGAAAATGTCACGTGTAGCAAATTTCAGAAAAATCTCTTTCGAAATTTTCAAAACTTTTGTTCACACATCGGTGAAGCATTTGACCAAAATGAAGTTATCATCAAGTATCAGTTCAAATGTTATATAAAAAAACGAAAAAAATTGTCATAGCATTAACAATGTTTCAAAAGCAAGCATAAAATTTTAACTAGTCTTATTTGACTCCTTTTACTCCTCAGTGCTGAAAAAAAATGTAAAAATGTATATACAAAAGTAGAATGTGCCCACCAATATCAACGTGTGAGGGGAGCGTGTGTGATGGATCATTAGTGTCGGTGCAACAACAACCACCCAGTGTAACATAAGTAGGTCTACACTGACTAGCGACAATGAAATTATCTTGAAAACATTTACTTTATATGTTTTAGAAGAATATTAAGATTTTCATACATAATTATTTGTTATAATTTTTAAATATTTCAAAAATGATGGCATACTTGCAAATATTCGCATATGCAAGTATTCTTTTGTCAAAGAGAAGATATTGTTCCTAGGCCTAGGTGTTAGATTTCTTTACTTTACACTTAACAGTCGCATCTCTTTATTAACAATTTCTGGCCAGAAAGCAAATGAGGTTATCTACACATTCTTGCACTTCAAGTTACCTTATGAAAGAATAAATTATACACCAAAAGCAAGCAGAAGGAATTTTAAGAAAATAATATTTTAAACCAGATGAAAAACAAGTGTTCCATACGTCTTGATAGTTAATACTTATGATATTTCGATTAATAGCATCTTCTCCATATAATCAAAATCAGCAGCATCTTTTATTCCTAAGAATAGGTAATCTTTGCAAATAAAAACATTAGTAACAGATTACATTTCAGAAGACTTAGAATATCTTTTAAGCCTATAAATCATTTTGCAGCATACAGCCAGCTTAAAACGGTCTAAAACTTCAACATTCAAGGAAAACTGGCTGTAATTCATATTCTATCGTATTCAACAAAGAACATTTAATCTCTATAAATAAATTCATTAGTAACAGATTAGGCTACATCTCAAAAGGCATAGATTATTTCTTTAGGCCTATGAAACATTTTGCAACATACAGGCAGCTTAAACACAGCATAAACTTCAACATTCAAAGAAAACTGGTTGTAATTCATATTCCTACTTTGAAAATGTTGTCATGACTGTTGAGCTTA
Organism: Macrobrachium nipponense; assembly: GCF_015104395.2. NCBI lineage: Eukaryota > Metazoa > Arthropoda > Malacostraca > Decapoda > Palaemonidae > Macrobrachium > Macrobrachium nipponense. The sequence goes on from NC_087200.1 coordinate 130,079,612, forward strand.
TTAGGTCTACTGTCATAATGCTGCAGACATACTAGTTATGTTGACCAGTCCGAGGAGCATGTTAAGTGCGCTTTCATTGATGGCACCGCTAACCTTATCACGCCGCACTTTGAACTAAGCAACGTAAAAAAAAAAATCAGTTCAAATCACACAGATTACGAATCATACAAATGCATACAAGGGATCATATTTATATAACCATAAGGAAAATAGGGCTAGCTGTGAATTCGCAAACTTGTCGACATGTATGACATTAGAAAAAAAAAAAAAAAAGTTTAACATTACTTGGCAACGTCACGTTGAGTCTGAGAATCTGGACGATACAAAAAGAATCATGCCACATGAGAGTTGAGCCCCACTGTACATATACATATAACTTTATCTTATCATAAAAATGACTTTGTTATGATAAAGTTAAGTTTTATATATACTTACCCAGTAATTACTTAGCTAAGAGTTTCTAATCGACAGCAGCTTAAATTTTGAAATTCACGCTAGCCACAGCCTTTTGTTTATATAGGTGATAGACCTGCCCACTTTTGGGGTAAAATAGGAACACCTCACCCAAGAGCTCAATTTGTTTTATGCTCTAGAGTCCATAATAAGGTGGGAAGGTGGGCTCCATTCACAATTACTAGTTGATGTTATCATAATACAGTGTGGGTCCCCATTCGCATTCTCCAGATTCACGGATTTCTCTCTGGGCCATGTCTATCCATTATTCATGGGAAATTCGCCCATTCACGGTATTTTTCTATGAGAAATATCCAAAAATTCCTGTTTTTTTTATCAACTGCATCATAAAATGCACTTTTTGTGATAAAACTATTAAAAAAACCAGGTATAAAAATTTTTAGTGGGTTTTTCTAGAGTTTTACCCATCAAAATACATAGGCTGTTTTCAGCGTTTTTATAGAGGCTCCAACTATTCGCGGATTCTAACTATTCGTGGGGGGGTTCTGGTACACATCCCCTGCGAATAAGGGGGGACCACTGTAATGTCATTTTCATATAAGTATGTGACTTACCCAGTAATTACTTAGCTGAATCCATATTGTGGGTGGAGGGATTCATGGACAAAAGTACCTCAAAACATTAAAAAACTTTTAATAAAATGAGAGTTAGCATTGACATAATGCTTGTTGTTCCCTACCTTGTGAGAGAGCTGCTGCAGGAAGAGACTACCTCTGGTTGGCCCTCATCTCCACCATGCAGCAGCTTGGCAGTATAGCCAGGATCACTACTGAAGTGGGTACTACTTTGCAGTGAAAGTGTACTCCGATCACTTGACAAAGTAATAACAAAAGCCTTGCAACACTGGATATATAGGATCGACAACAAAGTGATATAGGATCGACAACAAAGTGAAAGCTAAACATTATATATGCCCCTGCCCAGGTTCAAGTACAATGAAAAACATCAGTTTCTGTCACCTTAACCACATAAAACATTAAACCACAGCCACACATAAAAAAATTGGTGGGCACTCAAGGTACTCAGTACCCTCCAGGCTCCCCAAAAGACTCAAACACTATACTTCAAACACTATGCCAGCCATGGATAACAGTCATAATGTACGTACTGCAGTTATCATAAATCACTTCAACGTCAACATCATGTTTAAACTCCAAAGACGTTGCTACTGCCCTGTCATGGGCGTTTACTTGGAGGACAGGCAAATTGTCTTCTTCAATTTGAGAGTGAGCATTTCTAGGCAAGGGCTTAGATGGGTTTCTTACCAAACACCACAGATTGCTAGCTGGGCCTCTGACTTTCTCTGTTCTTTGCATATAATACCTAAGAGCCCTCATGGGGAACAGGACATCTTCCTAAGATGTCCAAAAGACTGTTGATGGTAAAGGGGCAAGGCCAGGACTGAGATGGGTTCTCATTCTTCACTAGAAAGCCCAGAATGAGAGTACAAATCGCTTCAACATTGGAAAAGCCCACTCTCTTGTCTATAGCATGAAGTTCACTAACTCTTTTAGCTGTAGCTAGGGCCACAAGAAAAAGCATCTTTTTTGTCAAATCTCTCAAACAGAGAGGACCTTATCAGTTTGGACTCAAAAGCCACTTCAGGATAACATCCAAATTCCACGGGACGACAATTCCTTCTTGACTTTGGACATGTCGAAAGATCTAATATCTGAAAGATCTTGATTCAATGACAATTCCAATTCTCCGTGTCTAAACACAAGAGCTGAGCATAGCTCTTCGTCATTAGATTAAGCCAGCCTTGCGATGGTATGGGCTCTTGCTTTTCAGCAGCCCATAAACCAATTCTATAACCCTATTGTTGAAGAAGACAACCCTTTGTTGGTCCTTAAATATACCAAAAAATCTGCAAAAAATTGAGGGACAGCATGATGAGAAGATGAGATCCTATGTCTCTTGCACCAACGACTGAACACTGCCCACTTTGCTTGATAGACATTACGAGTCAACCATCTTCTGCATTTAGCAACCACTTCTGCCACAGCTTTAGAAAAGCCTTTCGCTCATAAAAGTCTGCAGACACTTGAAGTTCTGGGAACCACTCCTTCCTCAGTCAAAAGAAGGTTATAAACGTCATCCTGACATTTTGGTGTGACTGGAACTTTCTCAAAACTTTCCATATCATTCTGAATGGGGACAATGCATAAACTTCCAGATCAAACCAGTTTTGCATAATAGCATCTGTTTCCCCAGCACTTGGATCCAAGGGAAAAAAAGAGGAAGGCAGTGATTGTTGGATGTTGCAAAGAAATTGTTGTTGGCTTCCCCCATAATTTTCCAAAGGGCATAGCAGACTCAATGATCTAGGGTCCATTCCATTGGAAGTACTTGCCTTTGGAGGCTTAACACGTCACCTTAAGGCGCTGATAACCAAAACTTTTCCCTTTATGGTGACGATAACCAAAACTTGGCCCTTTATGGTGCCATAAATCGCCGATTTTATGGCACTAGACAAGCGTCATATAACCGGATCGCCATTGACCGAGTCTGCTGATAACCAGGGACTTCCTACATTGAACCTTCCTTGAATGAAGCAAGTTACAAATTGAGTAGGGATTTAATCTGCCCAAAGAAGCAGATCCTCAGCAATCTCACAAAGAGCAAACAAATGAGTTCCCCCTTGCAGTCTGATGTACGCCAGCACTGTTGTGTTTTCCGCATTGATGGCCACCGTCTTGTCATGCACTTCCTCCGAGAAAAGTTGTAGTCCTAGATGGACATCTTTTAACTCTCTTTGATTGATGTGAGGGATTCTCTTCTGTTGAGACCATATTCCTGAGACTTCCTTGTCTGCACTGAAAACTTATGGAGCTGTCAAAAGTCTAAAACATAAAGCACATAACTGGTACCCTTGGTTCCTGAAAACAATCCTCAAAAATTTCTTTGAATTCTGGTGAATTGGAAGAAATTTGTGTCCCTCATGTTGAAGGAAATCATCCAGTCCCCCTGATGAACAGAAGTGAAGAATGAGTGTTTCGTTTCCATGTGGATCTTTCACAAAAAAGATGGGGTCTGGCCCCCATGGTTGCATGAAGGACCGAATCCTCACTTATGGGCCACTAGTTTTGAAGATCTCTTTATGGCACGCGAGGTGAAGCGAACAGTTGCTCTCAATCTAGCCTGTGCCTACTGTCTACTGCCTCGACAGGGCTGAGGGTGAATAGGCTGAGCTGACTTGCTGGTAGATGTCCACTCTCTAGGGTGTCTAGAAAAGAGCGAGTAAATCCTAGGTAGACTTCATATGTAGATGAGAGACAATTTCCTCTACCGTAGATTGCGGGAAAAAATCCATCTTATCAAGGGGCGAAAAAAGGGGAGCAGACTTATGGGACAATGTAACGCCCTTAGAAGGTATGGAATAACCTTCTTTAAGAACTTTTATTACCCATTGCTCTGCCCTTTCAAACTCCATCTTTCACAAAAAAGATGGGGTCTGGCCCCTAAAGTTGCATGAAGGACCAAGTCCTCACTTATAGGCCACTGGTTTTGAAGATCTCTTCATGGCACGCGAGGTGAAGCGAACAGTTGCTCTCAATCCAGCCTGTGCCTACTGTCTACTGCCTCGACAGGGTTGAAGCTGAATAGGTTGAGCTGACTTGCTGGTAGATGTCCACTCTCTAGGGTGTCTAGGAATGTGCAAGTAAATCCTGGGTAGACTTCTTATGTAGATGAGAGACAATCTCCTCTACCGTAGATTGCAGGAACAAATGTATCTTATCAATGGGCGAAAAAAGGGGAGCAGACTTATGGGACAATGTAGCATCCTTAGAAGTAAAAGACACCCAAAGCGCCCTCTTCTTGAGAATTGCCATGGAATACAGAAGCTACTTTCATTGATCCATCTCTCTCTGCCTTGTCTGATCAGGAGAGGACACTACACCAATCTGAGGCAACTTCTTCCGGAAGGTCAGAACAGACAGTCCCCAGTTAATGGTGGACTCCGTTAATGGTGATCTCGTTTTATGGAGTTTGTCTAGTGCCATAAAATCGGTGATTTATGGCACCATAACAGGCCAAGTTTCGGTTATCGGCACCATAATAGAGTTATGGCACCATAACATACCTAACAGAGGCGCCATTAACCAGTTATCAGCAACATTAACCGAAACTTAGCACCATAAAACACTGAGTTTCGGTTAATGGCAGTTTTCGCTTATCAGCAACCCACAGAGAATGGAACCCTGCCAATAACCAGGGAATGCCTGTATATTCAAGAATCTTCTTGGCCAATGCACCTATGGACCAGTCCAAAAAACTCAATAGTACTTCAAAAATCTTAAAAAAGATTTTTGAGTAAGTGGTCCATCTCCAAAGATGAAAACATGATTTTTGCAGAAGGAAAAGCAGATCTAGCTGAATCAATCAGACCTGAGAAGTTCCCCCCAAGGAGGAGGCAGCCACTCCCAGGGAAGGAGTTCCTCCAGTGCCTTAACCCTTAATGGACGGATTGATTCTCAGGAGTAGTAATAACAGGTTTGGGGTGGTGGACATATTGATCCTGTAGATAAACAATATTAAGCGCCATTGATTTGGAAAGAATCGGGCAGGAAAGAGGTACCAATACTTATGTAGCCCATAAATTCACTAACGGCAACTTTTACAGTGGCTAAAACCATGAATTAGACGTCTCAGGACTTTAGTTCTGCTTCTAACTTCAAAGGGGCATGTATTACGTCTCTGTCTCACATAACGTCTTTTTGTAAATTTGCTGTAAATATACCAAGGGGTTGCTGTTGCTTTTTTTCTTGTCTTTTCTGATAGTATGTCGGTTGTAAATGTAATTTTACAAAGAAAAGTACAAAGAAATATCAGAAAATACGTGTAAAAGTAAAAAATAAGTTACTGAACCTTCGTTCTTGGTAAATTTACTTAATTTTTTTCAACAGATATGCTAAGAATTTGTCACCGATTTTATTTCTTATGTTTTGATAGTGTGAGCAATAATCATAATTTTACAAAATAATATAAAATTATTTATTAGAAAAAACATAGTATAAGTTGGTAAAATTTACAATTGTCTTGTAAAAGAGGCCCCACAATGGTTTGTAAATAGTAATTTTCAACTTCTTGTGGAAGGTAGGGAAAATTTTTTAGAATTGTTTTATCTTTCACCATGTACATTTGCATATTTTCCTCTTGCCATTGATGTTTTTTTCGTAAATTGGCCAACATCAAAGTTTACCTAGCCTGAGGAGCTGCATATCGATATATTTACCTGTCCAGTAAGGGTTAACCGCGATATTTCCTAGCCAATAAACGCAAAGATGAAACGTTAAAACATGCCTTGTCTTGTTGCCTTTTCTGAGAGAGCCAACTTTCCACTTCAAACATAGCTTTCCTGGACAAAGATGAGAGAACCACTCAGGGCAGTCCTGGAGAGTCAGTTGGTTGGGCGCTCATCAAAAACAGCAAAGAGGAGAAGCAGGCACCACTGAGGAAAAGAAGTCCAGAAAACTTCATAACAAATAGCGAAGTAAAGAGGCGTAAGATGAAGGAGTAGACTCTTGACTGACATCTTTGTCCAACAAAATAGGAGACAACAAAGGATCAGGAGGTGCCACCACTTCCAAAGAAAAAAACTTCTGAAGAAGGCCCATGATGTGATCCAACTGTTTCTGGAGAGGACCCAAAACTGGGTCTGAAGCAGTAGATACTTGAGGTGGGTGCTCAGTGGTCGAAGACAAAACAGGAGTTGGTGCCAAAGCACTAGCGCCCCCAACTGAAGAAGAACAATCTGGTGCCAGTTGACTCCCAACAGTTGTACGGCGATCCGGCGCCAATATGAGACGGGGTGAGACTGGACGCTCAACTACTAGTGGGAGCTCGACTCCCACTAGGCACTCAGTCCTCGAGGGCACTCTACTTCTGATGAACAATCAACAGTTATACTGGGTGTTCATCCTTAATACTGAAGAGGAAAGTGGGTGCGCACACGAAGAGGAGCATTTTGACAAAAAATCTACATAATGTACCACTGATGGCAGTCTGTGCATAATAGAATCTTGCTCTGACCGCGAAACATGATCAGGGGAAGTACATGTACTACACGAAGGCTGTGGGCTACTAGGAGGTCCCCTAGATCTCTTACTGGGAATAGAAGATTGCACCCTGACAGTTGAACATCTCTTGAAAGGACGGGACTTGTCTGAGAAGCGCTATTGGTGCCTCTTATAGAGACTAGTCTTCTGAACTGGATGAGAGATAAGACACTTCCAGGGTGCCTCTCCAGGGGCTGTCTTTTGCCGACACCTGGGTCGTCACAGGTGTGACTGTGGGGGCAACTACCAGGAGGCTGACCCCATCAACTTCCCTTGGGCCTCCAGTATGCCTCCTCCCAGGGCTGGGGAAGTATAACAGTGACCTTTGCCTGGGAGATTCAATAGCCACCTCCTCCACAACCACATAACTCACATTAGCACTGGCACTACACTTGTCCATGATGACATGCTTGGATGCCCCAAGTTGTGCCACAGTAGAAGGAAGAACGTCAAATTTTCTGTCAAATTTTGACGTGAGGCTGGCGAAGCAGTCCAGTTCGGAAGAGTGGGAGCCAGGAGAAAGAGAATGTGATAAAGGAGGAGGATTGAAGATAGAAGTCAAGAGAGCAGGCAAAGACACAAGAAGTAAATCACCATTATCAGGTTTAGGAGTACTATCCTGACTAGCTACAGGCTTTCTGTTCAGCTCTAACAGCTGCTTTTCTTTCCCCATCTTGACCTCTGCATATCGTACACATAGCGGAGAATCATAACATGCTTTAGTAAGTCTCATATTGCAGCCACTACCAAAACTCGAAGAGCTAGAATCTGACACGAGTTACTAGTAGTCAAAATAATGCAAAAAATCTCAAACACTTCCAAAAGTTGGTTTAACTTGAAAACCTAACTAGCTATCCAAAGCCAAAGGGCCACTAGATGATGAATACTTCACCAAAGGAGAAGATCCACCATATTCCAAACCAAGCTCCTGTTGTTAACACCTTGCCGGCAGCAAACAAATTGAACTCTTGGATGAGTTGTTCCTCTCTTACCACAAAAGTGGGTGGGGTCTGTCACCTACACATACGAAAGGCTATTGATAGCGCTAATTTCAAAATTCAAGCTGCCGTTGTATAGACTCTTAGCTAAGTAATTACTGGGTAAGTTACTTGAATAAAAAATTATATTTTTATAATAAAGTAAGGTTATGTATATACTTACTCAGTAATTATATAGCTAAGAGCTTTCTACCTACGGCGGCCTAACAATTGAAAATTTACTCTAGCGCTAGTTCCAGTTACAGTATGGTTAGAATGCCACCCCCCCCCCCCCCACTACCGGGGATTATGTATATGTAGGTAACAACCTGGCAGGGAGCTTCAATTCATTTTCCTCTCTAAAGTCCATGCAAGGGGAGGTGGGTGGGGCTCTGATCCTATAATTACGGGGTAAGTATATACAAAACATTATTTTATTATAAAAATACCATTTATGTATATGGGACTTACCCAGTAATTATATAGCTGATTACACATTTAACGTGGAGTGGGAACCATGGACAAACTCTATCTCAATACATTACACACAGTGTAATGAAACTGAAATAAGAAAAATGCAAACATAAGATAATATAAATTTTCATAACAACATTTATTATTTGGATACTTACCTACTGTTAAATTTAGCTATATCTCCCCGCCGATTAGGCAAGTCGGCATTCAAACAAAAAAAATCGAATGGCTGCCTGGATGACTGTCTAGTTTACCTGTTCTCCACCAGGTGTGTTTCGAATGTTTTAGCTCGTCAGAATTCTCCTTGACAGCCCACTAAGTTGTGGGGAGGCTGGGTGGGTCTACTTTAACAGTAGGTAAGTATCCAAATAATAAATTCTATTATGAAAATTTATATTATTTGAGATGAATCTTACCTACTGTTAAATTTAGCTGATTCCCACATTAAGAAGAGGATGGTGGGTAGTGCAGCTAGAAAAAATTCCGCTCAACCATTCGAGCTAAAGGTTTCATATACGAAACCTAAAACATTCTCACCTGATCTGGAATCCTTGGTGGATTTTACTAACACCAGAAGTTGGATTCCATTCAGGGAGCAAGGCTCTCATACGTATGCAGCAAAGAGCAGCCTTGCAAAGAAAGCCGCTTCGATTCAGCCAGCATGAAACGCAAGCAGTATGAGGGACCCCTGTGCCTGGTTCCAAAAGCCCTATAAAATGGCAGTCACTTAAAATAAATACCTTTACAATATAAAGGTATGCTCTTATACAAAATTGGTACCTTCACGCTCCCCCAAATATTAAAACCTGGAATTTAAACAAAAGAGCCTAAAGAATTGCTCTTTTTTCGGTTCAGGAAAAGACTACCCACTACTAGTAGCGGATTAAGGGCTTTACTGTTTTCAAACACAATTCTGTATACTTAAGGTAGTGATCGGGCAAAAACTGAATAGTACTTCTACTGTGACACATCAATCCTATTCTGGAGCAACAAATTGACTTAACACTAAATGAAGTTGCAACTGCTGCTCACATTATGAATGTTTAAATTCAATAAAGGTAGAAGATATGGAGCTAGTTCTCATGCACTAGCCTATCCATTATGTCACAGAGGACCTTGTGTTCCTTGACAAAGTTTCTAAAAATCACAACACAAAAGGTTAACTTTGCCTCTTCCAGGCTTAACCTTCACAAATACATTCTAGGTTTTCTAAAACCACAAAACAAATGTTAACTTTGCCTTCAAGTTTAACCATTGGCAAAGGCATTATAAGTTTCTAAAAATCACAACACAAAAGGTTAATTTTGCCTCTTCCAGGGTTAACCTTCACAAATACATTCTAGGTTTTCTAAAACCAAAAAACAAAAAGTTAACTTTGCTTTCAAGCTTAACCATTGGCAAAGACAGCTAGGTTTTCTAAAACCACAAAACAAGAGGTTGATTTTTGCCTCTTCCAGGCTAACCTTTGACCACATCTGTTTTTCTTAAAACCACAAAACCAGCATTTACTTTTGATGAAGATGTTCAAGGTTTCTAAAAGGATGATAACAATGTTCTAGGTTTAACCTTTAAATTTAAATGCCCAACAGGATAGAGAAGTTTCCTCTCCCACCCACACCCCCACAAGGGGTCACATTGGAATTCTTACAGGGAACTGTAAAGCATTGCTTTAACATCACCCTCAGCTCTATGGCAGAAAGCTAAACTAGCATTCCCTTTACACCAGCTTAAAGAAGGGTGCTGACAATAAATTTACTTATTAACCACTGCTAAAAAAAAGGTTTTACAGTAAATTCAGATAAAGTTTAGACCCACATCTAAACTCCAGAGAGAGACTTTCAATCTCAACACCTTAGAGTGCTGGTCCTAAGCAAGATCTAAAAGTACTTGATGCAATACAGAGCAAAGTACGTATGGAATGATAACTTTGGAAGTAGACAGTGAAAAAGTCTTATCTCCTCTAAACAGAAAACATTGACGTCTACAAGGTTCCAGGTACTGAAAATTCCTCCAGAATGGTACCCTCAGAAACACACAGACCACTGCTTCTGACTCCAGGCCATGGAAGTTTTAAATTAAGGACATATCCTATGATAACTTGAAAATCTTATTATTGGGAGGGGACATTCTAACATCTCCAAGCAGTTAAGGAGATGCCTACGTCAATGAAACTGTATGGAATTGTGTAGTAGAGTTGATTTCTTCTCAACGGAAGAATGAAACATCTACCAAGAGCATTGGAAATTCTGAAAAAGTTTTGCCCTGAGGCTACAGGGGCTCTACAGAAGACTAAGCAATTTTTGAAGTTGAAATTGCTCGATGGAATTCAGAGTAGATACAAGGGGCAGGCCTATGAGCCTGAATTAGGCAAAATTTAAGGAAACATCCACTCCCCAAGCCTGAGGGCCAACAAAGTAGAAGTAATCATTTGGATGTGCCTGTTCATCTACATGCTAGGAAGCTAAATGAGTGTTCCTTATATCCACACCAAGTGCCAAACTTACAGATGTAAAGTCCCTTGTAGGTAGTTGTTCTTCCTGAATCCCCAATTGCTAAAACACTGTCCTTCCACAGAATGAATGATCAAGCCAATATGCTGTTTCATTTCACTTAAAGCAGCACACTTCCCCCAAAGACTTTGTTTCTGACTGAGAATAAACCTGCTAAGCATCCTGATGTCTTTCCACTGCCCTGACATCTAAAGTTTTACCAGGTGTAGTGTTGACCATTCTATGTCGCATGAAAGTGTAATGACACTAGTTAAACTCTGTGTTGCATGACAGACAGAAAAGACCAAAATTTGAACTTAGGTTTAAGAACAAAATGGACGATTCCTGGTTACAGAGTCCCTCCTACAGTCCTGGAGCCAAAGTTGGTTCTGGATTACTTACAAATTTAATGAACATTATTTGTATGTCGTAATTCTTACGCTGAAACTGTACATTAATTGAGCATGATTATCTGCAAATATCCCGTGAGGCCATGTTTCCTAATGAGGAAAAGCCCTTACCATATAGGAAGTTTCCTTCAGGTCTAAAATTCTTCAAGCCGCACATACCAATTCATCTTGACCGACAAGCATGCATAATTAAGTATCATCCCCACATCACTAGATAAGAATGTGGGGATATAAAGAATTAACAATATAATGCATAGAAATTGGGTAAGAAGAAGCAACAGGTCCTTGGCCTTTGGAATACTGTTGACAGAGTTAGCTAACTTAAATCACTGATTCAGTATAAGGGTCTTGCTCCTAAAGTCGACACCATCTACCAATGGGCAAAGTGGATAAAACAGCAATACCTTCTAGTAAAAACATCTTGAAGGAACTTTCATGACTGTAAATGTGTGGTAAGTGGAATACATTCTGCATGTGTACCACAAGTCTGACCGTTCTTTGGAAAGGCACTAAAACCATGCTAGAAAACCAATAAGTATATGGGCAGACACTTACTGTTATTCAGTCTCTCTGCTGAAGACAAGGGAAGCTATAAGAGGGAGATTAAACCACTGGAGGACAACCAAAAAGAATCACAACTGCGCAAAAACGAAATTTCATATATAATTGTATTCAAATCGCGCTGTGCGCAAAACGGTTAAAGGTAACAAGTTACTTTTTTTTCGTTGTAATGTACACTAAATTGCAATCATTTTGGTATATAACACATTGTAAAACGATAAAAGCAACACAGAGAAAATATTATCACAAAATATTGCATGAATTTGTAACGTGCGGACGTAAACAAATATTTTTTTCAAAAATTCACCATAAATCTAAATATTGTCCTAGAGACTTCCAATTTCTTTCAAAATGAAGAGAAATGATTGAATATTACTATACTGTAAGAGTATTAGCTTACAATTGCAGTTTTCGACCATATCTGACGAGTTAAAGTTGACCAAATGTCGAATTTTTTTATATATATTTTTTTTATATGCCATTATTTCGGAAATAAGAAAAGCTACAACCTTCAAATATTTTTCGTTTTATTCTGCATGAAATCGGCACATTTTCATATATAAAACTCTATGAAATGCCTAATATGAAACGGAGCAAATATTCCAAGAATGGGACGTACGCATTTCGGAGATTTGTGGCGGAGAATCCGCGCGCGGAGGGAAGGAAAGATTTTTTTTTAAATTCACCATAAATCTAAATATTTTGCTAGAGACTTCGAATTTGTTTCAAGATGAAGATAAGTGACTGAATATTACTAGACTGTAAGAGTTTTAGCTTACAATTGCGTTTTTCGACCATTTCGGTAGAGTCAAAGTTGACCGAACGTGGTTTTTTTTCTAGAGTCAAAGTTGACCGAACGTGGTTTTTTTTCTATTTATCGTGATTTATATGCAAATATTTCAAAAATGAGAAAAGCTACAACCTTCAATTATTTTTTGTTGTATTCTACATAAAATTGCGCACATTTTCATATATAAAACTTTATGTAACGGCTAATTTAAAATGGTGCAAACATTACCACAATCGCACGTATGATTTTTTCGAAAGAATTACCACGCGGACTAAAGAAAATGTTATTTTTTTCATAAATTCACCATAAATCGAAATATTGTGCTAGAGACTTCCAATTAGTTGCAAAATTAAGGTAAATGATTGAATATTACTAAAATATAAGAGTTTTAGCTTACAATTGCGTTTTTTGACCATTTCGGTAGAGTCAAAGTTGACCGAAGGTTGAAATTTTGGCAATTATCGTTATTTATATGAAAATATCTCAAAACTGATAAAAGCTACAATCATGAGTATTTTATTGTTGTATTCTACATAAAAATGCGCACATTTTCCGAGATGTGTCACAGATACTTTTTAGTGCGGCGAGAAAGAAATTCGCGCTTGCGCGCCTGCGTAACGATTGTAAACAAAACAACACCTTGATCCGTGAACTCCCAGCATCCCCCAAGGCGCGTGATTCAAAAGTTTTAGGCTGGTAGGCCTATAAGTATTTTTCCGCGAATTTTAAAAAAAACTTTTGTAAGTCGACGTAAAATACGTCCAGTCGGCACACGGGAGACAAAAAATGTCGACATAAAATACGTCCAGTCGGTGTAAGAGGGTTAAGATAATGTGGCCTCTATCCTCAACAAAATGAGGATACAGCAAGACGTAGTGTGGCAACAAATGCTGACCGGTCCAAACGAGTTTCTCCAACTCCATTCAAACTCTTCTTCCGTCAGGGGGCGACAGGAGGAGACAGCTGCCGACAGGAGGTAAACAAAAGAGCTTAAAGGATTGCTCTTTCTCTGCAACCCTTGACGACAAAAGGCTACACTTGTCGATAAGAGGTGACAACAGCTGAGTGCTGTATCGAATCCACCACGACTCAAGGAGAGGAAGACAGTTTAAGCAACTCAGGACTCAGCCAAGTCCGCAGGAGTCAACTGCGTTCACACAAGTCAACAATGTCCACAGCAGGGTTCCCAGATGTTTCAGACCAAATGATCGTACCAAACCTCTTCAAATTATCGTACTATTTTGATTAATAATCGTTTATCGTACAGAGGGTCAAATTATCGTACGTCTGGGAACCCTGGTCCGCAGTCCGCACGAGTCAACTGAGGGGAAGAGAGAACGAGGCGCCAGAAGTGGGAGGCGGTGGGAGAGGAGTTACAATGACGCTCCCGCCTCGTCCAAAAGCAATCGTACATACTTGAAAGCATTCCTATATGAAACTAAGTTAGAAATCTCTGAAGCTAGAATATCTAACTTGGCGACAACTTTAGATACTACATCAATCAAGGTAGTAGTAAGAGATTTGCCGTTAGCCGAAGAGGAAGCACGCAAAGAACGAACACAATCATTACGAAGAAAAAAGAATATGCTAGCAGACGAGAATTTAGTTAGAATAACCAAAACATGAGAGAGATAAACAACTGACTGAGTTGACATATCAAAATGTGTAAAAGTCGCTACAGATACATTATCATCTCAATAAAATGTCCATACCTATATCATATATTATTAAGCCTAAGCATGCTAACACCTCAAAACAGGTGTTGAAGAAGACAGAATGCGCCTACGGAGCGAGCATCAACGCTTACTGAAACGGTCCTTATGTGAATGCTTTAACGGTCCTAGGCAATCGCTTTAGCAGAACTTTGGCGAACGTTTTAAACGAGATTCAGACCGTGAAAAGGGCGAGGTAGATATTGGAGAGTGAGTAGAAGAATGCGAGCGGCTGGTGCCACTGGGTGTCCAACAGTAGGGAAGCATTCGGTGACAGGCGAGCGCCTGCTGTCAAGTGAGTGTACAATGTCAGGCAAACACCTTTAGGTGAAGAACAAATTATCTTGCAAGGGAAGACTACAGGAAGAACCTGGGTAGGGATCACTAAGAATGCAAGGCCTCCAGCAAGACCTAAGGGATACAAAACCAGACACTGAGTGAGTACAATTAATCTTACCTAGCAAATCTACCTCCTGTCAGGTTCCTGGTTCCTAAGCGCTCACTCCACAAACAAAGTTGCGGGCACACTTCATTGTTTATGTTATGTGCCGAGTTACTATACATACAACTTGAAACAGTTTTACTTGATAAATTTCTCTTTACTACTGTTACTACACTATGGAAACTGACACTGAGTTCCCTAATTTATAGTTTAATCATCTTAGGCATTAACATACTTTACTTAACAGCGCATCAGTCTGTCTATTTTAATCCTGGAAAAAGAAGTTACCTTTTTACACAAATTCGCTTGATCTTCTCATGTTTAGCTTTCGGTTACAGAGTGCCAACCTGCATGTGACATGTACCAGGTTCGCCAGATGAAGAAGACAACGGGTACAAACCACTTCTACTCCTGGACTTATGTGGCTTCCCTGTAGAAGAAGTGTCAGAGGGTGTGGCTAGGGTATGGCTGACAGGGAGGGAGGGAGGACATTCATTTCCTTTGACACAAAGGAGAAACCTGAAAAAGGATGAATAATTGGACCAATAAAGCACCAAGCAGACCTAAGACTAGCTGAACTGTTTCTAACTCCAAAACCACATATTTTGAACAACACAGGAAGTGTTGAGAGAAAATTTTGAAGGAGAAGCATAATTAGGAAAACTCGGAAAGCAGCAAGAGCTGCTATTTGAAAGGTTGTGAAAAATGAGAAAATTACTCCTAACCTCACTTCCTGTCATAGAGTTAGGATCATCTTTTTCTGTCTTCACCTATTCTTAGCTGCTTCTCACATCTGCTTATAATCAACATAAATATTAATTATTTCACCTGACAATATCAATTATTCTATCTGATAAACCAATACACTGATCTTACATACTTACTTTATTTTATCTTCCCGCCACTGGCCAGTGGCATAAGGCTGATACAATTCCTCTCCATCTGTCTCTATCCTGAGCCATTTCCCTAGCTTCCTCTAGGTTCTGGATTTCATCTTAAAGATCTCTGACAATCATGTCTATCCACCTCGTTCTTGGCCTACCCAGCGGTCTTCTTCCTATTTGTACTGCTCTCAGTGCTCTCCTGGGGGCTCTATTCCCATTCATCCTCTCAATATGTCCAAACCATTTCAGTCTTCCCCTCTTCAGCCTGATACTGGCTAGCCTTTGCCTCAATCTCATCCTGATGTTTTATTCCTGATCTAGCGAAGGTTATTCCTGCATTCAACACATTGGTTGTGACTGTCGGAAACTAAAGAGTAAAGCCGGGTAAGCATCCTCTTATCTTACATACAAGAAACAACTTGTCTTTCTCCTCTTTGGAATATATCCTATATAATGATAAATATAAAACACAAGAAAACCCAAACGAAATTCAGATAATGATACTAATGAAATCATGTAAACACTCTCCAATGCGTCCTTGCAGGCCGGCAACAGAGAAAAACTGAACGGAAAACTATGGATGCTCAAACCACCTCAATGGGATGGGTGAATACACAGTTTGACCCTTAGTGGACAGGTGAAAAAATCATGCAGCCCCTCAAGCCGGGTAAACTTTGAGGTCAGCCAATTTACGAAAAAAAATATTCAATGGAAATAGGAAGATATGCAAGTGCACACGGTGAAAGAAAAAAATAATTTTTCCCTACCTTCCATCAGAAGTTGAAAATTACAATTTACAACCACTTGTGGGCCCTCTTTTACAAGGGAATTGCAAATTTTACCAGCTTATATATATTTTTCTAATAAATAATTTTATTTTATTTTGTAAAATTATAATTACAGCTCACACAATATCAAAACAGATATGAAATAAAATCAGTAACAAATGCTTAGCATATTTGTTGAAATATATTTACATAAATTTACCGAGAACAAAGATTCAGTAACTATTTTATTTGTACATGTTTTTTCTAATACTTCTTCGCACTTTTCTTTGCAAAATTACATTTAAACTGACATACTATCGTAAAAGACAAGAACTAAAACCAACAGCAGCCCTTTGGCATATTTATGTGCAAATTTACAAAAAGTCATATGAGACAGTGAGGGACTACATTCCCCCTCAAAGTCAAGATCAGTACTGAGCTTGCATGAGTCGCCGAGTCTTGATTTTAGCCAATGTAAAAGTTGCCTTTAGTGAATTTATGGGCTATAGAAATATTGGTACCTCTTTCCCGCCCGATTCTTTCCAAATCGACAGTGCTTAATATTGCTTCTCTAAGCGATCAATCCGTCCACCACCCCAAAACCAGTTACAGTATTACTACTCCTGAGAAGCTATCCGTTCATCAAGGGTTAAACTAAATGATCCTATTAAGTTTTAACTTTTCACACTCTATCATCCTCCCACTTGATGCGGGAAATAAAGCTATCATAATAGAGAGGGAAGATTCATTTCAAAAATATGATTTTCCTATATAAGTCTGTGCTGTGAACATTTCTGATGTTCAGTGGGTGGCAAATTAACACGCTAGGCCTAATTTAGAAGTACTGATCTCTTTTTATAGCATACAATTATGGAGACCACAGTACAAAAGTGCATTTTTGGGTGGGTGAAAAAAAAAAAAAAAAAAAAAGTGCAGTACAAGGATGTATTGTACCATCTCCATAATACTTGCAAGTTCAGACAGTGATTAAGGTAAGGTTTATTGACATCTTTTAAAGGGACAAAGTACTAGATAAGGACAATGTAACCTAAGTTATATTATTAGGGGCTATGAAATGACCCACCAGCCTAGGCTAGGTAAAGTCACAACCCTATAATTCATTTAAATTTACAGTGCCCTTAGTTAGATTAGGTAAGGGGTCCCCAAGGGCAAAAGCATCCAGCCAGGAAAGGACCTGGCACCATAGGTTAAGCTATGTTTGGTTAGATTAGATCCCTATTGATTTCAGGTTACAATGCCCCTGATTAGGTTAGACGGGGAAGTTCCAGGGTGAGCACGCACAGCCAACTCTCTTATAATTGTAGGATATAAGGGGGAAGGGATGCAATATTCTCTAATTAATTAACTACCATCAAAATGATTGTCAGAAACATTCTTAGCACACATTAAAACATAGGCACACATTTCCAACTAAGGAAGGGTTAGAAGTAGTACAACTTTACTGTATATATATGTATATATATATATATATATATGTATATATATATATATATGTGTATATATATATATATATATATATATTTTTTTTTTTTTTTTTTTTTTTTTTTTTTTTTTTTTTTGTTCCTCCAGTCAAGAACTCCAGGCTCTCACCAGGGTGCCCCTAGACTGATGGCTGGAGGGAGGGGTGTTAATTAATTTCTAAAAAGCCATTCTTGTGGAGCAGATCACACAATCCATGGCTAACTTTAACCTTAAATAAAATATTGGGTAGTTTACAGATCCACAGACAGATCCTACACTTCAAAAACCATTACCCCAAATAACAAAATGCATAGAATAAAAGTTGTCCAGAATTCCAAAATATACCCGAAAAGTCACTTATCAGACCAATTTACACCAAAATACCATCTGCCGATATTTCCCGTGAAACGTAAATTTTTCTAAGTACCCACTTGATGTGAATGGTGACACGGCGGTCGTAGCTCCCGTAGTTCTTGAGTTGGCAGCGAGGGAATTTTAAATCAAACCAATCCTGTATCAGGTCGACCCAGGTCATCCCCAAGGGACATGGATTAACTTCCTTCCAACCAATAAAAACGTGTCCCATGAATATGAATCAGACACTCATACCTGCACTCACAGAATTCGCCCTTTCCGTTCTCCACCGCCAACATGGATAGAACACACACAGTATTGTTTCCTAAAAGTGTAACAGCAGACGAATTCGATAACTATACGCATTTGTATATTAGTATTCTGATCGAGTTCCTACGCAACACCGACGAATTTATGAAGTGGTTGTATAGAGAAGGCTTACTTGGGGACTATTCGGGGTTATGTACACCGTGCATAACGGTTAGTTCAAAGCCAGTACCAAAGTACGTGTTCGAACAGGAAGGCCGTGGCGAACGAGTAAGGTGTTTAATGTTACAGTTATGGGGGGATTTATAGCCTAGGCTAGTCGTGTTTTTTGTATGTACTGTGGCTAATTCTCTGTAACCCCTGTGGCTAACGCGCGCAGTGCAACATTACCTCTTGCCAGAACATACCGTGCTTGCCCAGAATCTTTAATTATGCGGATAAGGCGCAAAGCGCCATTTCGCCATGGCCTTACTGTAATCCCTGTGGTTAGCGCGCGCAGTGCAACATTACCTCTCGCTAGAACATGCCGTGCTTGCCAAGAATCTTTAAATAAGCGGATAAGGCGCGAAGCGCCGTTCCGCCACGGCCTTACTGACAGCACACATAAACATATTCACCATTAACAACTAATTTATCAGTAATTCTGGTTAGTGGTAGCCTAGGCTAATCTGTTGTTTACATGTAAAGTAAGGGGTCCTAGCATCAAATTTAATGTCGGTTAGTGGTAGCCTAGGCTAGACGTTTTACATGTAGGCTAGTGGTTCAAAAGTTCTGCAAAGTAAGGGGTCATAGGCTAGCCTAGCCTACGTCAACCTTGAGTACAGAGTAAGAGGTCAAACTTTTGTATTCAGGGTAAAGGGTCTGGGTCTCAAAACTGGTAATTGAGAGTTTTGGGCGCCGTGAAAGTCCGAGGCCACTTCCCCCCCACCCAAAAACCCCGGTTTCCCACTGGGTCCCCCTTTACCGTTTGATGTTTTATAGGCTTTATTTTCACTGGGTCTACTACAAAAACGTTGTTATTAGCAATTATACTGTTCCCCTTCTCATTTCCAAATATGCATTATACATGTAGTTACTTTATTTGAGATTTTTCCCACGAAAATCGATTGTCCGCGGATATGTAGTCGCTCCAAAATATTTCTATAATAAAATAAGGGTTTGTATATACTTACCCAGTATATATACAGCCATAGTTTCCACAAATGGCAGCCTAATTCAAATTTCGCGGGTAGCGCTTCAATTGCTCAGTGTTTTATACAGTGCCATCACCCAATGGCAATACTAGGAACAACTAATTAGCTAAGCACTTCATTCTGTTTCATGCATAATGTCCATACGAGGGGAGGCGGGTGGGCTTCGATTATATAATTACTGGGTAAGTATATACAAAACCTTATTTTACCATAAAAATATCATTTTTGTATATGAGACTTACCCAGTAATTATATAGCTGAATCCTCACTGAAAGGAGGTGGGAAAATGGACATATTCTACTCCAAAGCATTAAGTCTTGTAATGAATTCAGAAAGTGAACAGCCATATATAATGTGCCTACTTCAGTGATTAAGGACATGTTTGCCAATTGGAGTGATGTAATAAATTTGGTCACCAACATGTTTCACTTTAGGCAAATTCTAAAGAGATGCCAAATATTTCGTTGTGCGACAGGTGCCCCGTGACTACCAAGCTTGTCCTAGTGCCAGTAGAAAATGAAAAGGGAAAATAACCCCAGTTGGCCCCAGTAAAATACAATGAGAAGTAACACCAGATAAGTCTTTGATACCTGAAGTCCTTCTGGAATAAGACTCCCCTTCCAAACAATAACTTCACCTCCTCCCTCTCCCCTCATCTCTGTCTT
Organism: Macrobrachium nipponense; assembly: GCF_015104395.2. Classification (NCBI taxonomy): domain Eukaryota; kingdom Metazoa; phylum Arthropoda; class Malacostraca; order Decapoda; family Palaemonidae; genus Macrobrachium; species Macrobrachium nipponense. Next base: position 130,099,612 of record NC_087200.1, read on the forward strand.
CCATACACTAACAAGTCTTCCATAACGGTAAGAAAGATGTTGAATGATTATTCATCCATTTCATTAGTCATTTACATTTATTTCTTATTGTTTTCTACATGTAAAACTGTTCATTCTCTACAAAATGTATTTCTTGTTAATATTTTTGCATGTTTGGAATGCATTAATTCATTTAATTGGGTTTAGGATAAACGACCGGGCAGCGACATAACAGCCACCTCTCCCGGAACATGGCCATCTTCCCGAAAAAGTACTTGAATCCTATGTCATGACCTCCTATGAGCATCAGTCAAGAATTATGGCCAATCCAGGCAACACACTGAGACCTCTTCACCTCTCTCAAAGTAATAAGCATTTTCTCCTAAATTATGAAATAATGGCATAATTTCCGATTAAACAGAGGGGTTAACAAAGGTCTAGCCATGCACAGTGCTAACTTACTGCCATGACACTTTCAAAATTTTTACTTAAAACACCTTAAATGTAGACGATTGATGCTATCTCAATGTTTGCTGAGTCACTTGAGTAAACAAACTGTCCACTTCCTGTGGTAAATCCACAAAATATTTGTACACATAGATGCTGGTAAAGTTTCATTACAACAATGGTAAACGATGACACTATTCAAGATGTGGCTGGGAGAAACCTAGCAAATTTTTGGGGGTGCCAGCGCACTAGATACCTACTACCTAGGTCAAGTGAAGACCTCTAGGCTATATTTTTGTATGATTAAAAGTGAAGCTTATGAATACTTAGAATGAGAATTTTTGAATTTCCAATACTAATGATATCTTATTCCAATTGTAATTTGATATTTCATAATGCATTTTATAAATTCCATTTGCTATAGCATTCCTTGGCCATGCCGTTGGAGGTCACATGATTGCCCAGCCCTGGGCCGCAACAAAGATTTATAGCCATAAGAAATAAAGAGGCCCAGATTTGAATTGACCATGAAATCATTAATAGTACGTATAGGGAAATTAGCATTTAGATACGTATTTAATCAATGAAAAGTGCTAGCAACAAAATAAAAAAATTTTGTCGTGAACAATTCACTAATGCATCATCTGCTTGAGGATGTTTTTGGCATCCAGATGTACAATAAGGCTGAAAAATTGTTCCCACCACGGTATTGCTGTAAAAAAACTCACGTATTTCAAGTGGAATTTGGAGTGAATTAAGAAAAAGATATGTATAATTACCATTAAATAAGCACTGTAGAGTTTCAGTTGTGAGGCCATTAATGATAAAACCACCAATTGAAAGGTAAAAATGCATTTCAGTTCAAAACATGACCCTGGCAATGAGACGTATCATACTTTCACTAGTATACGTAGGCAACAAAATGTTGTTATATTTTGTTGATTACAGCTATAATCTTGAGTAATATAAATAAATGTTACATATAAACACAATTATTGTTCAAATGAGCACTGGGAAGGATTTAGTGGTTCTGTGAGGGATGAGTGGCTCACGTCCTGAAGCAACGCCATATTGGATTCACAAGTGCCTTGAACACATATTTTACGAAGACTTCACATGCTTATTTTAGTTCGCATGGTGGTTTCATATAGCTATCTCATTTTGATGAAACTTCAATCTTTTGAATAGTATGCTTAAAAGATTTAATTGTATTGTTGTTTCACCAATCAAATATCGAATGAAAAGGTGGTTTTTCTGTGAGCCAACATGTTGCGGGCTGGTCATTTACATTTACGCTATATTACTCATGGGAATTATTGTTTCGGATTTTGTATATGTTTCGGACTTTGTGAGACATTCTGGAACGGATTACGTACGAAAACTGAAGTTCCACTATAATACTTCACTTCCACTTTGATATACTAATTAGCCAACTCATTTTTGCATTTCATTAAAAAAAAAAGAGGGCCAAGGGGCAGACTATAGGTATCTCCACTATACCTAAGGTTGGGCGAAACATAGGTAATTCCTAGCTTACTTTACAACAACAGTAAGTAAAAAATGCATAAAACAAATTTAAGAAAAATATTTCATGCATCTGGCCAGAAATTTATATATCATATCCCGCAAAATTATAAATTCAACCAATATTTTCGTACTTCTGTCGCAAAAAATATGAAAAGAGTCCTACTACCTAAATGGCCTCAGCCTAAGGTTGGGTAAAATTTAAATTTAGTTGCGCAGCCTGATTCCTGCTCGTCATCAACCTAACTTGGGGAGATAAGCCCTGACCTGGCAGGGGAGGGCATGGTAAGCTTACCAAACCAGAACTACCTATAATGAGTTATGTTGAGCTTACAATACTAAAAGCAATGCTATTTAATTCATTACCTGGAAATGCATGTTATAGGCCTACGATGAGCTTACCATCTACACTAACTAGTAGGATACTACTAGGCTAATAGGCAAGAGTTTTTGTATGGTACAACTCATACACTTAAACCACCCGGTAAATGTCCAGGAGAGGGCTGCATGAAGATATCAGTGATATTCAATATATATTTACTAGAATGTGTAGGAATGTATGTAGTAAATAGTGGTATACAAGTGAGATAATTTAGTGAAATTCAATAACAGTTGAAATATCGACGATCAAACTCATGCTACTCGTCTTCCTCCCAGAATATTTCTAAGTCTATTGTTATTGTTGGCTGTGTCTTGTTTTAGCTCAAAAGAGCCCGGTAACTACTAAACTCCGCAGACAAACTAGTCCACTATGACATCTTACACGTTTGGCCAATCACAGTTTCATTTTCTGACACCTCATCAACTTTGGCCAATGGCGCGGATGTTTGAAAATTTTCTCGGCGCAACAATACAATATCTTACCTACAGCATTTCAGTTCGTTCTTAAACATGGAGGGCATAGCAAGCACTTCATCTCATAGCTATTGCACAAGAAGTTGAAATTCCAGCTTCTCGCCCTGACTGTTTCCTAAGTTACGGCAAATTTGTTTTAGCTTATTCGGGGAATATTGAAAAACTAGTGGATTTGTGCCAGAGAGACATCTTAATTTTACAAAATAAAAATTGTCCACATTGTCATGAAGTGTGTAGGGTAGATTATAAGAAACATAGCTAGTAGGAAGGATGTAGACGTAAGCGTTGTTCATATAAAGTGTCTTTGTTTGTGGGTACCTGGTTTTCCAAAGTGAAACTGGACATTGAAAGTAATTTGAAATTTATAGTTTTGTGGGTTCAAAATTGGTTTTGTTGCGAAGTAGCCATTTCTGAATTAAAATTTTAAACAAAAGGTACTGTATGCAATTGGTCGTCATTTTGCAGGGAAGTGGTAATTAATTGGGGTATTTGGTGTTATTTGTCGCGAATCCCGAGAGTTTTTCCTGGTTCTTGTGGAAACCAGGGATCGTGACACCCTGCTCTCAGTGATTAAGGAGAGGATCGAGCCATGCACAACCATAATTTCTGACTTTTGGCGAGCATACGACTGTCTGGCAGAGCAAGGTTTTAAGCATTTGACTGTTAACCACAGCCTTCACTTTGTTGACCCCCAGACACAGGCTCATACCAATACTGTGGAGAGGAAGTAGCAGGACGTGAAGAATGTAGTGCCAAAATTTGGCAGGAGAAAACAACACTTCGTTGGGTACCTGGCCACTTCCTACTTTGAGTTGCATGTCAGAGAACCTTCGCAACGGCTTCATGTTTTCCTCAAAGCAGCATCACATTTTTATCAATCATCATTTTAAGGTAAGCTTCATTAATTTTTAAGAGTATATTATAATGGTGGTAGTATAGCGATGTATACAGCAATACTATCACTCTGGATTTGGTTTGATGGATGTGTCAGGTACAGGGTGACCAGATTTTGAAAATTGAAATACGGGACACTTAAAGTGAAGAGGTAGTTGAACAATATAGAACAACTTATGCGAAGTTACGCACACAGTGACACAGGCAAAGTCCTTCTCAGCCTTCTTTATTGACTTTTCTTTTGTTTTAAAGTGCATTCGTTGTAGATTTTGTTACAAACAGCTGTTCATTACATGTGTCAAAGCATTAGAATATTGCAATCAAGCATGTTTTGCAGCTTTGAAGGATATTAATAACAAAAGTGACTTGCCATAACGAGCCATTGCTTTAAATCAGTGCCATTTAGCCACTCTTGTCTAGAAGTACATTCTCACTTCACTTTTTTGTCGCACATTTTGTCGGACTCGGACATGCTGCCTTATGTTTAAAAAATCAGATACACGCCTGGCTTGCCCTCATGTGCTCTCAGTCGGTGCAAGCGAATGTTTAACACCGATTGATGAATCATGCAACGTTCACATTGATGCGCCTTTACCTGGAATTCTGCAAAATTTTATTAGTTTATTGTTTTTTTGTTTTGTTTTTAAGATACATATTGAAAATACAGGACAAAAGGCGTCCCAGGGAGAATCAATACGAGACACGGGACAAATGTCATAAATACACCCTGGTCAGGTAGTGTCCCTAAAGGGGGTCCGGCCCCCCACTACGCCCAGGTAGGGGTACAGGGCCAAAGGTTAGGTTAAGTGGTTGTGTTAAGTTCGGTAGTGCCCCGAAAATCACTGTGGCCTTAAGGGGGGGGTCGCAGGCACTCCCCTGCTAGGCCTAGGTAGGGATACAGGGCCCTAGGTTAGGTTAGGTGGTTGTGTTAGGCTCGGTAGTGCCCCGAAAATCACTGTGGCCTTAAGGGTGGGTCACAGGCTTCGCCCTCCCACTAGGCCTAGAAAGGGGTATGGGGCCCTAGGTTTGGTTAGGTGGTTGTTAGGTTCAGTAGTGCCCCGAAAATCACTGTGGTTTTAAGGGTGGGTCGCTAGGCCTAGGTAGGGATACGGGACCCTAGGTTAGGCTAAGGCCCCACCAAATCCGTCGCAGTGCGTCACACGCGTCCAACACGGCTACGCTTTTTGTGCGTTTCGATCAACTTTCATAGTTCAAACATGAGTGGCCCCACACGGCCCATGAGCCTGCGTGGCGTCAGGTGCGTTACCGGACTGGACGCACAAGGAACAAAAATTTTGTTTTTAGCCGCACGTGGACGTGCGTCTCCAAGCTAGGGTCCGAATGAAGGAAGAAATTGTGGTAGACCTACAACAACCTGCATTTGAACCACCTGCCCAACTTTGAGTTATAATCAAATGTGATGATTTGTGGTTATGATAAAGGATTAAAGTATTTTTTTATTATATTCTAATGGATACATTTATGTAAATATCTTTGTTGTAGAAGTTCCTGTATCAGTGTTCAGTTCACATACAATTCTACGTATCTTAATTTTTGTATTAAATAAAATAAAGTGTAACTCTACAAATTTCAAAATCAGTAATCCTTCCCTCATAGTTACTACAAGTTTCTTACATTGATACAGATCTTCTGTAATTGGTATCAAATTCTGATATTCGAGATATACCAATGCCCTCGTCAAAGGTTTTCGGCGGCATCAGGCAATGTTGAAAAAAAACTTGTCTGGACACTATCGTAACTTATGAAAGAGTTTTGCATATTCTCCACTCTTTCCTCTTCTAAAGTTGTCATAAGTCCAGATTTTCCTACTGTTCAACGCCTCTAATTTGGTTGACAGCACCGAGTCAGAGGAAAAACTCGCGCGTGCCCTTCATAACGGCAAGTACTGGTGAAGTTTGAATTGTCCATCTCATAACCGTCACTCGTTTGTCTGGTTGGGCCACACACGCAGAAGACAGATACGCTTGTAGACGGATAGCCGTGTTGGATGCACGCGACGGATTCGGCGGGGCATTAGCCTTAGGTTAGGTGGTTGTGTTAGGTTCGGTAGTGACCCGCAAATCACTTCTCTCCTCCTCTGCCCACCCCAAAAACCCACTTCCCACTGGGGTTCCCCATAATTGTAGTAGGTAGTAGGTTTATGCTTACATTTTGTGTGTAAGAGTAAGTCATAGTTTCCTTTTTATTCATTTCCTCATGTTTTTATGCGATGTGCAACACCAATCTGGTGGCTTTTTGCCGTTTTTCGTCATTACCTAGGCTAGGTAATACTTGAAAAACGGGTGCAGCCTTCTCCTGGATATTTACCAAAACCCATATACTAACCTGTCTCCTGATGACGGGAGTGAACTTCATGATAATAATGTAGGTTCCAGCCATATATCATTTTGCCTCAACGCTTGAAGACGCATTCCATTTTTCTTAGAGTAGCTACATATAGGTAAGAGCTTTAAATCTTGGATACTGCCCATGTTAAGTTTAGCTCTAGTATTCCATGCTTAGTAGCCTAGTACTATAATTCTCTATTGCCTGGCTTACGAAAAAATCGCAATTCCACCAATATATAAATGAAAGTGTCCACACACACTAATTTACAGTGATTTAAGTTAAATGACAAGGCCAGCAGGATTTCACTACAGTAAAATATTTTACGCAGGTTTTAACCTTCTTCAGGAAGCGTTAACTACCACCTAGCCTAATAGTAATACTGTTTGTAGCCGTCTCAACCGAGCGTCTTCAATTCAATAGTGTGTAATGTTTTTTTCATATCGCGGGTAATATATGGTTTATGTTGCAATAAATATGCAATCAATCTTGATCGGCTGCATAAGAGAATTTGAATATTCTTATATCATTATTGTTTCTTGCAAGTAAAGCTAAACTATCCACCAAAGCCAGAGTCAGTTAATAGAAGACGAACGAACCCTCAGCTAGTGTATAAGACTCGTTTTATTACACAAACCCTTTCAGTGTATTGTTTTAAATTTCAGCATCCCCTCGAAAGTGCTTAAAATTTTCCATTTATATTACCGGCGTGAGACTTGCCATTATTTTAGCTTACCGATATGTTTTATAAAGTTCGCTAAGCAAGTGATGAAATAGAGAACTTTGTGATGTAAAAACAAAATACTAATAGCAAAGTATTGAGTGTATTGGTATCTTGGTGCATGGATAAAAGGAACATTATTCTATACTATGACAATTAGCAGAGGATAGGCTTTTTGGTTGTAGCCTTTGTTAATTCTGCCAACAGAAATATGTGATTCATGTCAACTCACGGATTGCTTTGGGGCAAAACAACCTTTGGAAAATTTGTGAAGGTAGTACTGGTTATACAAGGCTTTAGGCCTAGGGTATAAAACCATGGTCACTTCCTGTGGTCTACATTCCTAAGCTACACAGCACCCTTTACTACTGATACAGAATTTTGGTGAGTGTTAAATGTTCCTGAAATTTCAACATTTACATGCTTAAAATTAAACAAACTCAATTTTTAATCACTTCAATACTCCCAACTTGCATAAGCCCCTTGTTTAGTACTAGCCCTGAGGGATGAACATTGGAATATTAATTAAGAGTTTGTAATATTTTGGTAACAGTAAATTTGTGAAGCTTATAATGTGATTTTTGTTTGAAGTATATTAACGAGACTTAAAAACGTAATATGAAAATACCAATATCGAGTAGCCGGCATGCATACTGTTTTAATGTAAATTAGTACTAGCAAACTTTTTTTTCATAGGAGTATCTTGCAATGCAATCAGGAAACAGTTATTGAACTTTTTTATTTGAATGCCATCCCTACTTGTATAAGCGTCGTGTTTATTACTAGCCCTCAGGGACGAACATTGGAACATTAAATGTTTGTGATATCCTGGTAACAGTAAATTTGTGAAGCTTAACAGCGTGATTTTTATATGAAGTATATTAACGAGACTTAAAACGTAATATGAAAATACCAATATCGAGTACCAATACTGTTTTAATGCAACTAAGTGTTATCAAACTTTTTTTTTTTTTTTCGTAGGAGCATCTTGCAATGCGATCATGAAACAGTTGCTGAACTTTTTTAGTTGTCATATAACGCAGACATGGTGCATTGCTTTTTGCTAGGCTGTCTGGTGAACTTGAAGTAGTTACTGTCATATGCTTTTGCAGCTTATTAATGTTTATTCTTGATAATTAATGGAGGAAAAACAAGGACAAAGGCAATGAGGGATATGAGTATTTGTGTGGGTGCTTCATATCTCCAATGGGTACTGATCCACGTGGAGTTTGTAGTTTTTTCTACAGGAATACAAACCACTACTCATCATATAGGAATATCCTCAATGTGAACTGGAATGGTCATTGAACTTAAAGGTTGCTACCTGGTGACTGTTAGCCACCTTTTCTTCTGGCAAGTAGACATACATATGATTTAGGTATAAATGCACAAAGTCAAGTAGTATAAAAGCATTCCTGGCATTTCATAGTAACTTTTTCGTAACATAGGTGATGTAGTCAGGTGTCGGAAGCATTAGAACATCAATATTTAATTCTGCTCAAGGGGTGGCACCCACAGCTTCAAGACTACAACTTCCTAGAACCTGTGTTGGCTGCTCAACAGGTCTCGTACTCATCAGCACTGTGTGGACAACAAAGTATCTTGCCTAAGGTACTCGGAAGGCATAAGTTAGTCAAATGGGAGATTTGACTGGCTTCTCTCCATTCTTCCCTCTGCCTCACTTTGCTTGGGAAGCATTTCAGCCCAAGTCCAATCTAGACTGGATGCCATGCAGGTGGCTTCTCAATGTAACACGAGTCTCAGAGCTTCAGCAGATAAGATGTAACTTCTTTGCTCTTTTTCCAGCAGGGGGCCCAACGAGTAGTAGGACTATAATCTGAACCCCTTAATTGTATCAGCCAGATATAGCATCCATCAACTTGTGTCACACCTGTTCTCTGAACATTACCTTACTTAAACGAAGATCTAGACACCCTAGCTCAGGCTAAGGGTCCTATCACTTGGACATTCTTATGGCAGACCGAGTAGTGGGTCACAGTTGTCATCACTACCTTCTTTCAAATAGATACATGACTTTTCCACTCGGGTACCATCCTCCAGTCAGTTTACAGACACCTAAGGAATGAGTCTCCTACATACAAGGTGATAGTTTTTGTAGTTTGCTCAAATACGCTTTTGTGTAAATAATGACTCCTTCTATGTAGGGATGTTTGTGACTATGACCCCTAACTGTTAAGGAAGCATATTGGTCCCCAAAATTTTCTTAGCGTCCAGATACAAAAGAAGGTTAGAGATTTTGCATATACAGAGGGACTCCCACTGTTCTCCATTTTAACAAGGGAGAGATATTTGTAGTGATGCTCCCAATGCACTATAAAAGAACATGGTTCTCAAAATTTTCCTAGTGACCAGATAAATTTAGGATAGAGCTTTTGCTTATATAGAGTGACAATCACTGTTCCTGCTTTTAACAAGAGGGGAGGGATGTTTTGTGGTTGTGCTCCCCATCCACTATGGAAGCACATTGGTCCCCAAAATTTTCCTAGTGTACAGTTACAAAAGCAACTTAGAGCTTTTGCATATATAAAGCGACTCCCAAAGTTCGCCCATGTGGTTATTTGCCCCATCCACTATGGAAGACCATTGGTCCTCAAAATTTTCTTAGTGTCCAGATACAAAAGTAGGTAACAGCTTTTGCATAATAGAGTCCCCACTGCTTTCCCTTACAACACTTGGGAAGGAATGTTTGTGTCTGTGGTGCTCAGCCACCATGCGAGAACATTGGTCCCCCAAAATTTTTTGGTGTCTGGTTACAAAAGCATATTGAAGCTTGTGCCTATATAGAACAAGTCCCATCGATGTTTTTGGGCTATGTTCGCCATCCACTGTGGAATTACATTGGTCCCCAAAATTTTCTTGGTGCCCAGGTATGTAAGTAGGTTAGAGTTTTTGGGTAAATAGGGCAAATCCCTCTGCTTTCCCTTTTAACACATGGGAAGGGATGTTAGTGGTTATGCTCCCCATCTACTATGGAATTACACTGGTCCTCAAAATTTCCTTGGTGTCTATAGATATATAAGTAGACTAGAGTTTTTGTGTATACACAGCAAATCCACTATTTTTCCTTTTGAATGTAGGAGTTGACGTTTGTGGCTATGCTCCTAGAAATTTTCTTGGTGTCTAGATACATAAGTAGGTTAGAGTTCTTGCATATATTGAGCAAGTCTCACTGCTCTCCATTTTAACACATGGGAAGGGAAGCTGATGGCTATGCTCCCCATTCACTATGGAATTACATGGGTCCCCCAAATTTTCTTGATGTCCAGACAATAAGTAGGTTAGAGCTTTTGCATATTTAGAATGATTCCCACTGTTCTCCTTATTAACACAAGGGAAGGGATGTTAGCATGGGCGTCATTAGGGTGCGGCTGGGAAGGGTACTTGCCCCCCAAAGATTGGTTTGCCCACTAGCCTTTGAAATAATAATATGTAATAATAACATCAACAGTAATAGAACCAGAGTCATTCCTATTTCTAGTTTTATGTGACTCTATACTATACATGTGTGTGGGTGGGTGGGTGTGGTACACCTGTTTGCTGCTTTATTAACTTACTACAGCTCTTATGCACACTAATTTCCTTACCCCCAGTTGATAGGGCTCACTTCGCTGGCCACTTCACCCATACCATTTGTTCTAAACCTTTGCCACCAACCACAGCTCCCACCTCACCCCCAACATGAAATATCTGAAATGATGCCACTGGATGTTAGTGGCTATGCTCCCTATCCACTATGGATGCACATTGATCCACAAAACTTTCCTAGGGTCCAGATACCTAAGAAGGTTAGAGCTTTTGCATAAATGGAGCTACTCCCACTCTTCTCCCTATTAACAAGAGGGAGGGATGTTTATTGCTATGGTTCCATCCACAATGGAAGCACATTTATCCCCAAAATTTTTTCCTTCCAGATACAAAAGCATGTCAGAGCTTTTGCACATATATAGCAACTCCCTATGAAAAAGAGGGTACAGATGTGTATTGCTGTATTCCCCAGCCACCATGGACACACATTTGTCCCCAAAGTTTTCTTGGTGTCCAGATACAAAAGCAGGTTAGAGCTTTTGCTTATATAGAGCGACTCTCACTGTTCTCCCTTTCAAAACTTTGAAAAGATTTCTTTGGCATCCATATCGTAAAGCAGGTGAGAGTTTTTGCCTATACTGTATAGAGCAACTTCCAGTGTTCTCCCTTTTAGCAGGAAGGTAGGGATGTTTGCGGCTGTGCTCCCCATTAACCATGTAATTACAATGGGCTCCAAAATTTTCCTAGGGTCCAGATACAAAAGGAGATTAGAGCTTTTGCATTTATAGATCGACTCTCACAGTCCTCTCTTTTAACATGAAGGGTAGGATGTTTGTGGATGTGCTATCCATTCACTCTGGAAGCACACTGGTCCTCAAAATTTTCTTAGTATCCTGATTCTTATGGCTTCAGCTCTGGTCCCTATCAACATTACACCCTTTGTCGGGATACATAGAAGGATAGATGGTTAAAGGAGTCATTGGTGCCTTACTTATTTTTAAGACTGGGAACCTGTAATTTCTTGGTGCATTCAACTTGTCAGTCAGTTATAAGACTGTCATCCTACCTCATGATAAGTCTCCATTATAAATGGCTTCGGATTTATTCATGGATAAATAAAAATGAATGTTTCAAGTAATTTGTACATTATGTACAAATCCCACCTGAAATTCCCTGCATATTCATTGATGCCGAAAGGTTGGTTGGTTATGGTTTAGCTGGCTTTGTGCCAACAAGGGCTCTTGCTCCTAGAGCAGCCCATAAATGCCGAAAGGAGACGTGATGGCGAACCGGTGTGATTCCCTTCCCGTCCACCCACCCACCGACCAACCATCAATAAACTTCCTTGTTACCAAGCTTCAACGACCGTTTATAGGTCCTGCTGACGAATACTCCTGCATAAAGGTTCAGGTTTGCATACATAGGAAAATTTGTTATTTGCTGCATCTGGTTTGTCTACAACTGGCATTTTAGTCTGTGTTGGCTATTCCTTTTCATACAGAAAAATAAGACACGACTTGTTTTATATATTGTTTAACTGCTATTAATTATTAAAAATTAAGACATTTATATACTACAATCCTAAAACGCATGGATAAGGAGGGCAGATATTTATATAATAATAATAATAATAATAAAATAATAATAATAATAATAATAATAATAATAATAATAATAATAATAATAATAAAGAGTGGCTAAAGAGTGCATGGGAAGAAGGACTAATAAAAGCAGACGAAGACCCAGAAATATACAGAGACAGGAGAAAGACAGAAAGAACAGAAGACTGGCACAACAAACCAATGCACGGACAATACATGAGACAGACTAAAGAACTAGCCAGCGATGACAATTGGCAATGGCTACAGAGGGGAGAGCTAAAGAAGGAAACTGAAGGAATGATAACAGCGGCACAAGATCAGGCCCTAAGAACCAGATATGTTCAAAGTACGATAGACGGAAATAACATCTCTCCCATATGTAGGAAGTGCAATACGAAAAGTGAAACCATAAACCACATAGCAAGTGAATGCCCGGCACTTGCGCAGAACCAGTACAAAAAGAGGCATGATTCAGTAGCAAAAGCCCTCCACTGGAGCCTGTGCAAGAAACATCAGCTACCTTGCAGTAATAAGTGGTACGAGCACCAACCTGAAGGAGTGATAGAAAACGATCACGCAAAGATCCTCTGGGACTATGGTATCAGAACGGATAGGGTGATACGTGCAAACAGACCAGACGTGACGTTGATTGACAAGGTCAAGAAGAAAGTATCACTCATTGATGTCGCAATACCATGGGACACCAGAGTTGAAGAGAAAGAGAGGGAAAAATTGGATAAGTATCAAGATCTGAAAATAGAAATAAGAAGGATATGGGATATGCCAGTGGAAATCGTACCCATAATCATAGGAGCACTAGGCACGATCCCAAGATCCCTGAAAAGGAATCTAGAAAAACTAGAGGCTGAAGTAGCTCCGGGCCTCATGCAGAAGAGTGTGATCCTAGAAACGGCACACATAGTAAGAAGAGTGATGGACTCCTAAGGAGGCAGGATGCAACCCGGAACCCCACACTATAAATACCACCCAGTCGAATTGGAGGACTGTGATAGAGCAAAAAAAAAAAAAAAAAAAAAAAAAAAAAAATAATAATAATAATAATTAATAATAATAATAGAACAAATTGAGCTAATATATTTATCTCTACATAACTTCGTTAGCAGCAATCAGACTCCCTTCACTTCTACACAAAATCTTAAAAAAGAAGCACAGACACATATTGTACAGCAAGTTCCAAAACTGAAGCGACAAATTTCAGAGGATTTCGTTCGAAATTCACTAACTGGCAACTACAACTCTTAGCTGAAATTTTTTTCTACAGTGAAAGCTCTATCAAGCAAAATAAGGCTAACATATGATGCACAAATATCAAATCTATGATATTTATAACAATCATAAGAAAAAATTACGGTAATAGTAATTATTTTAAAGTATAGTAATTACTTCAAACTATAGAAACAAAACAATTTTAAATTTTCATTCAACACAGGATTACCAACATTACCAATGTATATTTCGAGCAATGTGGAAACAAATATTTAATATCATAGTGTATTGTCAATTATTTTAGTGAAGATCCATAAAACCATGCAAGTATCAATAGAATGTAAAGGGAAAATCTCCGCGACATCAAACATAATCAACCATGAATGCACCTAAATTCAAAAGAGAAGTTCGGTGTGGTTGGTAGTTCTGATTTTAGCTTTTAGGACCGAGCATAATACACCATCTTCGAGAAAGGCTCTAACTGCTGCTGCTACCTTCAGGTGACTATACTCGGTTATTTCCTTCTGTCCAGTGACCCAGTTTTGCCAAAGCGCGGAGAAATAACCAAAAGTGCGGAGAGGATTCGAGGGGGAGTCATTGAATGCAGAGCTGAGGTCTGCACTCCTCACGTATGCGGCGCTGTAGGTCCGCATAGTATATATGACTTTAACACTTTTTTTTTCATTAATAAAAAATGATTGAAATTATATAATATTTTTGAAAATACTAATATTTTTGACAAATTAACCATTTTCACTAGTCTCGAGTATTCGTGAGCCAATATCAGATACGATCATCTACGATTTTCAATTAAGAACCGATTTTGTCAACAGCAGATGACGTAACCCAATGCATTCATTCTTTAGGTCCTATAATCTTCAATTTGCCTTTGTAATTATATATATATACATACATATATATATATATATATATATATATATATATATATAGGTTAGTGAAATTTGGTTAATTTGTGAAACCTTAGGGTGAAGACTGACTTAAATTAATGTAAACTTAGTCATGTGTAACGAGTTTTTATTTAGTTTTTTTGAGAAAACAACTGCAAATATGTATTAGGCAATTTCATTAGTTGAAGTGATTCAACTGATTATAACCGAATAAGTTTCGATATCAGTATGCTAGAAATTGGTGTATTATATAATCGTGGATTTTCTTTATTTTAATGTAGCTTATTGATAAAAAAAAGACCAATTATGATGTGCTCTTTTCCAATTCTTTGAAACTCATAGCCCTGAATAGGGCATTCGTTTGGCTTAGGATTGGCACATGTATACCATAAATCTTGCATAATATGCTGTCCAATCTCTTGGGGAAATATCTCATATCAAAATATCCGGGTCATAAAAGGTGGCATATAGACCTACATGTTTCATATCGTTTTTGTCAGTTTACAATGTTTATGGCATTGAGTTTAAGCCTAGACCTATGTTATATATTAGGTTGTTTATTATCATTAATACTTCAGCAAACGTTTGATTTAACATACAGCATGTTACCTAAAGTGACAAATGTGGCTTAAAAAAGAAAAGAAAGAATAAACTACTTGTAAAGAATATCGAAGGATTTATGGAGCTTGTCAACTTACTCAGTGGGGAACGCAAAGAAATGAATGCAAAACCAACCGTTTTTAGTAAAGAAATACATTTTAGTGCAGTTTTTTGTAACTTCCCACTTTTTGCTAAAAACTTTATGAATAAATTTACTTGCCCGTGTTCACTTTGTAGCCTAATTTACGCATCAAATCATATACAACAATCATGAATATAAAACAGTAATCACACACACACACACACACACACACACACACACACACATATATATATATATATATATATATATATATATATATATATATATCGAATGTAATAAACCAGCTTCAAGACTGAACATTGTCCGCGTATCTCGTTTGATTCTAAATTTTACTAACATTAAAGTTACGTAATGTTTCAAAAGTTATGAAATAGTACCTGAAGGAATTTCGGCGGAAAGGGGTGAAAATCTAACTCTAAAAAGGTTTAATTAGTAAACCCAACTCATATACTGGAAAAGATACGGTTAATATAATATAACCAGGGTGACTATTTCGTCTAGTTAGTGTAGCAACATAACATTGCTTGGCAATTAACACTACACCTCCCGGCGCGGAGCTAGTTTCTCGGTGATGTGCGGACTTCGCGGCAACCCTGCGTCCACCAACCTGTGGTCCTCGCGCATGGTAGCACTGCGTCCCTGGCTTTAAGTAGTTACCCAGTGTGTAAGTTTTAGGTAAATAAAAGGATATATATCTGGATGTACATTTGCAACTGAAAAGTGTTTTAATAATTTACTGTATGCGAATTACACCGTTAATATTCGAAATAGGATATTGCTATTAACGTTGAATGTAAGCTGCCTTTTCGGGGTGGCGAATGGAACAGCCAGACGCAGGGGCAGGAAAATTGCTTCTCTCGGTGTTCACTACGGCAAGATGTCAACTTTCTTGAACCACAACTACTCTGCTAGTAAGCTACGTGTTACTTCATTACACGTAAGTATATCAGTATATACTTTTAATACTTTTAATTGTTATAAAGTGCGTTTTAGCCAGATACGATATGACGTAACTTGGTTTAGCATCTGTTTAATGGAATTTGCGTCTGGTTGTTCCATTCGCCACTCTTAAAAACATTCAACAATAACAATATCCCATTTCGAATATTAACGGTGTAATTCGCATACAGTAAATTATTTAAACACTTTTCAGTTGCAAATGTACACCCAGATATCCTTTTATTTACCTAAAACCTACACATAGCGTAACTATTTTAAAGCCAGGGACGCAGTGTTGCCATGCGCTAGGACCACAGACGGGTGGACAGATGGAAAACAACCGAGTATAGGCCTAGTTCCGGGCATTGCAAGGCTTACAATGCAGGGCCACTGACTGTTATTCAGGCTAAGATAGAACCTTCAGGACCGATACCAGGACCTGTCCATGCACCTGGGAAACAGACTCGCTATATAAAAAAAAAAAAAAAAAAATAAGAAAGACGGTCGCAAGCAACCGGATCACCCGTAATATCACCACCTGGTTAAGTAGGGAAACGACGGACCCCAACCACCCCTCCCCCCTCTACCTCTACCTCTACCTCTACCTCTACCCACAATACTAACTCCACCTTTTTCACTTCAACCTTTTACCTCAAATCTTCGAATCATATCCCAACCGTGAAATTTAAGACTGAATTTGCGTAAGTGGGCGTATCATTAGAGAGTGATATCACCCAAATTCATATTTCCACGGACAACCAATAATCAGTTCAATCATGTCAAGCATTATTGTATAACAGAAATTTATGAGTTTTTGGGGTATATATATATATATATATATATATATATATATATATATATATATATATATATATATATATATAAAGAAGCACCCGAGCATGACCAACAGACCTAGTGCTTGATTCTTAAAACACCTCGGGTTATTCCTGAGTAGATAAAAAGGTCCTGAGAGAGAGAGAGAGAGAGAGAGAGAGAGAGCATAACAGGAGACACACGAATTAAAATAATGCTCGCCAAGCATATTCACACTCCGGATCGTATGGACAAGAATAGTCTAGCTTATGCACTGAAAAAAAAGGTGGAAACCTACGAAAATACTTGGTGCGACCCTGAACGCAATTCCACATGCAAAAATTTGCACAATTGAGAAATTCGATGAAATTATTAACTAACAAGCTGAAAAATATATTTCCTTGATTCTTGAAATAGGCCTAAACATGTAACCAATGCTAAACGCGCATATAACTTGGATTTCGTGTTTTTTTTTTTTTTTTTTTTTTTACACCAACTTGTGCCTTATTTATATTTCAATTAATCAGATGCTAAACTTCTCTGTGCTTTATCAAAAGTAATCATAACTTTCGATATAACGCTATAAAAGTAGAAAGTTAGTTTACAAATATTAGGCCAATGCTTATGCACTCGATTCCTACTGCCACTCTATGGTGAACACTTGATATCACACTTTGAGAGCCGCAGACGTTTCTTTGGGGACATTTATTACTGATACGTATTATCAGATAAATAGGATGACAATAATTGGCAAATATACTAACTGGCAACCCCACGAGTTTCTAAAGAAGTACGATCAATTCTGAGATTTGTCGCTTCACTTCTGGAACTTACTGTACTACCATAAATATTTTAAGTACGATGAAATTGCAAAGTGTTTTAAATATTGACTTTATTTTTGAAGGACAGAGACATTAGTAGTAATTATAAACCCCCATCACCTTAGCTTGGAAGTGTATATGCGAGACTCAGATTGTTATCCAAGTCGAATGCAGTCCTAACGTCAATTTGAACAAGTAAGTCTAAATATCTAAACCTGTATATCTGATGAAGTTATTTTTTTTTTACTTGGACATCAGGCGAACTTCACTTACATTTACCTATGGTGAATTAATATAAATCCGTTTCAAAAAAGATTTCTTTAGGAAAAGAAAAAAAATTTTTGCGACCGTGCCTCTTAAATTACAGTTGCAAAAATAGCATAATACAAGACTAACAATCATTTCATTCATCACAGATGAATGAATCACGTGCCAGCGTCGATCTCAAGCCCTTAGCCCGGAGGAAAAAATATAATTTCTTTTAAAACGTTATAAGACCAAATCACAGGCGTAAAATAGATTTGAGAGAAACTGGGAGAGAGAGAGAGAGAGAGAGAGAGAAACGTGGAATCAAGATTCCATCACGATTATCCACTGTCCAAAGTAAAGAAGTCGGCCTCGGGTATCTCAAGTGGACCGGGCCAGGTTTTTGAGGGATTACGGTGTCGTTGACTCAGACCTTAGCAAAACCTTTATGGCAGCGTTTCTTAACCTTTTCCGACATAAGCACCTCTTATGTTATGGCCTAAAGCATCCTATTACATGTTATCCAAGTACTACGGTGCCTCATCATTAGGAGATTAAAGTCTTATAATTTATTCTGATCAGTCCCCAAAAATAAGACTCGTGGCTGCAGTAATGGACAAAATCAAAAGGAGAGTGGAGAGGTGCAAAGAACTGACCTAGCATCTTCAACACAAAAACAAGGGTAATGAAACACACAGATCGGTGTAATTTTTGTCGCAGATTTTGTGTCAAGTTCATCGAACTGTGGCTTCCTGATATCTGGAAGCCCCTTTTAATTCTCGGAGCAGACCATTTTGAGGGCGATTCCGGGCTTTTGTTTTGATGTGGATCATGGTGGTGTAGACAGCCCAGGTTAAGAAACGTTGCTTTGTGGAAATACTTTTTTATTGATGTTTTACGCACGACGCATTATATACTACCTGGATATGAAGGATTGTTAAGGAATACCGTTTATTGCAGATTATATGTATAAATCATAAAGAAAGTAATGGGGGAAGGCATCCTCATCCCTTAACAGTCTATTTTCAATACCGACGTTTCGCAACGAATTTAAAGTCACATTTTCAAAGCTATAAAATACAATTTGCTAACATTAGTAATTAAAAATAATTTATGGTGATATGCAATGGCAACAGCTCTTTATGTAGTAAAAGCATTAAAGCTAAACCTCGCATTCCAATACAAACGCATCATAAGTAAAATCTTAGAATCTTAAAACAACCTAACTATATGAAAGAAAGAGCAAGACAACACAAATGAATAAAAACAGAGTGAGGAAAACCAGTTGCCCAAGCTAGGCTATAAACAATTTCGCAGAAGACGATTGAGTGTTTAACGAAGGTTCAGTCTTTTCTATAATTATAGATTCTAAGATGGTTAAGTTGTTGTTGTTTTGCACTCGGCCTAAGATAGTAAAATCCTTGCTGTCGATATAAGTTTTGCATAATTTTGAATGGTTGCGTATTTTTAATTGTTCAGGAATAGATAACCTGCTACCTATTCTATGACTTATGACCCTATGGGAATCTATGCGTACCTTCAACAGCCTCTTTGTGCATTCCACGTATACGTATATGGCCACTGATCACATCCCGAGTAAGTGTATTTGTAAACGATGCTGTACGAAGACAGAGGAATGAGTCTATCTTTGATTCTGAATATCCCTTAAAATCCCTTAATACGGTCGCTGTTTAAAGTGAAAGATCAACTCTGTCCTCTGCTTTCGTCCAGCGTTGTTCACAAATACACTTAACCGGGATGTGATCAAGGGAAATACGCTATCTATGTATAAACAAATAAGAAGGTAATTTTTTAGTCATTTCACACTTAGTGGGACGTTTTCAGGTCATAGCCGATACTCCATAGGGTACAACATTTCGGGATGGCGATTTAAGTTAAAGGTCAGCCTGATATTATTTGGCTTTTTTGGGACGCTTCGTGACTACCGAATATCACACTGACTGATATAAGATATACTGTATAGTAATTGATTGAGTAAAATAGCTGATGCTTGTGCCATTCGGAATTTAAGCTCGTTATCTTAATTCATTAAGAATTCGATACACTGCAGTTTACCGTGAGGACCCCTCAAACTTTTTTTTTATTCAATAATAGGCAAAGATGTCCGTATGCGTTACTAATGCATTGATGTGGGAGTCTGTATGGGCCAAACGTTTTGATTCTATGGATAGCGTTATATGCGTATGAAAGCGAACAAAGGTCCCTGGGAAGTTAAGGTTACGAAACGTCAGTAACGAAGGCTGTAGCTCATCAAACCGAAAATTGCTCAGACAAAATACGTTTTCATACAGTAGGAATGAAATGGAATATAGAATTTTGGCCAGAGCCAAAAAGCACTGGGACCTTGAGAGTAGATAGGTTTGGAAGGTGTAACAGGAGGAAAACCTTGCAGCTGCGCTATGAAATAACTGTTAGGAGAGGATGGATAGCAAGGTGAAAGATAATATGAATGGAAGTACAATAAAATAAATGAAGGTGGTTGCAGCTAGGGGCCGAAGGGACGCTGCCAAGAATCTTGAGTAATGACGTGCACCCCGTAAGGTTCTCACAGTAGTGGCAAGGGTGGTTTAAAAAGAGATGTTGAGAACCAGGAAGAGTTTGAACCCAGGGAAAGAGGGAAATGACTTCCATCTTTTTCCAGTTGACGGAGCTCCCAGCCAGCAGCAGCGTCTTGCATGACGTACTATAAGGGACATAACAACCTTACGTGATCAACGGGAGAAACGATATTTACGGGACCTGGAAGGAAACGTTACCGTATCGTATAGAAATGTGACATGTGTCTTTTCTCAGGTGTCTGAGGTACAGTTAAATGAAGAATGAGTAGAACACCACAAGTACAGAAACGTGGGTAATTCTTCGGTTAGTGGCGTCGAAGTACATTATCGAAAAGCTCGTGATGACGCTTTGACGTGAAATTCGGTATATATCCATCAGTAAATCGAAGAGTGGTTTGCACACTGTATTTGAATTCTCCCTTTTACTGTTCCTCCCTTCGAGTGGCAAATAGCTATCCGATGGTAGCAAGCAAGGCCATGGCCGGCGTCGATGACCTAAGTTGTCGTGACGCCATGGTACATTTTTGCATCAATCAATCAGCAAGGCCAAGGCTATGATAGGGAACTGAGAAGCTCCATACTGTGGAAATAGTTGGTGTTCAAGTCTTTCTCTCGTTGCTCGTTGAATTCACGGCAAGGCCGTATTTATTCCTACTTATTGTAAGATCTCGCCATGATTCCATACTCAAATTTAATGTTCGGATCGTTTTAATCATCTAAATATGAGTACGTATGTGTAGTTTTTTTTTTTTAAAGACATTTTTGTCACTGGTAGGCATTTGTAGAAAGTGTTGCTGGAGAGAAGTCACGCTTTCCTTGTATCCTGGAAATGCAGTAAAAAAAATATGGCTGCATTCACTTGAGCGAAATCTCTGTAATCTGGAGTGATTGTTAAGCTACGTCTGTAAATGTCATCTCCAGTTGTTTTCCATCTTTCTGAACTTGTTCGAAGTATACTTGACCATTCCAGACACAAACCTCAGTGGTTTAAGATCTTGCATTGAATATTGCCGTAAAATTCTTGGTTCTGATAAGCCCTCACTAAAAATACCTTTTGGATGAATTGGTATCGGATGAGCGACGAGGTTACGAGGCTCATCATTGTTGAATGAGGCGTAGTCAAGTTAAAAGGATTATATAAAATTGCTGGAATATCAGAGGAAATGTTGAAAACAGGAAGTGAACAAAGAAAGTCGATATTTCCGTATATAAACTATTGTGTCTAGGCAGGGTTTCAGTAGGGAGATTTGATCTTATTTTCCATTAATTAATGAAGAAGATAGTCTCCTTCACCGTTAAACCCAAGGGGCAAGGGAGTGGGGGCTGGCGGTGGTGGAGAGGTGACTCTTCAGAAGAACATGTCAATCGGCTCTGTTTCCTGCCGAGCCCTAAATTCTTTCCCCGGTAAGGCATTTAAAGCATGATAAAAAGGAGAGTCACTTGGTAACACTGCGGTTTACTCGCAGAGAGCAGCGATGGGTCGTAAGGGTAAAATGCAATCATGATTTAAAGGAATTTGGATTACACGTTATCGCTTTGTCCCTGTACGATTATCTGTTTGTAGTTATTTTTCTTTTAGTTTTGTTAAGTTGGACTACTGATTCATGAACCAGAGGACACTGAGAGTGAAGCTTCAGAATAGGAAGTAAATTACACAAGTTTTTTTTGCTTTCTTTTAAATGTCATTGGGTTTTCTCGTTGACTGATCTGGACTGGAGGACTGAGAAATATATATATATATATATATATGTATATATAATAATATATTATATATATATATATTATATATATCTATATAGTGTGCGGTTGGTAGTTAACCTATTTGTACGTATGTATGGATGACATTCAAAATTCAGTATTTTACCAAGTACTACGTATAAAGTTTCCAGAACCTTTCATTGCCCATTTCATGGTCGTCTGCTGATACCAAATGAGTACCGTGATAGGAAAGCCAGTACCTAGTATTCAAGTTTGTGAATTATGGTTTAAAGATTTAGGTGCTAAGAACAATATATACTTGTAGAATAATAGTTACCAGAAAGGTAACATAGTATGTAATTTGTATCTTGATCAGTTATTGAAAAAACTAAGAAGAGCCTTGTCTTGAAGTATTGTATCTTAAGAGCAAATATCAGGCGTTGCCTAAAAGTTACGGTAAAATGGTGCAGGAATGACTTAATTTTTTCACA
Source organism: Macrobrachium nipponense (assembly GCF_015104395.2). Lineage (NCBI taxonomy): Eukaryota > Metazoa > Arthropoda > Malacostraca > Decapoda > Palaemonidae > Macrobrachium > Macrobrachium nipponense. Next base: position 130,121,950 of record NC_087200.1, read on the forward strand.
CTCTTACATCCCCAGGTGTACAACGGATGTAAGAAACTAAAGGTTTCGTATGTCCCTGTTCTATGAAGGTGGACAGATTTCGTAAGCTGAAACGTGAATGAACAGCCATGAGTGAATAAACTGAGAATTTTTGGACTGCGTTATGATCTTTGGAGTATGTTTCAAATGGATAGGAGAAGGGATCAACTAAATTAGGTTTACTTCATCCGTAAGGCCTCAGCTGCTTTGTTGAGAACATTACAAGAGAACAAGAGTTAGAGTAAAATTGATATCAGTTTGAAATTTTTGTTTGTCAAGAGAATTCTGGATTAAGGTGACAGCCGTGTTACTTCGAACGGAACTGACACTTAGAAGAAATTTAGTCAAATTTACTTATATATATATATATATATATATATATATATATATATATATATATATATATATATATATATAAACACACACACACACACACACACCACACACACACACATATATATATATATATATATATATATATATATATATATATATATATATATATAAGAAGTAAGTTTCCGGAAAAGGTAAAAAAAATGGTTACATAGTATAATTGCTTACTGTGTGGTTTCGATCATGGTAAATTTGTAAGAGGTAGTTTTGTCGTGGTGAACAGTTTTTTGGATAATTTATGACATTCGGGGAGTAATCACATCTTGTTGGAAGATTGAGAACCGTTTTCATTATAGAGGAATGTTGCCCTTGGGCAGGAGTCAAATGATAAGAATAAGCTGTTGCATGGTCTGGTGTTAACTGCAATACACAGGTATGGGGCACGAAAGTAAATGCTTTGCACGGTACTTAGGCTAAGGCCTTAGCTTTAGTCCAGCTACTGTTATTTTTTATAGGTAAATACAGTTGAATAATACTGTTTTCGTTGACATTTTTAAATCACTGTATATATTTAGATAAACATTAATGGATATATAAGCTCTTCAACTTGTAAAATTTTATAAAATTACCAGTGGTAAGAATGAAGTATCAATTCTGTGGTAAAGATTTTTCAGGCAATGTGGAAAGCGTGTTTACTGTTGGGTCAGTTTTCTCTTCACAAAACATTCGAATTGGTCTTATCACGTTTGATACAGTTACAGACTCCCCCTCCCCCCATCTCTCTCTCTCTCTCTCATCTGTGAGGGACTGCTTTTCAATGCTGTGGTAAACTAACTGCTACATAAACGACCTGTTGTGTATGCGCAGATGCTCGCCTTAGTTTTTGCGTCTACGACATTTGTAATGCTATCTACATAAAATTAGTTTGCGTGTGATCATGCGATCATTAGATATTGCATTAATTGGTTTTCTCTCGGGATCACTTTATTTTTTTCTCTCCTTTTCATCATCGGGAATTTCTCTTAAAGTTCAAGTTCTAGGTCAATCGCTCCTAAATATTTCCGCGTCAGTATGTGGCACGTGACTACGGTGCAGTTTCTCGTTCAGAAGCATTTCCAGAAATTCTGTCAAGTTAAACCTAATAGCAAGGTCCCTGGGTTTCAATTATCATTGATTCCTGCAAGTAGTTTTTTAACCATTCTTTTATACCGAGAAAAATATTTCTGCCATAAAAAATATGTTTCTGTTCATAATAGTGACCTAGTAAATCAAAGGGTAACCTTACACGATGAATATTTTTGTACAATAATCTGTTATTCTCTGAACTATTGAACGTTTAGGGGAAAGGCTGAAGGTTGTTCAAGAATACGCAAACAATGTAAGAAGTTGAAGTTGACTAAAATTGTTGTCTCGTCTGAGTGTGGTATTGACAATATACCTAACCACCCACTTTAAACAACCGAAATACAAGCCGTATTCAAAGAATACAAATCACTTAAATGAAAGCTAAAAGACAAATCTGACCGACGTAAAAAGAAAAAAAAAATGTATGGTGTTGGGTTACACTAACGATCACATACGAACTGTTGGGTTACACTGAGAGTTAATGAAAAAACGGCTTGTTGCTGTTAGTTACGCTCGACCTGTAGTTTGTAAACACCTCTTAGTACCTCCACAATACCAAGGCCTTATGTTCGATTTTTAATTATAAATTCATTCGTAATCCCCGACATTGCCAAACCATCGCAAAACACACAAATCCATCCTATCATCAACGCCTTCCATTCTTAATTAACCACTTGTAAATTTCTCCACATTTGTCACCATTACTTGTGTTTGTGCCACCTGTACTGTGCAAATAATCGACCTCAGTAGCTTCTTCAACTTTATTTGTAGCTCCTTTCAACACACTTCACTTCTATAAAGGAGAGTTGAATCAGCAATTCCATGACACATTCCCATCCTGGCTTCCATAAATACCTCAAGATTCCCCCTAATCTCTCGTATACATCCTGCCCTTTCCTTGCTTCTTTTCTCATCATACTGTTCTATCGCCATACTTATAATTGATAACTGTTCACCTTGCTAACGCTTTCGAACTCTTTCCCTCGTCGAACTTACTAGCTTCTTGTACCATTTCATTCATACATTGACACCTCAGTATTAAGTTTGTATAAGTGACCTTACTTTGTGTGTGTGTTAGTTTGTTACTAATTTTGTCGTGACAATTTTATATTTCGAAATGCTAAGCAATAAATAGCCCATTGATATCGAATTCGCGGTACCTTGGAAATAATTTGCATCCTAAGGTAATTACATCGAGTGCAGCTACCGGGACTGGAATTCGACCTCCTCTTAAGTACAACACGTAAAATAAAGTCAAAATAAATTCTTACGTAAGAGTTTATTTTTATTTCATTTGACACATATATGTCGAATCACGTTTTGTGCATGGATTTGAAATCAACCTTGGGCCACCATGATAAGTCAGTACCTATTAGGTTAGGAAACAAGACCATTTATGAGAACGATAGTTTTACACTGATTTCGGACATCAATTATTTATACATTCAAATATTGATTATGCTGATGAGTGAGGATTCGAGTACACGTTTTGTAGGGTTGATACATGGGCTACCATAATGAGTTGAGGTAGGTTAGTAATGCATAACAATAATGATAGGCTGTACGTTCTACAGAAAGATAGATAAAGGAATAGCAGCGGATTTAGGAAAGGCAAAGGAAGTAGTGTGGAAGTTAAACACACAGACACACACACACACACACACACACACACACACACACACACACATATATATATATATATATATATATATATATATATATATATATATATATATATATATATATATAAGTTGGACGCCATTAATTAAGGTGAACCGTTAGCAAAGAGTGGTAGCGTGGGAAGGATTGAAAAGTCCAGGACCGCAGAAATATGATAAACACGTGATGAAAACTTAACACATTTGAAATATAGATTAATTTCTTGAAGTCGTCCGTATATAATTCGAAGAAGAAAGAGGGAGGGAGGCCGAGAAATGGTACAATATAGATATGGGTGACGGAAATGTCAGTATGGGGAATGAGTGGTTTACTGCAGTCGGTTGATTTCTTTATATATATCTATATAATATAATTATATATAACTATATATATATATATTATATAATATATAATACTATATATATATATATATAAATATTATATAAAGTTTATAATCCCTAATACATGTCGTTTTATTTATCAAACACCACAGGGAAGAAATGAAATCCTTGTGGTATGCATACTTGCATACATAAGCCTACCCCAGCCTGAGGTAACTCTATTGAACAGATCAACACCACAACGGTCAATATCAAATTCGAAATTTTTGCATTCTGGATATGCCCCTTGTATAAAAAACCTCCATAAAACACATCTGTCGCTTTATAATGGGGCCTTTGGTAGAAATCCTTGCACACAACGTTTCCCGAGTATAAGTAACACAAGAATTTCGGCAAAATCTGACCTGCTCCAGAAGACTTGAAGATTTATTTCTAGGTGAAATAACTAGTACTACCAATCTACTATAAAAAGTTGGTTAATAACCATTTTTTAAATGAACCAACTCACGCTATTCAGAGGTTAATCCTTTAGCAATCCTTTTAACAGCGCCTTTTAATCCCCAATTAGGAAGGATTAAACCATCTCAACGGACAGAGATGACTCGGGACTCGTAAAAATTGTGATCGCTTCATGAATCATAAGTACTGATTTTCTTTTTTGTACGCTGGTGATGGAAGATGTAACTCTCTCTCTCTCTCTCTCTCTCTCTCTCTCTCTCTCTCTCTCTCTCTCCTTTAGAATTTAAGAACCTTGATCCCCATTGACATTTAAGATGGATTTTAGTCTCCTTGTGCTTAAAACTGTTTCTTGCTTATAGTCGATAGTTAAGAGAGTTCAAAATACTCGAATATATTTCCGCCTGTTGTTTGCCAGATTCAGGTGATAACGTCAGTATTAAAATGCAATGTTGACTGTAAATGCAGTCTGCAAAGGTACACTTTTCTTGTAATTTTGAATCGTTCGGAATATCTCGTTGTACACAGAAAGGTAACAAAATGTCCGGATGTTCCGCTCTGTTTAATTTGTTCTTTTGCGTGATTTTCTTGGAACTTAATTTTTATTCCCTTTCTACAGTCTGATAATTGGTATGTATATTCTGTTAGGAATTATCCATTAATTATTGAAGGAAGAATTTCATTTAAAATATATTCCAGAATTAAGATTTTTTTTTTATCAAGAGAAGACTCACAAACGATATATATATATATATATATATATATATCTATATATAATATATATATATATATTATATTATATATTATATATATATATATATCATATATAATATCATATATATATAACAGATATAGAATATATATATAATATATGTAATAGATTATATATATATATTATATATATAATATATAGTATATATAGATATATATATATATCTATATATCTATGTATTATATGGTGTTAATCCTAATGAGTGCTTATCATAATAAGAGCTCAGGCTCCACCGATGAACTGAATTGCTTACAGCTTAGTTACTAATTTGTTCATGCATACAGGTGAGCTACACGTGCTTCCCTAGTTTTTTTTTATCTTGACAAAAATCCACATGATATCCAAGCATTATCCAGAAACAGGTTACGATTTTAATTTTTCTGCTAGAATATGTTTTTGCGATCCTTATTCTGAGACTACCAAATATCGAAGAAAAGCGTATGACACTGAATCAGCAGACTACGTGAAATTTTCCATAGATCAGTCGTTTAATCGCGGTTGTATAAGCTGGAGAATAAATGTGTCCTTGATGAAATCTCATCCCTCTGCATGCTTTCTCTCAGCATATACATACTGTGGATATATATATATATATATATATATATATATATATATATATATATATACATACATACATAATTTGTATGTATGTATTATTGTATGTTCTTAGTTTGTGAAAACAATTTGATGGGGTAGTGTCTGGAATTATATATTTTTTTTCCTTTTCCAAGAGACAAAGCATAGAAAAAATGGGCTTGACGCCAAGTTAATACCTCCTCCTCTGACATCCTCTACAAGGTTTGAACAGGCTCCATGGAGACACAGCCTTTGATCCTTAACGGCTGAGCGGAGACTTCATTCGACTCGGCCCTACTTCCTCCCCTCCGCTTCCTTAAGATCCCTTATCCCCAGCAGTCCCGAGAAGGGACAGATGCGAGTGGAAAATGCCTGGTAAAAAGGATCTTATCCCAAGCATCCCATTAGTATGGAGAGCAAGAGGCGAACTGGCCACAAAATGTACTCCGTTGGGGTTGCATTACGAGGACGGTGAAGCGTCTCATTTTGACGAAGATAAGATATACTCACAAGGACTGAATATTTCACGATATTTGATGGCTTCTTCCGGTGGTATTCCCTGTCTCTTGGGAAGTATGGACGATGAGTGTTCCCTTTTTTTTTCTATTTTTATGGTCGGAGGATGAATAAAGAATATCTCGCAGGCTATTCAGAAAGATAAGTTAGCCTTGTAAATTCATTTGGGAGGGAGTGCATCTTGTCGAGAGATCGTCCTGTTCTGTTTGTACGTGCTCATCAGTGACAGTATATATGTTATGTATGGATATATATATATATATATATATATATATATATATAATATAATAATATATATATATATATATATGTGTGTGTGTGTGTGTGTGTGTGTGTTGTGTGTGTTGTGTGTGTGTATGTGTGTGTGTGTGTGCGTGTGTGTATAAATGAATTATTGATTATTGTCACATATACTGTGATATCATTTTTTATATTCACAGATATTAACAAAAAATTTCTTTTAGCATTCAATTCACTATACCTCGCGAATACTTTACACCCAAAGGGAATTCTGACTGATAAAGTGCTTCATCATCATTAAGATTCAAACGGCTGCTTGGTTTAGAATTAACAAAGTCCTTAATTTTTTACCATTGAGCCTTTAAGAGCAATGTAAGTTGATATTGACTGTTGTACACATGCCTGCTGAATTTAGGTTAGTACTTGACTTAAGTATGACGTCTTTGGAATTGTCATCAGGTGCCAGATATTATAACTTACATTGAGATACTTTTATGCCTCCCACAAATACCTGAAAATGTGAAGTACGGTGCTCCACAATTCCGTGGATCCTCTAGGCTCAGTGCTGCTCCTCATCAAAAGACTGGTTACCAAATTGAGGTGGCTGAAGACTGAGTGATACTTGTAGGGTATCCTAGGTGTTACTCCATTATTTATAATCCTCTGGAGGACATTTGCTTCCTGTATGTAAGCTGTCCTATCATTAGTTTTGACAGGTTATTAAGATTTTTCCTATATTCTCATGGTTATTTTCATGATTATTCTGGGTTGCATTTGGAACTCCAACAGTTTTTCCAGCTTGTGCCTCTATCTTGTAGCTGGAGTATCTGTTGTTTGTCAACATTTACCTCTCATGCTCCAACTCCACGTGGACAGATTTCCAGGTACTGCAGTGTGCTAAGGCCTTTCTGATGTAGGCACCAAAGTCAAACCGTTTGTAAGGGTCCGGACACACTTCCTTTATGTTAAGTCAGGATTTGTATAGGTGGATGTAATATATTGGTATTATTTTTATCAACGAGAATTCAGTGAATCTGATAAAGATATAGCATACTTGGATAAAGACACCTTACCAATGTTCAAGTTTGGGAAACTATTGAGAGCGTCGTAAAGCATGTTTACAGATCATGGACCGGACCCCCTCCGAATCCATGAAGAACTGTCAAAAGTGATGCTCACGCCATGCACAATGAAGACTCATGTCCTTTGGCATAGAGAACTTTTAAAACAAGCGGATAACGTGGCAATAGGATTACTCAGTGGAGATCTATTTGCCATCATGTATGTGACAGCAGTCGTTAGAGACCAGGACAGTTCAAGAGTGACGATGAATGCCAGGAAGTTAGGATGCTTCAGGTGCGGATGTTGATCCTGTGTGTCGGGTTTACTCCAATTTCAGCGTTAGCTAAATAAAATGAAATGCTGATAATAAGAAATCCCAGTGTACTGCGAACGTTAAGCAAAGCAAAATATAAATATATATATATATATATATATATATATATATATATATATATATATATTATAATATATATATATATATATATTATATATAATAATATATTTTCATATATGCTTAACGAATTTTTTGGGGAATTTTTTTCTCGATAATAGATTTGCCTGGACCAGGGCGCGAACCTATGGATCCTTTCAAACCCAGGAACGTCAAGTGAAGCTTTTCCTACTACACCACCTCTCCGCGGTGGTGTAGTAGGAAAAGCTTCACTGACGTTCCTGGGTTTGAAAGGATCCATAGGTTCGCGCCCTGGTCCAGGCAATCTATTATCGAGAAAAAAATTCCCCTTCGGTTAGCATATATGAAAATATTAATTCCGAGGTAGAGCGAATTAGATATTAAAGGACATTGTAGCTCGATATATGTATATGAATCACGGAAATGTGATATGACTTATATATCTATATATATATACATATGCATATATCTCAAAAACTCACAACGTGATTGGAAAATTTTGAAGTTATAGTTCCACATTTATGTAAGATGAGTATTTAAAAATTCTTTTATGACGGGAGCTTTCGTCTACTTGATCAGTAGACCTCAACAGCCGTACTGATTTTCCCTTTTTAAAAATACATGAAGTCACGACGTCATGTATTTTTAAAAAAGGAAAAACCAGTACGGCTGATGCAGTCTACTGATCCAGTAGACGAAAGCTCCCGTCATATAAGAAATTTGTAAATACACATCTTACATAAATGTGGACTTTTATTACTTCTATATATTATATATATATATATATATATAATAATATTATATATTATATATATATATATTATATATTATATAAATATAAATATATATTCATTATATATATATATATATATATATATATATATATATAATATATATATATATATTATTATATATATTTCAGCATTTCATTTTATTTGGCTAACGCTGAATTTGGAGAAAAACCCACAGAGGATAGGTTGATGGATTGTACTCTTTATCATCCTATAAATATAAAACTTGAAACTTGAAAATGATCTTGCAACCGTTGTGCCACTCCTGAAACCTCTCTTGACCTTCTTTGGATATGGATTCCCATACCAGTTAATGGAAACATGTCCTGACCACCTTTGGTTATCTCTATCCTTGCTGTTGCTTGTTATGCTTGGTTTGCTTTGTCTTTTGCCTCATGTCTTACAGATGATTGGGGATAGAAATGTTGGCGTTCTCTGTAAGTCAGATTAGGTGATCAGTCGTTCTTACCGTTGCACTTAATAGAACATCAGAATGTTGCAGTTCAAGTGAGTTGTGCAGTAGTGCTATTCACTGTAAACGCTATTAGTGTTCAAGCCTATCTGTGATGTCTTTCATGAAGGTTTGTTCTTGATACGACAAACCTCCTGACTGATGACGACTGATTTAACTTTACTTTTGCGACAAACAGAAGACGTAACATTAGATATAGTCTTAATTATTTCTGAGAGTCTTTCCTACGCTACCGTACTTATGGTTTTTGGTCCTTAGATAAGGGATGACGCAAGGAAAAGCAAATTCATTTTACTGCTGACCAAACAAATCTGTATCATGAGACAGGGGGAATGTGGAGAACGGTCCGTTAAAAACGATACAGGATTAAGGATAGCATCCACTGGTATGAATGAGCTTAAATTAAACCATTACTCAGTTTGCTTTGGCAGGAAAAGTAATTCGCTCAAATCGCAATTATTAAAAGCTATCTTACGTCCAAATACTAATATTTTCAGCTTTGCAATTCTTATAAGATAGAAAACACTGCTATAATTTCAACTAGTACCTCAAATTTCTTAAGGCTAGCAAAATCTGTGAAATAAAGCCTCATTTCAACATTAGTAGACTTAGCAAAGGGTCATGAATAAAAGCATTACGATTCACTTGCTGATGGAAAGTTATTATTACGTAACATTTATATTTTTTTTTATTACGACGTAAGCTCAAACAAAACTTCCGTCTCAACAGCTGTTATCATAGCTATACCATATGCCTCGAGAACTGTTGGCTTTACAAGATGATGTCAATCTTTTCGTTTACTTGAGGTTACGACTGACCGAAAGTACTTTGGCACTTGTTTTAACTTGTATACTTTACAGCTTAATTGACGCTTCTGCGTGAGGATTAATTGGTCGTGACATTCGTCCAGTCGATGTGAATCGCTACTATGTAGCCGAATATAATGGAATACGTAGTTTAGTTCTGTATCATAACCCCATGCATTGACTATGACTCGCTGTCCCTGCAGACCGTTGTAACTCCATGGTAAAATCACTCCCCACTGTGCTTTCATTTTACATACGTAGCCGGACTTCAATTTTGCTCCTTGGCGCATCATGCACGAAACCTCTGAGAACGCTGAAATTACACGACTTATTTTTCTCTACTTAGAAGGACTGAAAATAATCAAGAAAAATCCACCTCTCCTCCTTCCCACTTCTCTCGCCTCCCCTCGTAATTGTCGTCCCTCATTGGTTGTTGAATAAACCGACATGCAACGTGTTAACGATCGGGAAATCTTCAGCCAGTGAACCGTGCGACCACAATTCAACATTTTACCAATACGCGGGCAATGAAAATAGCCCGGATCCTGATGCACTTCGAGCTAAAAATTCGCCGGAAAAAGGTTAAAAAAGAACAAAAAGACGACTTTTTCTTCTTCATTAAACATGACCGTGAGACAGAGGAGAAATTAATGATGCGGGATCTCTGTCGGACAAAACGTCGGGTGAAAATGTCGCATCCAGCGCAGTTTCTTGACCGAGGAAGACCAGAGGAGCAATTACGGAATGCTTTAATTAATTTCGGGTATTCTTACTCTAACGAGTGACTCTGTAAAAGAGACCTTGGGTTTTTACGTTAATTTTAATTGGTAATTTGGTCATGAATTGCAAGCCTATTGGTGAATCAACCTGTCGAATATTTTAGCAAGGCACAGTCAATAAGAACCATGAGATTAGACCTTGCTGATGGAGGATATATATAGAAAACTGACCCTCATTTAATTTTGCTTACTATTAATCATCATTGTTATTCATTATTATATATCTATTATTGTTTGCTTATACAAGTTAAAATGTTTTGTAATAATTTAGTTTTTTTATTAATTTAATCGCTTGCATTTTTTTCACATTATATGGTATTTTACAAACTTTGATCGATGTTTATAAGAGTTTATACAGCTGCATTATAATCACCCGTAACTCAGAGTTCAAAATATTTTGCATGTTGCCTATGCTACAAGCAACCGCTTTAAATCAGCATTACTAACACTACCATCATTGTCAGTTGACGTGAGCATTTAAAGCTTGCGTGAATGATGTAATATGATAAAAATGTTTATGGGTGTGTGTGTGTGTTTGTGTGTGTTGAGTGTATATGGGAGAAGCGCCTGCTCATATGTTATCAGTATTAGCGGATTTTATGAGGGTTCAGTGACAA
>NC_087200.1:130135424-130165424 GCF_015104395.2 Macrobrachium nipponense
TATATATATATATAGATATACATATATATCATATATATATATATATATATATATATATATATATATATATATATATATATATATATATATATATATATTTATATATATATAATTGTATATAAAATGTTTAATTAATTTATCATTTATAGACGTAATTGTGTACAGTACCTTACAAATGTAGGCTACTTTGAGGAAAATGTTACAATAATAGGGCCATCTCCTATAAAGGGGTATAGTTTAGAATTAATTTATCATTTATAGACGCAATTGTGTACGGTACCTTACAAAAGTAAGCTACTTTAAGGAAATGTTACAATAATAGGGCCATCTCCTATAAAGGGGTAAGTTTAGATGATTACCGTATTCGTCTACTAATATATAGAAATAACATTCTATGCAAAATACACCATTAAAGCGAAATAAAATAGTTAAAAATAAGAGCAATTGTCTCTGTTTACCGCATTTTATTTATTTCATTAATTTTTCTATAATCAAATATAGATATTTTGACTACTTTTGAACATTTTCATTCGTTATTGCTGTAGTGGACTGTAGTCCAACGTTCTAAAACCCTTCTTTGTATCACTCGCTAATGGGGACTTGAGTAAAACACGATCCTCGTCCTGTATATCGATACAGCTGCAAGTACGTCTTTCCCGAGGTATTCTAGGCCATCGTTCGGTTTCTTAACAGAATCGATGGGAACCTAGCCTTGTTCTAGTATGAGCAACTGTTTATCTGGTCATTGGTGTGATAGCAATGTGTACCTAGTTAATATGATTGTGAATGCAAGTATACAGAAACAAATGGGAGGACTTCTGCTTCGAAATTTGAAATATACACAATTTTTTCAATAAATTTTGGCCATAAACAGTGACGCATCTTTTTAAGTGGAATTAAAATTTCGGTCTGCGCATTGCATAGTTCCTTGTTTTAGGTGCGCTGAATTATGGTGGACTTTGGATATGAAGCTTGGTGTTCGTAGACTATTTCTCGACTATGGTAGATTGTTGGTGCCACAAGTTCAGGGTTAAACTGCTTGTTAGAGTGCTCGCTCACTTTTCCGTAAATCTGGTTAATTTAGTCTTTTTTGACTAGGTCTCCCTGGTTTCCTTGTAGTCTTTGTAAATATACTCTTATAGGAGACTGCATTTTTTTTATTTAGTAATCAATTGGTAAAGGTAACTTGAGTTGTCTTGCAATCTCCAAGTAAAGCATTTTTGTGACACTGTATTCCTTACACCTGAGAGATCTTCCCAAGTCCTATTCGTCAGATTCATATTCAAGGTCCACCATGATTCAGCAACGTAAAACAAGGAACTATTCAGTGCTGCCGAATGAAAACTTCTAATGTAAGATAGAATGGTGCGCCATTGTTTTTCGCCCAAACTGATTTAATTCTGTGCAAATATTTTCATACTTAGAAGTATACCTACATTCATAATCATGTTTCCTAGATACACATAACTCACACCACTGACAGATAAATTGTCGCACATCAGTGGATCTCCGTCATTTGTGTTTACACTGAAGTATCTCGGTTTTCCTGGGTTAATTTTCATGCGTTACTCGTACTTGAAGTTTCCAAATTTTGCGCTCTTTTGTTGTGCTAACCATTACAGTATCGTCCATTAAAATTTTCTATAACATGACAAAGCCCAAACCAGACATCCCCTTCATATTCATTTGTCATTCGAATCACAAGATAAATAAAAAGCACGAACTCGGACTTCCCTGACGAACACCAGCTTTAGTCTCTCGATGTGGTTATTTTGTAAAGCATTTTCAGTCGCCCAGATTTCTCAGGCCTTCAATCAGTTTGATCGTTATAAATTTTTCATAAGCCTTTTCAAGGTCGATGAAAATCACGCAAAGGGTTTCCTTTGTCTTCCTGGCAATATCGATTATGAGTCTAGGAGCAAGAATTTATTCTTCATAACCCCTTCCTTTCTTGGCTCCGGCTTGCTCTTCGTCGGAAGTAAATTGACTTTGCAGTCTGGGGTGAGAAGAATATCACCTAATTTTGGGAATATGGACATTGTTTATCCTTCGATAATCATTACAAGGGTCCAAGGAATTACCGTTCTTGAAAATCGTAATTTTTGACTTCTTCCATCTATTGGGATAGCGCACATACACACATACACACACACACACACACACACACACACACACACACACACACACATATATATATATATATATATAAAACAATAAAAGATTTTAGATATATATATGATAATAATAATAAAAGATTTAAGATAAAAATTAAGAACTTAATCCCAGAGTCATTCAAAAGCTTTAGTATCCCCGAGAAATTCCATCCGGTCCGGCTTCTTTGTCTCTTTAATAAGTTCATCGAGTCTCGTAACACTCTCTGCAGTGATGTCATCAGCGAATCAGTATACGGATGTAAATATCACATCTGAAATTTGGCTTTATATAACTCCGGACAGAAATGCTTTCAGCAAAAAGCTTCTCAAAAATAAGCAGGAAATTTCTGACGAAGATGATAGTAGACCATATTTAGTGTGAACTCTTCTTCTTTATCAACCATTTCAATCTATTCTCCTGAGGTACTGGTACATCTTGACTACCTTAAACCCTTCTTGCCTTCACGGCATAATCGTATATTGTGCTGCCTACATTTTCACACTTAAATGTTCACAATTTTATTCTCCTGAGGTACTGGTACATCTTGACTACCTTAAACCCTTCTTGCCTTCACGGCATAATCGTATATTGTGCTGCCTACATTTTCACACTTAAATGTTCACATCAAATTCACCTCCATCATAGGGTACAAATGCCCCGGGATCGAACACGAAAGAAGAAAATTATTCTGCGTCTCGTTTATAAAGCTCAAGTACCTTCTTGCTACGATTAGAAATCGCATTTCACTCCAAAGATGATTTTAACAAAGCTAACTGTTCCTCTAAACTTGCGATTAGCAAAGAATCATTCTTAATTTTAACAGTTATATGTTCATGATCAGAAGCAATAGGTTATCAGTCACTATTTCAAATTATCAAAGACAATTTAAGCATTTTAATTAGCACAGTGCCCAGTCAACAATTCGCTTTTTAAATGAGTGCAAAACACCGCATGGAGAAATAAACAATCTGGACCAGTTTCGTGTTACTTGGGTATCTTCAAGACAACTGCCACATAGTAGTAGAAACTGATTATCATAGTGCATGCTGGGTGGTAAGCGTGAAAAACAGACAGTTGAAAACCAATAGCAGCGTAAAGGAATAGTTTTCATTTCGTGATCAAATGTCAGCGCGTTGTTAATAAAAGTCATGTTTTTCATGGGGAATTTGGTACAAATTTGTTTAATTTCCTAACAAAAATTGATAGGCTTTTTTTTATTAGGATTTGACTAGCTCATTTCTTTTGAAATAAATAGGTCAAGTTCATATACTCCTGTGATGATGTGCATATTCTTCCCAAAACTTCATTTCATAAAGCTAGGTCCTCTATCATATTCAAGCCTTACACATTTGAAGCTATCAGTTTCTGGGAGAATGTTTTCATCTGGTGGCAAGATTGCTTCCTGTAGATATGGACGAAAGTTGTGCTGTGTTATCTTCAGCATGTCCTATTGATTCGTTACGCTGCTGTGGTCTCTGCCAAGGATTGATCAGATATACCAATATAAAAATTGTTTCATGACTTACTTGGGATTTGTTATACGCATCTTTGGTATTGTGAAGAGTGTTCTTTATCAGTAATTTGCCATTGTATTATAGTTCTTGAATTCTACCATGTAATTGGAATCTTCAAATTAAAGATAAATATTTTTAAGTTATTACCATGAAGTAGTACAAGTCAGTTTTTTGTGTGTCATGTATATATATATATATATATATATATATATATATATATATATATATATTATATATATGTATATATATATACACACACACACACACACATATATATATATATATATATATATATATATATATATATATATATATATATATATATATATATATAGGGGTGTCTCTGATATGCGTGGGTGTTGTGATTATATATACTAGCAAACTTACCCATCTACGATGGGTGATAAAATTCGGGAGCAGAAGTGAAAAATTTATATGTACTATTTGTTCAGCAATATTAAAATAAGGGTGATTTTTATACATACCTACTACAGAACCTCTTTGTGCACCAATTATTATCAGTTTGTCCACAACTTAATTTCAAGTTGGCAGAGTCAGTTGCTCTGCTCATCGCCACATACAGTTGGCCATGCGTGAACATGGGTGACGGCAGAAACACACCAACACGATCCAAAGTCTGGCCCTGCGACTTGTTTGCAGTGAATGAGAAGGCCAGGTTGATGGGAAACTACCCGCGCCGTAGCTGGAACGGAAACTGGTTGTCTGAAGGCATCAGAGGAATCCGGGGGATGAACAGACGTTTGCCGGTGTGAGGGCCCGTTGCTATCACTGCTTTGATGACGTGGGAGTTGAGCTCCATAACGGTGTACCTCGTTCCGTTGCAATGTCCATTGGCAGGATCGAAATTCCGAAGCAACATTACCGGGCAGTACTTCTTCAACGTTATTTTGTGCACTGGCAGTCCCGATGGATTTAAGTTATTCAAAAAATCTTGCGGATATTGATGATAATTTTCATCTTCTATTGTGTCTGAGCTGAAATATTCGCAACTTTCTCCAGGGAAGTTGTACAAAAATCCGGGGGATGAACAGACGTTTGCCGGTGTGAGGGCCCGTTGCTATCACTGCTTTGATGACGTGGGAGTTTAGCTCCATAACGGTGTACCTCATTCCGTTGCAATGTCCATTGGCAGGATCGAAATTCCGAAGCAACATTACCGGGCAGTACTTCTTCAACGTTATTTTGTGCACTGGCAGTCCCGATGGATTTAAGTTATTCAAAAAATCTTGCGGATATTGATGATAATTTTCATCTTCTATTGTGTCCGAGCTGAAATATTCGCGACTTTCTCCGGGGAAGTTGTACAGAAATTATGTATGAAAAATCGTAAAGTAACCAAATCTACGGGAATAACCAGCCTCGTTTCACGGCCAGAAACAGCTCCGTTTCAGGGAATCCCTTCTCACCCCCACCCCTTACAAAGGAGGGGGGTAGGTTGGATGAAACCCCATTGCAAACCATCTTAGGGGTCCCCACCATAACCCTGCTAAGTTTCATGCCAATCTGACCATCCGTTTGGCCGTGATTGAATGACAGACAGACAGACAGACAGACATTATGCCCATTATAGTATGATATATATATATATATATATATATATATATATATATATATATATATATATATATATATATATATATATATATAATTCACAAGAGTGCTGCAAAATCTTTCGACTCGATGTCTGCTAAGTAAAGGACGGCGAGTCGAAAAATTTGCAGCACTCTAGTGTTTCACTTTCCTTCGTGGCTTCTAGCTTTATTTATATATTGATCACGTTCCAGGTGTTCTGGATTCCATTATAGTATATATATATATATATGTATGTATATATATATTATATATATATATATATAGTGTATATATATATATATATATATATATATATATATATATATATAAATATATTATATCATCTAGTGGAAATATGCTCAAGGAATTCTTTGCTTTAGTAGTGAATTTTCTTATTACTGAATTTTTTTTACTGCAAGATCAACGATAAAGAGCTGGAAAATGCTTGGCGTTAAAGTGTCCAGAGGCGTCGTTCTCATTATATGATATATATATATATATAATATATATATATATGTATATATCTATATATATATATATGTATATATGTATGTTATATATATGTATATATATATATATATAATAATATATATATATATATTATATATATATATATATATATAATATCCATTATATATATAATTCATAGTATATGTATATATATATATATATATATATATATATATATATATTATATTATTACTATCTTTATATGTAATTCTATATATATAGATATATATATATATATATATATATATAACGTGTAACTTTATATATATTATATTATATATATAATATATTATATATATAATATATATATATGTGGATGTGAAATATATGTGTGTGTGTGTGTGTGTGTGTGTGTGTGTGTGTTTATGTGTTGTGGTTTGTTTGTGTGGTGTGGTGTGGTCTATACCGTGTGTGTGGTGAGTGAGAAACCGTTGGATAAGGATTTATCTGAGGAAATATAAATCAGGTATAGAGCAAATGGATCCTTTATTTGCATTTTCTCAGCAGCCCCTTGAACATCTGCCGTCTGATCGATTTGACGCCTATCGCAGCCATTCCTATTCAATTGGATACTTCGCACCTAACCTCATGTTTACTTGGGAATTAGAACACCATCGGGACTGAGATATGTTTTAATTTTGTCTTCTTTTTTAGTGTCACGATTTGGTTTTACGGTTTTACTTCGTTAGTTTTTATTCTTATATATCAGGACGATCTACCGGCATAAATGGTGATTAATGTGCCATGATGCCAATGAAATTCAGTCACATTTACTCGGGACGTGAGAATTCGCTTTGGAGAGACCGATGAAAATTACTGTTGCCGTGGAAGGTTTTATTTAACGGGCTCTCTCTCTCTCTCTCTCTCTCTCTCTCTCTCTCTCTCTCTCTGGAAGTTGTGATTATTACAGAAATTAAAATATGGAAATACTAACCTCACGAAACGAACAAGCATTGCTGGTTGATGCTCATAAAAGCAATATATATATATATATATATATATATATATATATATATATATATATATATATATATACATATTATTATGTGTGTATAGTAATTTAATGATTATAAATTTATATACAAAGACTGATGGTTATGTGCAGCCTAATTACCTGATTCAATTTAGGCTTGAAGAAAGCAAGAAAAAGCACTGGGAGTAAGGAAATGTTGGACTTCATTCTTAAGGAAACGATACAAACCGCATGAAAAGACGGTTATAGGGCTTACAGAATCCGTAAATTAAAATAAATGCTTGCGTCTCATATACATATGTGGGATAGATAGACAGACAAAACGCGAGAGAGAGAGAGAGAGAGAGAGAGAGAGAGAGAGAGAGAGAGAGAGAGAGAGAGGAGAGAGTGCATTGTACAGAATGAACGCGTGTAAAAAGGAAATTAGGGTTCCTCGACAGAGCTACGAAATTTAAAATAAGCACAGGTTTCAGTCAAAAACAAATCACAAACCAAAATATCCCAGAAAGGCATAAGTACACACAACCCTTCCGTGGTCAGATGATTCAGAATTCTTCATTCGAAGCACCTTGTAAATGTCGAAAAGTCCCTGCTAGGCAGTGAGTTACCCTTGTTTGTTTGGGGAAAGGGTGGGAGTGATTGACAGTGGCACTGGTAAGAAGCTTGCAGCTTCATCCCTCGGTTCGAATGTATTATATATATATATATATATATATATATATATATATATATATATATATATATATATATATATATATATATATCATATATATATATATATATATATATATATATGTGTGTGTGTGTGTGTGTGTGTGTGTGTGTGTGTGTGAATGTATGAGTGTGTGCATTGTGCCACATACAGTTTGGAATGCATTGAGCAATTTCAACCATACTTAGTATACATATGACTTATGATGTGGAAAAGAACACTGTGAGGGTAAGACATCAATGGCACCAAGGGGGTGTGTGGGAATCAGGTGGGGAGGGATGAAATGTAAAAATAACTGAAAACGACAGATATTAGTGTCTAATCCATAGTCTTCTAGGTTGCTGAGATGAAAAGTGACACTCCTGGTGCCATATAAGTTCAAGTTCAGCACTGATCAGAAGTGGGGTGAGAAGGAGTGGGAAGTGGGTGTCATGTAAGATAATTAGAAATGACAGTTATTAGTGTCTAATCTATAGTTTTTGAAGTTGCTGAGATGAATAGTGACACTCTGATGCCATATAAGTATAGGTTCAGCCCCGATCAGAAGCTAGGTGAGAAGGGTTGAGAAGGGGTGACATGTAAAATAACTAAAAACAACACATCTGAGAGTCTAATCCACAGTTTTCGAAGTTGCTGAGATGAATAATGACACTGCCAATGCCCTTCAAGTTCAAGTTCAGCCCTGACAGGAAGGGGGCTGAGAAGGGGCGAGAAAGTGTGAGAAGGGGGTGACATGTAAAATGATAAAAAAACAACAGATATTAAAGTCCAATCCGTAGTTTATTGAGGTTTCTGAGGTGAATAGCAACACTCCTGATGCCTTTTAAGGCCAAGTTCAGCACCAACAGAAGGGACGGGGTGGGAAGGGGGTGACATAAAATAACCAAAAACGACAGATATTAGGGACCCCATTCACGCTCAACTCGGTCATAAGACTTATAGAAAAGTGGGTGGAGCGTTGGACGTCAGTGCGTGAATGTGATTGCTTTTAGTTGGTACAGACTGTTGCAAAGATGATTCGTTGTGACTTGTTCATAATGAGGTATGAACAGCGCATTCGTTGTGAGACAATATTGTATTATGGTTGAAATACATATCCATGCGGGAATGAATGGAGGTTACTTCAACTCAGACCTGTATTTATCACTTCGGTAATACTTAGGAAATCCTTTAATTTTGGCAGAAGTATGGGTTGATAAGTCACTTTGGACTGGCTGGATTGCTTTATATAAATCACATGCTTATGGAATATGAAATCCAAATGTTATTCAGACAGGACCTGGGAAAATATCGCTTACGATATTTTAATAAGAAGCTAAAGGTTAGATATCCAGATGCTACACGTGACACTGCCATCAAGAAAATAAACATTAGAAGTGCTTTCCAGGATGATATTTTGAATCCAGATAAAAATGTCATTGGAAAAATGTCACAGGGAAAAATCTTTCATAGTGAACCCCCAAGGGTAAATTTTAACTCTGTATGTATCCATGTACCCACCTTTGCAAATGTGTGTTTAGTACAAGCCCGTTGAGGATTACTGTAAAAAAAATAAACAAAAAACTGTAAATATCATAAAGATAATGACCCCCAAGAAGTATTGTGAATTTTCCCCTATCTTATTACCGGTCACCATAAATTCATGTGACTTTTTCCTGTGACTTTTTTTTCTAGCCAAAATTGTGACTTTTTCTGCGACATTTCTTCCTGTGACTTTAATAACTGGTCACCGATATTCCCAAACCTCTAAGGAGACATTGCCACACTGAACTTTAGGTCCTCATAAGATCTCTCCATCGCTAAATACCATAGTGTGGCAGTATGTCTATAGGCCCTTAGATTGCCTCATACAAACGTCTGATTTCTTGATATAAGGTTTTATTAATGCCAGCAGTTCCCTAAATTTATCCTTGCCCATCCTCAAATAATTGTACCAATCACTTGGATGTCATTTAAATTCATTTATGAGGGATGCATGAGAAAACTTTTCTTTTAAGCAACCAGTCTTTTGTCCAACATCTCTTTCTATTCTTAGCATGGTTCTTCAATTTGACGCAGATTATAGCACAAATTGCCATAGCTTCCAGTTCGCTGTTGGAGAGTACCTCAGTCAACACTGTACCACATCCAAGAAGCAAATGAGCAATTTATGCAGACTGGGTCGTAATGTTAGTGGCTGTGTCATTTCCCTCCATGCTCCTTCCTTTTCAACGTGTCTGGGAATAAGACTGAGCGTGAATGGGGTCCCTTAGCGTCTAATCCATAGTTTTTAAGGTTGCTGAGATGAAGAGTGACACTCCTGATGCCCATTAGGTCCAAGTTCAGTCCCAACCCAAAAACGACAGATACTAGAGTCTAATCCACAGTTTTTGAGGTTGCTAAGATGAATAGTGACACTTCCAATGCCCTTCAAGTCCAAGTTCAGCCCCAACAGGAGGGGGTAGAGAAGGGGGTGAGAAGGGGTGACATGTAAAATAATGATTAACAACAGATATTAGAGTCTAATCCATAGTTTTTGAGGTTGCTGAGATGAATAGTGAAACTTCCAATGCCCTTTCAGTCCAAGTTCAGCCCGACAGGAAGGGGTGGGGTTAGAAGGGGTGACATGTAAAGAAAACTAAAAAAGATAGATGTTAGTGCCTAATCCATAGTTTGTGAGGTTGCTGAGATGATTAGTGACACTCTCAATAGCCTTCAAGTCCAAGTTCAGCCCCCAATAGGCAGGGGGATGGGGTGAGAATGGGTGGGAGGGGGGTGACTTGTAAAAATAACTGAAAACAACAGATATTAGTGCCTAATTTATAGTTTCTGAGGTTCCTCAGATGAATAGTGACACTCCCAATCCTTTAAGTTCAAGTTCAGCCCCGACATGAGGGTGGTGGTGTTGAGAATGGGTGAAAGATAAAACGTGAAAAAAGATGGATATCGGTGTCTTTCCATAGTTTCTGGTGTTGCTGGGATAAATAGAGACACTCCTGATGGCCTTCAAGTCCAAGTTCAGCCCCAATAGGAATGGGGGTTGAGAAGTGGTGAAATATAAAATGTTAGAAGTACTGGGCAATGTAATTGAAGCAACTATCTTAACAGGAAGGAGAGAGAGAGAGCGAGAGAGAGAGAGAGAGCAGAGAGAGAGAGAAGAGAGAGTTATTTAGTTGTCATTCAGAGTTTTCCCGGCAGTGCCCGGTTGATATACACACACACACACACACACACACACATATATATATATATATATATATATATATATATATAATTATATTAGATATATATATATATATATATATATATATATATATATATATATATATATATATATACACACACACATAGAAGGCCTTCTGACTTACGGAGTTGCCTCTTGTAAAGAAAACGGCTGGTAGAGGAAAAATGTGACAAAGTTGAAAATAGGTAACCCCTGTAGGAAAAATGATATATTGAATGAAAAAAGCTATTGCTTGATATGCAGTCCCAGGGCATTCTTTGTTGATATTGCGTTTTAAGCTAGGTTTGAATCTTCACACCTATTTTCGGTGGAAGGTTATTATTTCTCTCGTGTCTTTTTTATCCCTACCTGCAGGATTATTATGAAACTAAAGTAGGCAGATTAACGTAAAATTATCTAAGAAGGTTTCGCACGCGTCAAAGGCCAGTCTATCAAATTTTACTGTTGGGCTGGTGCACTTGTTAGGTTTTTTTTTTTTTTAAGAGAAAACTACTCAGATGGCTTTGTATGCCCGTCTGCACTTTTTCTGTCCGCCCTCAGATCTTAAAAACTACTGAGCCTAGAAGAGTTCAAATTGGTATGTTGATCATCCACGCTCCAATCATCAAACTTACCAAATTGCAGCCTTCTAGCCTCATTGGGTTCTATTTATTTAAAGCTAAATTTAATCAAAATCGTGCGTCTGGCAACGCTATCGGACAGCCACCACTGGGCCGGGGCTCACAGAAGACACGATTGCGCCAAAGAAACTTCGGCTTACTTTTTACTTGTTTTTGCTTTTGTTTCCATATATCTGTCAGCTTCGAGAAATATTTGAAAACTTATCCTCCACGGATTTTCCCTGAAAATTTCGAGTGTCAGTCAAGGGTAATGCAATCGGGATCCGGATTGCATTACCCTTGAGTAGTCATATGACCGGTTTTGCGAATTTTTGCTCTATCGAGATATGAAATTTATACAAAGTAATTTTACGCATGTTCAGTTATGTGATGACAAGAATGAAATTTTTGTAATGGTGGTGCACTAAGAGAAGCGGTGGTTTTCTTATTTCAAATAGCTCTCCGTTATTAGGTCTAGAAATAACTTGGCATATTTACAGATTATTTTTGTTACCATAGTCAGTTCTGTATATGCATTTTAGCTAAGGCACAACAAATGTAAAACTAGTCAAAAATACTTCAGCCATCGCACAGCCACTATTGCTATAACCCCTCCGTGTAGAAGCAATGGAGAGCATTGTAAGTGCAGTGGGCGTGGCCTATATCATGCCCTAAGCAAGGATGTAATGACTTCTTAGAAATGAAGTTTGGCGAATGTTTTAGACCTTCTTTATTTAAAAGAAAAGTGTTTTCGTTAAGCGTGATGCACAGAAATGTTCATTGACTCTACATGGAGGCTTTGGAGATGTAAATTAGTACATAAGGTTTGCACCGCCTCTGGGTCTTCTGGCGTGAAGTCAAGTTATTGAAAGAATGCGTTCATCATTATCGTAATTTACGTAAAGTATAAGGAGCAAACCCTTTACAAACGTCAGAGGCGGGCTACCTGCTAAATTTTTCGGGCTTTCTCGTTAGAGTCCTGCATGAAGAAGAAAATAAATGGAAACCATAAAAAATGGGAGACCAGCATAATCTCGTCCATGTCGAGATGCCTGATTAAAAATTTGTTGCTGGGCCATCAGCTGTCAGCGAGATCCTTGTGATTCCGCTCTGCGCTCATAAAGAAGAAAAACGTACGAGCGATTTCTTGCATATTCTACTCCCGAATTTGGAAGCAATTACCTCCTCCCTTCCTAAAGACTCCCCGCTAATAAATGCAGCGTCTATATCATTTCAATTAAATGAGCCCCCGTCTCATCTCTTTGGCACTTTTACAGGTATATGCGAATATTTAGACAGCGGGACAATCGAACGAGTTCACCTTCTCGGAGCATAGAGGGAGAGAGTGAGAAAGAAAAGAAAAAGAAGTGGGGTGGGGTAGGGGCGTTGGGGGAGGGGGGGGGGGACAAAAATAGAATAAGACCTAGCTGCTCGCAGCGTCCTCATCCCGCCATAGTTGGTATGCAGGATCGCCGATAAGTGACCATTTAGAAGAAAAATCGATGCGTTATTTGAATAGTCCGTGTGTGCAGGCATGTGAAGACATTAGCATAACTCGGTGTGATTGTAAAGATGAACCAAATGGCGATAGTGTCGGCGTCAGAACGTAAGGCATAGATTCGAGGTGGACTGTTGCTACTGGCGATGAAGTCCATACAGCCTCCTCCTCGTCGTGCCTCAGTCCGCATGGTGCAGTTTTCCGCCGTTAAACCTCTCTGATTTACGTTGCTACGACGTTGGTTTGATATGCAGATCAGTCAGTCATTTTGCTAATGGCACACTTTACTCGTCATGTATGGTCTTCAGATGCCTTTCTTATCATCCGCCATAACTCGATATCCCTCTTTATGCAGAACTCATCTCGTCCCAACGTAATATTTTTCGTTTATCTTACTTAGTTAAATTTTGTTTAATTCTCCCTTCAGGTTTATCGTTTATACCTTAGCCAGTATTAAGCGTCCTATATTCTCTAAAATCCTGCCTGTTTTGTCTCGTCATTTAAAAAAAATTAAAATTTTACACCTAGTAAACTGAAGTTTAATCTTGATGCGTTGAGTTATTTTTTAAGATAACCGGATGTTCTGCCGGAACAGCTTGTGGCACTCTTGGTTAGGCTGGTCCATGGGAATCAAGCGTTAGGTAAAAAAAGGCGTTCGAATAATGGTACAAAACTCAATTTTCAAGGGGATGGGTGTGTCTTTAGGACACAATTTGCTTGTTATGAATGATTCCTTCATGTTGGGCCTTCTGATGATGTCTCGTTAGATGTAGTTTGTTCTAAAAATTTTGAGGTTCTGTGGAATATGAGTTGTTCAAACGAACGTAATTTTGGGGTTTGGTTCACTCATGGATGAGGCCGGCTATAGCATGTAAAGGTGTAGATGAGTTGTTCAAATTAACATAATTTTGGGATTTGGTTCATGC
The DNA here is from genome assembly GCF_015104395.2 of Macrobrachium nipponense. Lineage (NCBI taxonomy): Eukaryota > Metazoa > Arthropoda > Malacostraca > Decapoda > Palaemonidae > Macrobrachium > Macrobrachium nipponense. Next base: position 130,149,127 of record NC_087200.1, read on the forward strand.
ACGGACGAGGATTCAGGGAGCGTCTGCCTATATTCCCGAAAGTTTGAGGTTATTGGTTCACCTTGTAGGGCGTGGGTTGCTCGCTGGGAACTGATTTCGGGTTAAATTTGGGCTTTATTTCACGCATGGACAAGGCCAGCTATAGTGTGAATTTTTGAAATATTTGTAAGGCTGAAGTTGGTTTTGGGTTCCTTGGAAAGGACATAGCATAAACCTTAAATGAAAAACATAAAAAAAAAAAAAAAAAAAAATTATGAGGTGAGTTTATGTACGGGTATGAAATGTGGGGTTTAGCATACAGCCGTCTTAGCAGTATACTTTCAATAGTGCTTATAAGAGTGAATAAGTTGTTTTTTTCTGAGTGATGGATAAATTATGCTTTTAAGCTGAGGCAAATGTGTGTATTTTGCATATAATGATTGTTACAGTAATAAGAAGTATTTTTCTTCCAACCTGATGTAAGTACAAACTAAATTCTACCATGCACAAATGTTTGTTTGCCTTGGTCACATGAGTATAAACTTTAACTTACTTGACTCAGCCTTCTGGCATGTGACCGAAAGGGGTAAGCTCGAAACACGGTTTAGTGAAATGGCGGTGAGGTTAATGAGACAGCCGAACAATTTTGAAACGTCCCTCCTTGTGAATGTTCACTGCAGAATGAATGGTGCCGTGGGACCACGACATACACAAGAGCAAAAATCCAGGGCGAGATCCACAGCTAAGGTTCCCTCTGTAATAGAGAGGTTTACGAATTTAGGCCAGAAACAGCACCGAGTATCAAGCATAGGACAAGGCAGCGCACTGAAGGTCCCAAATGATGCCTACGACTTCCGACAAGAAAAACACTTATTATTTAAAGTTGGTGTTAACGCTGCACTGGCAAGGCAAGGATGATATGAAGCACTGGCACTTGGAACAAAAGTCAGAAGTTTTAGTGAAAGAATACAAAATGACTTGACTGAATAAGGACATCTATATCACAGAACAATTTACCTTGTAGGAGAGAGAGCTTCGGCATAGAATAGGGTTAGAGGAGGACTTAATTAATGGACTAATGGACTCATTACACGTAGACTTTGGTTCAAGAAGAGAACCACGAGGTGGGGGGAAATGGCGCCTGATGGAGGCGGGAAATGCAAAGGGGTGATGCTCCTCCGTCAGCTTTCAGGGTGTCTCTTCTTTATCTTGTGACTTGCGTCAGTCCTTTTATGCCTTCTGCTTCTTATTGCTTCCCATTTTTTATAGATGCACGCTTTCTGATGCGCATCTAAATGTCAAGCTCACTAATTACTAACGACTTTGTCATTGTTGACAAACTCATCAACATGCCCATATTAAAATCAAGGGCACAATAGAATATTGAGGCCTCTTTGTCAGTAATAACTGAGTCATGAAAGAGATGACAAAGCCATGATTATCAGTAAATATGATGTTCAAGTAAGCAATACCCTGAAGCAATGGCTCATCCAGTTATCATGAAAAATAACTCAACTAAATTTGGTGAAAAAGATATTAAAAAAGAACCTGAGGTGAACATGCAATATATGACTGGAGCAGTGTGTACAAGAGGGTTCAACAATGTTGCAATCACCATTATTCTCTCTCTGAACCACTACTGGACCGAATTGCACCAAATTCGGCCCATGTATGTAGATTTTATGTGGGATCTTTTTTACCTGGGTGCTGTTTTGATCCGGATAGCCGGCCATACTAACTTCTTTATTATTATTCATAGATAGAAAATAAAACATGATTCTCTTAGATCTTTAAACAAAGTTTCCAAATATGGTCTTACTTTTTTTATTCGATGAATAATAATGATGATATGAGGGGATGGTTAATAGAAATTTACACGTGGATTCCAAATATACTCTTACGTTTCTTCTATGATGAAAAATAACGATGATATTACGGTTCAAACAAAGCCGGACTATATTATATGTAGATTCTTTAAGAAGTTGCTCTTGGCTAATTTAATTTTCAAGCCAGCTAACCTAAGTCTCCTAAGAACTTCCCCAATCATTTCTAGGTGTTTTCTATTGAATCTGTGGTGATCAATATATCATCTATGCATACAAATATGGACTTCCCTAATATCCCCTATAAAACTGTATTTACTAACCTCGTAAATACCATAGAACTACCTGACAAACCAAAAGACAACCACGTAAACTCAAAATGCCCCTTGACCAATGGGAATGCAGTAAATTCCCGACTATCTTCACTAAAAGGCACCTGCAAGAAACCTTGTATGAGGTCTATTGAGGAATAAATATTCCTCCCCCCAATTTCAATAAATAGATCTGGTATGCAAGTGACCGGATAAAAGTCTGGAATAGTCTTTTCATTCAATTTACAGAAATCTACTTAGACTCTGACGGACCCATCTTTCTTAGGCTCCACAACAGGGGAAATTAAAAGGAGAGGAGCTGTGCCTAATAACGCCTGCCTCCTCCCATTTTTTTACCTCTTGCTCTACTTGTTCCCTAATCTTGAGATCCTATATGAGAGCACAAAGATGGGTTTGGTCCCTTCTTCCAGATTTACCTTGTGCTTTAACACCTTAGTTAGCTCTAAATTATCCCCTTTTCAAGCAACTAAATCCCCAAATTCAGCCAGAACCTCGATTAAAACCTCTATATGTTCTTTGTAGCCTGCATTGGCTAAGTGATCCATAAACATTTTCTCCCCTATTTGCATTTCCTCTTCTGAAAACTCGGTTTTCCCCTCTACAATAGCTACTGAACCACTATCCTCACTCCACTCTCGGAGGTCTACCGCAAAAGTATTCTTCTGGTACTTCCTTACTGTGTCATTACAGTTCAATAATTTCACCCATGTGACACCAGTAGTTGATACCAACACCTTACTAAATTATTGGTTTTTCACACCATGTTCCACATCCACATGAATATTACCCATATTTATATAAGTATCCCCCATATGGCCATCCATAACCTCCATGTTAGTATCAGTTTCACCATTCTCAATTATATACATCTCTTTGGGCACTTGCACCTCTCTCCACCTGACTTTCACCATAGTTATCATACCTGGATTTAAAATAACATCCTATGATAAAACACCTTTATATACATTATTCTCATGGCCATTATACACAACATCCTTTCATAACCGGTTATTCACCCCATGTTCTACATCCACATGAATATCACACGTATTTATATAAGTATCCCCCATGTGGTCTCCCACAAACTCCATGTTAGTATCAGTATCCCCATTATTATCAGTATTACCATTATTATCAGTATTACCATTATTATCCCCCATGTTAACCTCAGTATTACCCTTCGTATCCTTATTCACTTCCTTTCCATGTATACCCACGTGGAATAAAAACTCCATGTATCCCAACTGTTATACCTACAACACCTGTATGGACTGATAACCAGTTTCTCCTACATGCCCAATGGCCCAGCAAAAGTCTGTTGCCTGACTCAACGCCTTTTATGACAGAAATGGTTCCACTAACACCCGGTCACCCAGTTCGAACCACACCCTTATAAAACCCAAGATATTTCATTTATGTGCTTGCACATCTCACACCGTCTCTGTTGAGGGTTTCAGAGGATACTGGGGAAACACAGACTGATAGAGATCATAGTCCATTAAATTAACTGAATCCCCCGTGTTTATAAAAATTGGGATCTCTGCATCACCTAATGTTCATCATACTATTGGCCTTGGCTTTGGGGTGTCCCTCATTAGACCACTATGGCACATACAAATCATCTGTACCCTTTTTGATAGTCGGGTTTCCAAAAACTTCGAAGATCCCTAGGTCCCTTTGAGTGACCTCCTTGGGGCGTTTTCATATTTGAACTTCCAGCATTCTGAGGTGTGGGTCTTGCATCCCTCTGTTGCTGAGATGGGCAAGACTGCTAAAATTGAGCTTTCACATGCTCCACAGTATTATACTCTGCATTACTTCTTGGTGTGCCCCTGCCTATTACAATTGGAACAATACACGTTGCCTTGGATCCATAGATTCCCTATCATATTCCACTTTGGCGCACAATCATGGGGATGGGGAACTTGAATCCCTGTCTGTTGAGCTCCTTGGAATGGTCCCATTGAAAAATGTGCCATCAACTGTGGGACATTTAGAAGTGCTTCCGGACCTGAGAATAGATCAGTGCCTCGTCTGACGTAGGGACGATCTTCTCACCAAAGCTATCCACAATTGCAAATGGGACGTCATGTAGAAGCTAGGAAAAATGTAACAACCAGTGGAAGTTATCCAGGGAGATATTAGTACCATTTACCCATGTGGATTTTTAAAATTTCTCTGTTAACTCACCCCCTGAATCAAAAAGCTGAGAACTAGGATCGACCATTGTCCTCTGACCTTTCTCTTTTAGAAGCCCCTCAGGTCTTGGACCATATTCCCGTATTCCTCCGTACCATAGGCTGTCCCAAGAAACGTCTGAAGCTCGGTCCATGACTGGCATTTTGTATACTGAAAGCTACGGCAGCGACGTGCTAATACCTTTTATTGAACTCCAACAAGGCTTTTGCCTTGCTGAACGTCTCTGCATCATTATTAATTCCCTTGGCGTTTAAAAAACTATTGACTCCTTCAATAAAAATCTGCACTGGTTGAGAAAGAACACCATCCACAATGCCTTGAAAAGTGCGAACTTCTGATGCAATTGTTTTGATTTTATGAAGAAAAGTCTTATCATCATTGTCCCCTCCCTCCGTTTTGTCTAAATTAAAGAAGCCTCCGGTATTTAGGACTCAACTGGATCTCAATATTATCGAAATATCAGCAATATTCCCTAAATTCGTTCACAAAGCACCAACTAAAAAAAAAATAATCCCCGAATATAGATATTCCCGAAGTAAAAATTCTCTACTCTACTGAAAAAAAAAAAACACTATACCAACACACATGGTCAAGGCTGCTCCATCAGCTGATCATTTAGCAGGTCAGGGGGCGATGGAAGATGAAAGAGAGAGAGAGAGAGAAAAGATGTGTGAGAGAAGTGGCAAGTCTCTCCTGCCTCGTTGCTCTTTGAGTGATTTTGCTGTTAATCGCACAACTGTGTCTATACTTGAACCCCAATTGCTAACTCAAGCAGTAATGACAGCTCCAGTACACATCCGCTCACTCTCTGTACTAACACCCCAAAACACAGAGCTCATCGGCGACATATGCACCCTATTCACTAAAAGTTCTGTATGACACTGGAACCCTTCTATCCCTGTCTCGAGTTGCCGGGTTTACTTTTTAAACCCCTGAAACAATTTATTCAAAGACGTGAGTTCATTACTTAATTATGCTTAATTTACGCCTAATTACACATCAGTTACCCGTAATTAAGCTAATTGAACTGCCACCACTATACAAGGCTTTCCTAAGCCTTGTCTCTGAAATAAATGGCAAAGTAAGCCTCTTCAAAAAAACAAATATCAGTCACCTACTTCAGGAAAAGTCACCAACCGCCACCTCTGCTAGTTGTGTCATCAGATCTAAGGCTAGAAACCAAACTCAGAAATATAAGAAAATACAACCTTTATTTCCCAAAAAACTAACATGATAAAAGAAAAAAGGAAATTGAAGGAAAAACCCAAAACATGAAGTGTACTCACTTTTAGCAAATAATTCCCTAAAACAAATTCTCAAAAGACCATCTCAAAATAAATGCCACACACCATCTCCCAAATGATACACATTACTTCACATTATCTATCTCTGAATTACAATACTTTCTCCCTATCAATACTTTCTCCCCAGTCTTTTATGACCGAAGTCATGAATAATTGTCAAGAATTCCAATCTTCAATGGCGACACTGAATCCATATGAAGGGAAAGAAATTATATCCTTCTTAATATAAAAAAAAAAAAATGGAACACACACAAGAGTCAAATGAAAGCATTCCTGTGTACATGGGAAAAAATATGCACTGATTAGATAAAACCCAAATGCACGAGAGCTCGCCTCCCAGTCTTCTCTATCATCAACTGTCGCTCCCAAAAAAGTATCTGTCACCTTTACTGGACCCTTGTGTGACCCTTCTGATCACCTGTATCACAAGAAACGTCACTGGCCTGTGTCTGAATGAATGAATCTACTCTAACCTGTGTGGCCTATTGTATCTGATTAGCACGGGCCCTCAACGCCCGCACACACCCACGAACTCCCTCTCTCTCGAAGGTCCTTTGATCGCACTCCTTTGTGCCATGCGCTGTGTGAACTGTCTACAGTCACCATGCACGCGTATCCATCGCTAGGTCAACTTGCGCGCTTCCGCGCTCGCCACCTCCGACTCGAACGATTTAACGTTTGTCAGCAAGTATAGTCCAGTTACCTGAAATATGTGCTGATCAGCCTCTAGACACATTGAAGCTTTTCTAAACACACGAGCGCATTGTCGATCATTTCATTCCCTTCTCGATTTAGTCTGTTGCCTCTGCAAATTTTGAAATAACAATGACTATTAATCACCATCGTAGAGTGGCTAAGGTGGGTACTTGTCATAAGGGAGTACAAAAAGGTCAGGAGGTCAAAGAACGGTCAACAGATTTAAATCGAAATCTACTTATTGGTAATCCTCTTTATTCTATCTTTCAATATCTTCTGAACATATGTTTTATGACCGGGTCAAAAGACAATAATCCTTGACTTACATTAAAATTATTCACCCAGGTTAACTGAATCAAAACAGATTCTAACGAGTTCCTTAAAATAGTTTCCTTACAACGTAACAATATTTGATTTTGCGTCCTATGTATTTGTCTGACCTGTTCTTACTGAGTTTTTGTGTTGCTTTAATTTGATGTTCAATTCTTTACTGGTATGACCTAAGTAAAATAAATCCCAATCCATACATGGAATTTTATGTACAATATTGCTATCTTTTTGAGGGCTATTTTTTATAAGCATTTTTTTTACATTATTATATGTGAAAAATACGTTTGTATTAAACAATTTCAAGAGAGGTTTTACAGCTTCAAATCCAATAAAATGTGGCAAGCAAAGGGTGTTTGAGGACACTTTTTTTTCTTTCCGATTTGTCATAGAAGGTCTTAATAGCTTTATAATAACAAATATCCATGACAAGGGATGGATAGCACAAATATTTGTGCTATCCATCCCATTTCCAGTTTGTAGACGTACTTTGCAGAAATTGCTGTCAGTTATAAGTTTCATGTTAGTTTGTATAATATATGTACTCCGGTCGGAAACTTTATACAGCTTCTTTTGTTTACTTTATCAGTTTTGTTAGTGATAACTGGTTACAGGCAACCAAGTTATATATAAAATCTTTAAACGAATGATCCCCACAAACTCATTCTTATGATGCCGTGTAATATACAGTAGTGCAGTCATTACATGAAGATTTTTTAACTAGAAATGACGATATGTTCTATTTTTGTGTCAGGCAATTGAATGTTTTCATCGCTCATTAGGAATTTGAATGATTTAATGTTAGGAATTGGAATACTCTGATGACCAGCTCAGAAAAATCTTATGATTTTGCACAAATTAAATATTCTAAATACACATCAAGAATATACTTGAACGACTTTTCTAGTATAATAAATGTGTACTTACCACCTTTCTTTCCTTATAGAAAGGTGGTAAAAGCAACCCAACTTAACAAAATGTATAGTAACTGAGTAATGGAAGATTACTTAAACGAAAGGAGGGAGAAAGCCATAGATAGGATAACACCAAAAATCTCGAAGGACTTTTCGAGCTAATAAGCGTTTTTCCTTTTTGCGTTTTAAGCGGCGTTTACGAGATTGTAGGGGAAACAGAGGCCATGGAGGCAATATCATCCTGCATCCCCCTTACGCGGCCCCGTGTTAAGGGAGTTTTAGAAGAGCCATAGCGACAAAACTGCTGTCAGGGAGACGCCAACCTTGGCATACTGATTACCCTTTGGTTCGCAGGTCGAGATTCTTTGTCAAGAAATAACACTTCGACTTTGCGCGCGCGCGCGCATTTGCATGTGGCTTTGAATGCGTAAATGCGGATTAGAGTGAGTGCTACTGTGCATCTTTGTATTCAAAAGTTAGAATTAAGAGTAAAACTAACAGTGACGAAAATTAGGAAGAATGCCTATAGGCTATTGGAAGAAGATATTTTTAACTGGAGCATACCAAAGAAGCTATTAGGGAGATTGGATTTAGTATTTGTAGTAATAATCGTAAATTCGTGTTTTATGTAATATTTTATCTCATTTTTAGAGTAGTAATGCCTTCCTTCTCTCTTTCCTTTTGTTTGCCCGGCCAGTTTTGAATGGCAAGAAATGATGGTGTGTTGAATGGTTTTAAACATGTAATTATTAGCAAGTTGAAATTCCTCGAGAAAATGACAATAGGAAGTCGTATGGGAGTGGCCTCTAGAACGTGCTTCGTTGTTTAGGGTATGTTATTTAAAAAGAAGAATGAAACGCAAGTTAATGGATGTACAGGTAAAAGTAGATCAAGGAATTCCTTGTTAAGTGAAGTGTGAATAGGAAGCAATTTTAGCAAAGAGAGGAGAGACCAAAATGTCGCTATAAATGTAAGAAGAACTTAAGGGAAAAGTGGACTTGGGGTTAAAGATCCCCAAATTTAAGGGCTAAGTCTCTGCGTTTGCAAGGAATGCTTGCTAATATATGCTCGTAGGAACAAAACATAAATATTGCATGATGTGCTTGAGAGAAGTGGCGTAATGAAGAATAAAGAATATTTGAAACGCAGTTGAAGGGCAGAAATAAGACTGTCTGGACTGAAAGGTAATCAAGGAAAGTGAGAGGAAAATAAGGTGAAAGGTATAAAAATTCAGGAAGGACAGAATCTTTATAAGAGAAGCATACATGCAAAACAAGTGGTTATCGGAATCAAAGATGCAAATATAGAAAATACTGGCTTGCATTATGAAGTAGGTATTTTAAAGACCTGTTGAATGCAGATGGCAAAAAACAGCTGAATCTGAATTATTCAAGTGTACTAGAAGAGGCAAATGTAAATTTAAGAGTCCATATGGGAGTCATTGTTTAGGAAGTAACGGAGCTATTTAAAATGCTGAAGAATGCAAATTCAAAGGAAATTCACCAAGTGAAATTGAGTGGCTGACTCGAGAATGCACTTTATGGTTAGGTAAAGGAAACCTTCCAGAGGCTCCAAAGGAATTCTTTGTACAAAAGAAAAGGTAGAAGGGTGTCTGTTAAGAATTATAGGAGCATAATTTTACCAGTTCATGTGGGAAGGTATGTGGTAGGATAGTTATTATGACATTAGACAACGTTGTAAGGTGTAGGAACGTGATATTCTGAAGGACAAGGTTATGCTCAAGGTAGAGTTGCATGAGGTACCCTTAGAGGTGACTGTCTTGCCACCCATTAGTATGAGAAACGCTTTTTAATATAGACGATATATCCTTCTGAGGTGGTGTCAGAGAATGTCATATTAGCGCTGATTCTAAAGCCGATTTTAAGAAGATTGTATCAGCATGACCTAACACTCGTTGTTCACCCACTCAAATACTGACTCTCAGATCCAAATATTACCTAATTTCGCTTATTGTAAGGCCGGTGGTGGAATATATATGATACTCTTGTTAACAGCCGAGAATCATGTGCCTGGGAGTAAGCCAACCGTGGTGGGTTACACCCTAGGGGTCTGGAACCTCATTAGAAAAAAAAAACGCTTAAAGATCTTGAGGGTAAACTCCTTATCTAATTCCTCTCGGGGCAAATGTCGTATAGTCGAATATATATATAACTTGAAGTGGTAAAACACTAAGATAGTGTTTGTACGGTTCGTGTTCGGCTTAGTATGACAGCTTGAGTAACAAAAAAGGGGAGAGGCTGACAACTTTATCTCTGAAGACTTGTTGAGAGTGGAAGGCCTAACATCGTCGCTACTCTTCCCCAAGGTGAAAAGGCGAATGTTTTGTGTGTGTGTATATATATATATATATATATATATATATATATATATATATATATATATATATATATATATATATAATTTTCATCGATTCACGTAGATAAAAGGGAAAGACCTTGAAATCTGCATGCATAATATGCATCATTTATTACCCGCTATAAGAAATAAATAGTTTTATGTACTTCCAGTGCCAACTTCAACTAGTACGCTGTAAATCATGTGACAGTCACCACTCAAGGACGTTGTTGCTCATTTTGATAAGAGCCCGCTCGTTGTTCGCCTTTCATTCATAATGGAATAGTTGCTTGTAAGTTGATCGGAGTTCTAAAATGACCATATCTCAATTATAAACTGGTCGACCTGACCTCTTTACTGACACGTGTGGACCCAATGAGATTTTTCATTAATTTTAAATAGAGTAAAAGATAAAATAGTTCGTAATTATCTGCAAAAAAAGTTAAAAACTAAAAATATGTGATCCTTTATACATAGTTTATAACTGTATAGACGTTAGTTTTCTCTTTGGAAACAAACTTGAACAGACGATAACCATTAACACACGGTGATCGAATTCCGCTGGAAGTCCCGGTACTTATGAAGGGTTTTATGTAAGTCGAGTATCACGGGGAAACATGTCATGTCTCGGGGAAAAACAAATGCACTGTCAATTAAGGTACATTCACTTGTTCACCTGCGGAGGAATGCGTTGACGTCTCCGCTCATGTTAACCTCCTGAGCAGCCTCGGGCAAATTAAGTCTCTAAGCTGCAGTTGAATTGATAAGCTATGACTTGTGTTAAGAGTCATAAAAAATGGAATTTACTTCCACGTTACTGGATCTGGATAAGGGTTTTAAAGTGCGTTTCTCTATCATACGTATTTACTAGGCATATTGTGAATGTACATGAAACCAGTCTGTTTAAGAAGGAGACAGGTTGGGAATAAATGCCATCAGAAACAGATCTGTTTGTGGGAGCTTTTTGTTCCTAATGCGTGTAGATAAGATGCACGTATACGATTATAAGTACAGCTAATGTGGTTATTCACACCATATTTGGTACAGGGCTTCTCAGTAATTCTAAAAACAACTGGTAATTGACTCCTGTTTCAAACAAAAAGTCGTTTCTCCCTAAAAAGGAATATGGCTTCACCGGCCGAACAGTAGATTTGGGATGTGATTAATATATCTTGATTTTTATTTTAATGAGGAAACTAAAAAGATCGCTTTCTTATACCCGAATGACATTTCGGTAGTTAGGGGAGATCAGCAACCTCTCCTTTCTGTTATGTTGTATTAACGATCAATATCTGTCACAGATGTTATTATATTTAGCTGCCTTGTGCTGGAGGCTGACTTTGCAACCAGTGTTCTTGAGGCTTGATCTATTTCAAAGCCTATGTTCACTCAATCACAAAGATTTTTGCAACACTTTCAGTATATTTCGTTCACCAAACAACGCCTTGTATTTATTTACCCAAGGAAGTGCCCCCTTTTTTTTAAAGTTTGAATTCAAAGTGAAGTATAATTTCAAAGTCGTCATGTTGGGGAATCCCATGAAGAAAGAATGATATGTACCATTCATTTTGGTTGCAAAAAAAAACACTAAAAAGAGGAAAAAATCTCTTCGTAACCTTGTCTCGTATTTATGACGTCACGCATGGGGGAGAAAGTCAATATAAACTCATGTAGTTCCCATAGATAAGAGGCAAACGACACACGGGCCCTCATCTGAGGGATCATTGATCATCCTGAATGAATGGCCAGCAAGACTATCTCTCGGTAGAAAATCTTTGGGATAATTATCAGCAGTTGGCGTCGTAGCCAAATGAAGACCGAGGAAGTCCTAATTAATTTCGCTGAGTCAGTAAGGGAGTTAGTTTCTGGTTTAATGTATTCTTAAATTAACTCTTGGATTTAATGTTAAGAAGGTTAGGTGAAGTCATCGACAAAAGGTGATCAGACACAAAACACTAAACGAAAGAGAGAGAGAGAGAGAGAGAGAGAGAGAGAGAGAGAGAGAGAGAGAGAGAGAGATAATTTTTGTTTAGCAAGTTATCTAACTAGCTTAGGCCTGATGCAAGTAATAGATTTTCAGCTATGTTGAAAATACATACTGAATTTGATTTAAATATTTACAAGTAAAGTTGAATGACTTAGGAAATATGGAAAAAATAATAATTCACCAAAATACCCTTCATCGAAAGTTATATACATAAAGGTGGGTACACACGTGCGAACCGAACCTTGTATTGTAACAGATTCTTGTAACAAAAACGCAAGTGTGGACGGTTCCTCGAACCCCGAAACCGAACCCGCGAGGTTCGAGGCTCGGTTCGCCCTCCGTCCCGCCAATTGTCGGTTTTTGGGCCCCGCATCAAAGGGAGGTCTCTTTGAACGTTACGCCATGTGTGGACGGGACCTGTATGACACGCGTAACAACAGAGGTTGCTGAACTTGTTAACACCGACTATGAACAAGACCGTCCATAGTAGAGTCCCTTGTTTTGGTCAGTCAGTACGTATATGTCTACATGGCTGATTGGCTGATTGAAAGTGACGAAGAGGTCCTTCAATTTATTAGCTGTTACGAAGAAAAGACTTCTTGGAATCTCAAGTCAGCGAGTAATTCCCGTCCACTATTTCTACCCTTCTAGTATATAACCTTGATTGCCACCATCTTCTTTTATTTCGCTTCATCTTCGTTAAATAATGTGTATAAATGTACGCGGCAGCTGCTACTTGCATGGTGGCCATCGTCGGTAAACACCCGGTGACAGAGACAGACTGGTGATCGCAGTGGATTGAAATGAAGTTACGTGCTTAACGTGGTTACGGTTCGTCCTCTACATTTTGACACCTTGTAACCGTATATGCGTAACTCAGTTACGCATACAAGGTTCGGCTCTCACGTGTGTACCCACCTTAACATTATGCATACATGTAGTTGATAAAAATATTATGTTGGTTGTGGTTTATAATTTTCACACAGATGAAAACAGCAATTGACAGCATACCAGTAATATCCTTGTATATACATAGTTACAAAATGTTGAAATAACATGATACAACGTTAAGTACAACTGGTAAGGAAAAGGCGGGAAATTTGAAATTTCTCAAAAACGGCATCTACGATAGTTGTGGCTTCAGGATAAAGTTGCCAGATAGTACATTTTAAGCTGTTGTACGAAAGGCTTCAGAGATTGTTGCCAAACATTTTTTGTGACCTATCATGAATTTTCAGTGTGCAGTTTCTTATCCTACGTGCATACTCAACCGCACATTTTATTCTTTTAGCTATATTTTTAGATTTTTTACTGGTATTTATTCTTCGCTGTTACTTAATTTATTCTTTAATTTTATCATTTTGTAATTTTTGTCGTCTTTATTTATTTTTTCATTATTTCACATAATTATGTTCTTCCGGTTTGTTCCATAGTAATTAATGTGTGCATGTTAACAATAACATTGGTAATGGTACTAAGTTGCCTACTGGGCAGAGAGTTTAAACTAATATTTTAGAGAAATCTTCAGTCCTCAAAACAATGCAATCCGCTAAATTCTAGCCAAAAACGAGTACCGTTTTAGAAAATACTTCATAATAATGAGAAATTTTGGTTCCCGTTCTAATGGAAATGGTTCCTACACCGAAATAAGCGCCCTTGAGTAACTGCGCCCCCAAGGAAGAGGCAAGTCTACAGGAAGACCTGTTATGTAAAAGGATTTTTATATAACCTGTATAATACGAGGAAGCATGCCGTGTCTTGAAGGGAAAAAAATGCATTATCAACAATTAAAGTACATTCACCTGTCTACTCGTGAAGGAATGCGTTATTTTCTTCTTCGGTGGTGGGAGGCTTTTGGGTTTGCCCTACTGCAAATGTGTTTTGTAACGATGCACGGATATGATCATTATTATTCATTATCATTCCTAATGTATACTCATTCACTTCGAACAAGCTTAGCAAGTTTCGGTAGATTTTGAGTATCCATCTCAAAAAAATGAAGACCCGACCAAGAGAGAAGAGAAAAAAATAAGCAAACATAAACAAGCGACTGGCTGCTACGGAAATCAGTAATCAAAATGACACATATGGTTTGTGGTAGCAGCGATGTAAAGGATAATATTGAATCTAAATATAATAGCACCTGTTTCGATGATGTCATTGCCCCTAGCAGGTGTAAACACAGAACCCCGTCTACTCATTTACTATGGGTCGGAGTATTTCGACATGCAGCTTGTGTGGCTTTTAACTGAATAAAATACTTTCTTAGTATTCAGCATTCTGGCAATGATGCAATGCTGTTAGGGATGCTGTTACAGTGGCACTCGATACACGAATAAGCCTTATGTGATATAGTATTTTGGGGGGACACGTTTTGCAAAAGTACACATTTATTTTGGAAACTGCAAATGGTGGGTTAGGAGTCTGAAAAGATCTAAAGGAAGGGATAAATGCCTCTGTATTTCGGTGATGTCCAAGTCAAGTGTATATAATTCTAAAGCGTCGTATAGTAACCAATATATAGACAAGTAGACAAGTTGTACGTTAAATCTTTAATCAATACTACGCAGTGAATTATTCATATTCCGATAAATACCGGAAATGTTAAAGGATAATGAAAAAAATAGGAATAAAAAGGTTTTAGAGGAGGTGGCAAATTGGTGGCATAGAATTAACCTTTCCCTAAGGAGTGCAACACTAATTATTGTTCTTCCTGACATATATACTATGACAATCAGTACATTTTTTTTTATCTTTTTCAAATTCGATTAGAAACATTTTGGGGGAAATAATTCCTAACCTCAAAGTTTTATTATCATCATAGAAAAGATGAGGAAGAAGGCGAATGATAATACTACTTTCTACCGATACAGACACACACACACGCACACACACATATATATGTATGTTCGTGTGTATGTGTGTACGTAGATAGCCATATGAAAGGGGAAAAATCAAAGACTAGGCACTAAGCTCCTACGTGTATTGCGTACACTTCTTCGGGTTACAAAGTAAAATAAATAAATAGAGACGTAAACAAGAAAACTTCACAAAACAAAAATCAAAGCCATTAACAAGCAAGCTATCATTACAAATTGTCATTACCAAGCAAGTACGAATACTTTAAAAGTGCTCAAGAACTGAAACTGCAGTTAGTATAACAGGCTGTTGGTAAAAGGTGACATTGTATTTCTATACAATTTTATAAACAAGGTAACTATCTAATTTAAAAAGACCTGAACTCAGATTCATAAGTCGATTGTTAAAATGTTTAATATAGGCAGATTCAGTGGTTTCTTTTTATAATATGATTACAAAAACATTACTTCAGATGAATTTTTCCAGTCTATACAATGGTTAAAATCATTCATGTGTACAAATAAGCACTTGTCAGTTGACCTGTTCGAACAGCATAACGGTGATGTTTTAGACGGTAATCTAGTTCTTTACCAGTTTGACCAAGGTATTTGTTATCACACCCAGCACCAGGAATCGCGTAAATACGCAACTTTGTTTTTGGGGAGTTACGAACAATGACATTTTGAAGTGTTCCTGAAATTTTGCGACCCACATTTATCTTTAATATTTTCAGTAATTTTTGAATAAAAGAACTATTTGCATTATATGGCAGTGTCAAAATATTTTCTCTCAAAAAAGGCTCCTTATTGTTACTGGAATAAAAAAATTATTTCTAGTTTTCTGCAAAGATTTGTCAATTAAAAACTATGGTATTTTAGCCTATTTCCTACGTCATAAATTCCGGATTGATATCCTTAACGCCCTTAAAAACATGTTACAAAAAACTGAGAGTTTTACGTTAACATGGTGATCTGAATAATAGTGGATTTAAGAACCGACGTTGGTAAGGTTCCTGTAAACATCAAACACAAAGCTTCTATCCCTTCTATGAACTAAAACATCTAAAAACACCAATAAACAATTAGTTTTTCCTTCAACGGCGAATTTGATAGAAGGTACTTTTATTAACAGCCTGTTATACTAACTGCAGTTTCAGTTCTTAAGCACTTTTAAAGTATTCTTACGTGATTAGTAGTGACAATTTGCAATGACAGTTTGCTTGTTAATGGTTTTGATATTTGTTTTGTGAAGTTTTCTTGTTTGTCTCTTATCATTTATTTTACTTTGTACCTCGAAGAAGTGTACGCAATACTCGAAAACCTGGTACCTGATCTTTAATTTTTCACCTTACGTGTGGCTAGCTACGTACATATTTGTCACGAGCTATTTTGTGATATATATATATATATATATATATATATACTATATATATATATATATATTTATTACATTATATTATATATGTATGTATATATATATTATATATATATATATGTATATATATAAATATATTATACATGTAT
>NC_087200.1:130172924-130175424 GCF_015104395.2 Macrobrachium nipponense
ATAGTATTGTTTTGCTCAATTATTTTTTTACAACTATTTTTATATGAATTTTTTGATGTAAATTGTTTATTGTTTGTGTTGTGTTTAACCCGTCTTTCCGGTACTTTTTTTAATGGCCATTTTACTAATATTTATTAAAACATGTAAGACAAGTTAAAGAAGTTTTCCCTATTTGTTTCATTCTGAATAATAGTAATTTGCAGTTTACCGAAAGGTTGAATGCCTTTTGTGAATAGGATTTCATTGGTGTAATGCCGTAGTTCACATCATTTCAAAGCAGTTTAACATTCCCCTTAGAAAGATTTCTGAGCCCAAACAGGATTCATTCCTCAACTACAAGGTGCAGAATTGCACTGGAGGAAACTTGAAGTAGTTTGACATCCAGAAGGGAAGAGATCAAAAGGCGAGGAAGGGAAGCGGTTGTAACTTGTAGTAATCTAGTGTTGGAAGAATGCTGTAAGCAAAATGTATTACAGCATACAGTGCGCCACACAAGGCATACTGTAAAACGTAGTTCCCAATGATGTAATTGATAAATGCAATTTCATTTATTATTTAATACTGAACGCGTTTTTCATCGTTGTATGCATTAAATATTCATTGTTATTTACCATCATATGTAGTGCCAATAATTTTTATACCTTTCCCTGCTTCTTTTCTTTTGTCACATATACCAATTTAATCGATGGAGGTTTACTCTGCGCGATCGTTGTCTTCGGCTCAGTCAACAAAACATTAATCTCATTATCGCAATTGATTTAGATAAGAAACGAGTAACCTCCAAGTTGCAATTCGTGTGAAGATAGCAAACCACTGCTGTGCCCTGCCAAAATAAAGGTTCAGAGAAAGTATGGTTTGCTAATAATCTCGTATGATGTACTTTACGAAGATAAAAAGTCCAGGTGTATGGGTCGAGACAGCAAATTATCCGCATCTGCCTCTCGTGTGTAAGGCTTTCGATGTTGATAGAAGACAAGGCAAAAATATTACGGGCGAAAGGTCGGTGAACAGTGGAAATACCGTAATCGTGGCTCAATAATGGAACGTTCCAAAAATGGACAGCATTGTTCTGAAGGCCTGTGAAATTAACGGAAGTCGCTTCACTCCAAAAAACACACGCTTCATTTCTTACTCTTCTCTACAGAGATTGAACAAATCCCACCATATAAGGTAGAAGTATTTTCTGAGTAATTAGTTACAGATGATTGCCTCCCGTGCCGTTGCCTTCTGTAATATGGACATGTTCCGGTTTTTGCATTACTGATAAATTATGTAATGTTGTTTTTCATATTGAGTGAGGATAATTCGATTAAATTCTTAAAGAATTGGAATCTATTAAATTTTGATTTTTTTCATAAACGAAATGATGATGGGCGTTTTTGCAGTATAATAGAAGAATAGAGGTGTAAACAATTTAGTGCCTGGCAAGAAACATCCCAGTGCTCCCCCCACCAAAATGTATCTAAACTAAAAACTTTGTTTCCTATACTTTAAAAGGCATGTTTTTCTTAATTTTGAGCGCCATGTAAACACCCGTTCATTGGCAGCCTTTGTGCTAATCAACTTCATATTCTTTTGAGTTTTTACCATCTTTTCCTCAATGTTATCCCTTCTGCCATGGTGGTGGGAATTGCAATTGCACGTGCATAAGATAACAATTGATTTATATGTGGTCTGAAGATCAAGTTTTCCATGTTTGTTTAACTTTGAGATGCATCCATAACATTTGCGTACGCTGGGATTTATCCTATTTTCTGTCAGTAAACAGATTCTCACTGATTCAGTAGGAATAGTTCTCGATAAACCATGGGGCGATTATATCCACTGACTTTTCGAAATTGGGAACTTTGCCCATGTCATGATTATCTGGTTAACTAAGGCTTTTTTTTATTATTGAAGATATATATATATATATATATATATATATATATATATATATATATATATATATATATATATATATATATACACACACACACACACACACATATATATATATATATATATATATATAATATATATATTATATATATATGAGACAGACAGACAGACAGACAGACAGACAGACAGACAGAATGTCAGCATGTCAGCAATGCTTCTTTCCTCTGAATTAATTCTATTCAGGAACAAGAACACCAGTGCTAAAATCCGTAACATCTTTTCTAATCATTTGCAACGTTTCGGGTATGCTCTGTCCCCATCTTCAGGCTGAGAGACGAGAAAAACTAGTATATGGACAATCATAATGATATAGAACATCTAAAACAATCTTATAAGCATACATATACTAGATATATTCGATAAACAAAGATGACTGTATGCAAGAGGCATGAACAAAGCTCAAATATTTACAGTAACAGAGTTCACTGAATAAGAAAAAACAAAAACAAACTTGTTCATCCAAAATAAGCACTTTACATATTTTCTATTCTCTTTGTATATGTGGTATATCTTTAGATGTTCTACACTTTTATAATTGTTTATTATTCTAATTTTCTCA
>NC_087200.1:130180424-130207924 GCF_015104395.2 Macrobrachium nipponense
GTTAACCTTACACTTTTCTCGTGTAAAGACACTTTAGGGAATAAATGTTAGTGGCTAATGCCTGACACACAGCTTGCCCAAGAGTGGATGATATGCTGCAACCCTGAATCTGGGGCATCTGGAAAAGGAAAGTCACTGGGAGAGAATGAATGATCTTTTGC
Source organism: Macrobrachium nipponense (assembly GCF_015104395.2). Lineage (NCBI taxonomy): Eukaryota > Metazoa > Arthropoda > Malacostraca > Decapoda > Palaemonidae > Macrobrachium > Macrobrachium nipponense. The sequence continues at coordinate 130,180,586 of NC_087200.1, forward strand.
CCAGACTATAACGTTACAGTGCTGGATCTAAACAAGCTTTCCATGCAAAAATTTGCCTAGGATAGAAGGTTGTGTTGGTGATTGTGAACCAAGGTCACTTGGACCAGGCCCCAAAGAGACGTCGAAGAATTCAAGTAGAGACTGTAACTTTCTTTTGCAGCACTTAAACAAGCGAATTTTTTTGCACGAATGTTGTTGCTTAGGATCAAAAGATTGGTCATAATCCCAAATCAAAGTCATCAGACGTGGTCCAAATGACAAGAAGAGGTGGAATAGATTGGCATGGCCATAACTTATAAGTGCAAGGATTGCAGGAGTTCAGACTTGACAGAATGTATGTTCAGGATCAGGATTTATGTCCTGGCGACCCAAAATTATTTGAACAAGGTCACTGAGAGAAGTATAAGGAAAATCTTTGAACCATAATTTTATAGTGCAGGAACTGTAAAAGCTCATTTACACAAAAAGACTTTGCTTGGAATCAAAGCGTGTATCGTGACTGGGCAAGGGTCATTTTGAAAAGTCGAGGTTGTTGGGAAAGTAGAAATGAAACTCTTGTGTGCAATAAACTGGATCATGACGTTTTTCCAAGATTATTTTAGGCAGGTCAGGGTAACACGTAAATGTGATTTTTCCTTTTTTTATATATAGATATGATAGCTGTTCAAACTTGACGCAGAGTTGCATAGGATGAGAAATTCTGTCATGGATCTTACTTCGGGTCACTTGAGCAATGTCAAGAACATGGTGATTTCAAGTATGTGTCTATCTTCCGAGCCATAATTTTAATACCCACGATTATAGATATTTATTTCGATTTTTTTTTTCTTTTTTTTTTTAAGGCAGATTTCCGTCAGGACCTTGAGTGGTGGTATGACTGTGACTTGTTGCTTAGAGCGGTAGAAGGAAATTGGGTCCGTACCATAATTTCTTGAACCAGAGGCACATCATGACTTCATTCCTATGTTATTTAAATGTTGAAAAACGCCTCCGTCTTATGCTAAAACGAGCAGCATAATTTTAAAATCAATGTTCATACTCATAGTGCATATGACGTGTCAGAAATGAGGTGGAATATTGTAGGACTATCTAATACTAAGTAAAACCATTTTCTGCTGAAATGGACGTCGGGAATGGGTCTGGAGTAGTAGAAATAAAAGTATGTAATTGAAGGGTTTAAAACATTTCGTGTTGTATATGTGATGCATATAGTTTCTTATGATCCTTTCATTGTGTAGTTTAGAAAATTAAAAATTGGTCATGAAAACATGATGAATATTTCGATGTTTAGGATGTGCTCAGTACTTATACATGAAAAGTCTGTTACTTCACGGCTTTCAGGCTTTTATAACACTCTTTCATCCATTATCCTATTTATATTTTATTGTATTTCACGAGTTATCACTCGAGGCTGAAAGGTCAACAGGTAATTAACGATCTAGCTTATCCCAACCAGATGTTGTTACGCGCCGTAGAAAAAATTAAGTTTCTCTCAGTCGGAAGCAATTAGCTGCGTGTCCGACAGAAAAACTGGTAGTTTTGCAAGTTTCTCACAGTTTCAACTCATGTTTCCATACCATGTCACATTACAAAACACTAACGACGCTGCTGAAACCAGAAGTGGGAGGAAGAAATCCCCGAAGAGGAGAAAAACCTCCGAGAGGAAATGAGTCACACACATCAGTACGAGGGGAGATGCCTGGCATGCGGGAGCCGTCTCTGCTCCGGGGGCTATTGACGCTCGGCCTCGGTCAAATCTTTGCACGTATTCGAATCAAAAACAAATTTAGGGCCGGAAAACAGTCGTAATCCGCCAGTCCTCTCTCTCTCTCTCTCTCTCTCTCTCTCTCTCTCTCTCTCTCTCTCTCTCTCTCTGTTTTATTAGCAACTATATCATGCTTTGTTTCTCTTTCCATATTGTATAAAGCATAGTCCGTGCCCACAAATTATTATTATTATTATTATTATTATTATTATTATTATTATTATTATTATTATTATTATTATTATTAACCAAAGTGTGACCAAGTTACTGCGAAGCCCTTTCTCAAGATTCACTGAATTTATACTTACGCTCTTAGGTGTACTTGGAATTGTACTTTGATGAAATGTTGTACATAAAAGTGGCAGAACTAAGTGTCTATGAGTGCGCAAAGTATTTTTTAATAGCCTTCAGGCTTTCTATCAAATTCTGAAAAAATCTTGGTAATTGTCCTTTCAAGAGCTAAAATCGTCTTTCGGTGTGTATTGCGTTAAGTAATATTTGTCTTCCCTTGCTTTTGTTTTTTTAGCTTTGTTAAAATGACGTTGATTACTCGTGAGTTATAATTACTTTGGAAGGTTTTGCATTTTTCCGTTTCCAGATGTCACTGCTTGTGGCCATAAACCAGTAGCATGTTGTACATTTATTCATTTTTAGCATTTATTCATTTTTAACACTTATTCATTTTTTCTAGTTTGTCTGCATAAGTGAATTTTACCGATATTTTGTTCGAGTTCGGGTATATATTTCATATACTTAACATTCTCTCTCTCTCTCTCTCTCTCTCTCTCTCTCTCTCTCTCTCTCTCTCTCTCTCTCTCTCTCTCTGTGGTGGCTCCAGAGAAAAAAGTTAATGTTAATTATGATATTGACAATTATTTAACTTTCCACCAGATGAGCGTTGTGGTGAGTATGTCAGCCACTTGCTCTCCTTTTTGGCGAAATTTATTTCCACTGGATGTAATGTAAATGACTGTGAATATAAGTCAAATGCGGTTCCATTTTGTGTACTGTGAGTGTATTTGGCATGCACCATTTGGGAGTTAGATTAATTTGGTTTCTAGATAATGGCCTCAGGGTAATTACTCTCGAAATTCATGGGAAATTCTTTTCCACCTGAATGACCTCGTGAGTTGAGCTTTTCTCAAGCGGGCTTCCCTTGAATTGAGCTTTCACTTTATAGGCTTAAGTCGTACGAATATCATTGGCTTCAGTTAGGCTGTATTTATATGAAATGGGATTTTTCAGATATGAAATATATTTTGTAAATTTGGATCACACTGAAAGAGCCTGAAATAAAGGTGTTAGTTACTTTATGAGCTAAAGTTAATTAGTTCTGCACAGAAAAAAAACATTGTTTTTTGCCACACACTTTTTTACTGATCCATGGTGAATTTTCTTTGCGAATCACAGCTAAAATAATACGATATCTTTTTTGGTGTGACTGGTTTGCCCGTTTCCAGGGTCTTTAAGAATTCAGTGTGAGTTTCAAAAGCTTAATGTAAGCTTTGCAAGCAGTTGGTAGCATTAGTTCCTCGTTTGACGAGTCGGTTTCCCAGCTCTGGCAACGCGAAATCAGAGGAATTTATTTGTGGTGATAGAAATTCCTTTCTCGATGTGATTCGGATCAAACAATAAGCTGTAGGTCCCGTTGCTAAGTAACCAATTGGTTCCTAGCCACGTAAAAATATCTAATCCTTCGGGCCAGCCCTAGGAGAGCTAGCTGTTAACCAACTCAGCGGTCTGGTAAAACTAAGATATACTTAACGTTAGTTGGTGGCATTGAATAGTACGGCGAGTTTTTCATTGGTTGCGCATGAAACATCTTTTATACAGATTCTGTAGCCAAATCTATGATAACATCTATGATTATTATTTCATTACTGCAGTTTGCATGATATTCCAGCAATATTTTGTGTGTAGGACTCTCCAAAAAATAAAGTAAAATACTTTTATTTCACTATTGCAAAATGATAACTGGATTCAAAGGGATTATTTCTTTTGTTGACTTAGTATGTTGTAACTACATGATTTGCAATTTTTTTAAAACTGTGCCAGTGTTGGAATAAAAAAATATTTGGTTACACATTAAATAATGGTTGGATGTGGAAACACATTAATACAAACTCAGACAGTAGTTGTCTTTGGGAAACATGTCAAAAGAAAGTTTGAAACTGAGGTGTTTTGGATGAGAAAACCCTATGAACAATGAATTTATACAGAAAATTGTCACAGATTCTTTTGAACATCCCCATTGCATTTGTCATATAGCGCAGTGCGGATGTTTGGCTCATAATGTTATGTATTGCTCACTCCGTAAAACAAGGTATGATATACATAAAAAAATTAAGTAACGACGTTTCTGCTGCAAATGCAGTTGTAAATTAATAATTAGATGGAGTACGAAACCAGAACGAGGAGCAAACAACTTGTAGACCAGCTCAGAGCTCTCACCTGTTAACAAACGATATATACGTGAACGACATTACTAGGGTTGGCCCAAGTGGTTTTATTAATTGTACTTTATCTTACAAACGTGTTGAAAAAAAAAATAAATAAGTCATATTCTGCATAGCCGAAACGCATAAGTTAAGAGTATTTTTAAACATGCTTTTTTCAGCAAAAATATTTGTTTTCTTTAGAGATTTTGCTCCCTTGTAATCAGTGAAAATTGCCCGGGGAAATTCGTCGATGGTACAATTACTGCACCCTTGACAAGTTCAGCAGATTACTCACATTACTCAATTGTAATCTAAATAAATATAGCAGAAGATAATGACTGAAAGTAACAGCCATGGAATACTTGCACAATATCTGATTCTGCCTTTAACACTGGCAGTTCTGTTCGATAACTGGTGAAGTCTTGCATTGCAAAGTTATTGCTACGTCAAGCGCTTGTAAAACTCGAGAGGAACAGCTTCGGAATTCCTGTTTTAGGAAGCAAGAAACAAATATTTATGAATACAACATAGGTAGTTAATGGGTTTTATTTATGTCGTGTTTACTTATGATGGCTTTTGATTCTGTTTTACGTTGTTTTGATGGAATTTACTCGTGGAAACGACCAGGCAAGATAAATTTCCTTTAATATCCTTTAGGAACTGTAGGTGATGTTTGAATGCAGCCACTTAGAATTTTGAATTTTAATGAGCCTTCTATATTTTGATCGCTTAATATTTAAAGATCAATAGTCTTTTATGTACTTAACAGGCTCTGAAGTTACCCCTAATTACTTGATAAACTAAACTTTTGTGGAATCTTGTTTATATTCTAATCTGCGAGTATGGTAATCTCCCTTTTGGTTTGATGAACGTTTTTGATATGTGATAATTTCCAGTTATTATCACCTGTGTAATATTTAGCTTCTTTAGTTTTGTTGAATTTGCTACTTACCTAGATTCAAAGATAATGCCATATATATTTGGAATTTTTTGCGACTCATGAATTTCACACTATTACACCCTAGAGTCTAGGGTGTAATAGTATGAAATTCATGAGAACTAGTGTATGTGATAAAGCACATGATTTGGCCGAGGTAAAAAGTTTTTCCTGACTAATTTCATTTGCTTAGTATCTTTCATTTAAAGTGATATTTTTGCAAGTTAGGGAAATACACTTTCTGACTCAAGTGACATGACAGGCTACTGATTGTTACCTCTGTAAACGAGTCTCTCTCTCTCTCTCTCTCTCTCTCTCTCTCTCTCTCTCTCAGTCTCTCTGTCTCCATCTCGTCGTCTCTCTCTCATCTCTTTCTCTCTTTCTTCATCCTTTCCTTAAGTATGGTAAATCAATGTCACTTTGTCATCAATATTTGAAAGAATTTATCTGACTCCCGTGTCAGGTTTGAGGCTTTGAACAGAAATCAGAATTCTTTCAATTTTATTTTTGTCTGTAATCTATGTATTTGTTTATTTGTTTATTGTCACCTTTAGTCGCGTCTATAAGTCACGAAGAAGTTTGTATTTGTTTTAATTTCTGTGGGATGACTAGATAAATTTGAATAAGAATAAATAGGGATTAACATTAGTTCATCATTTCAAGTATTTTGAATTCTTATATTCATTATTCACTCTTTCTTTAAAAGGAAACTTTTACGTTGGCAGGACGTTCAAGAACAGACGCAAAAAAGGAAGAAGGAAAGAAATAAAATAACTCAATTTCTTTTACAGCAATAGTAAAAAAATGACCAATCGCTGGAGTCAACGACACGATGACGTCAAAGGGGGTCAGTAGCAAGGGGGTGTGTTTGGGCCTGTGGGCTTTGGAGTGGATAGCGAGAAGAAGTTAGGATGCTTTGTTGGGGGAGGTGAGACGGGTGGTTGTGGCAGAGAGAGAGAGAGAGAGAGAGAGAGAGAGAGAGAGAGAGAGATGAGGGGGAGGAGTAGAGGATGAGGGAGGACACTGTCAGCAGGGGGTCCTGGGGCATGGCTGGGATTGATGCTAGCACTCACTTCTTTAATTAAGATAACGCTTTATTTAAGACCATCTCATCCGCGTGATGCTTTGTCCGGCTAGAAAAGACGTGAAACCTCCTCCTCGACTCCATGCTAATAATAATACCTGAGGAAGGCCGATTTAGAGAAGCTTTTTCATTATGATATATGTGCGTGTATGCATATACATCCTTCCTTTCCGACGGACCCCCACCCCCCACCCACATCCCCGAAACCTGCTGGACCTCTCCAGACAGCAGATCTTAAATTAGAATTTTTTTCTTTTGAGGGGAAAGGGTACTCAATCAAGAGGAATAGGATGGGTCGCAAAAAATTCCAAATATATATGGCATTATCTTTGAGAATTATGCAAAAGATAAAGCTGGTGATCGGTGTGGAAGGCAACGTGTGACAGCCTAAGAGGTGGGTTTTGTCACTGGATGCTGCAGGTGGGAAAGATGTAAAGTCCTTTAAGGTTTTTTATGTGCTCATGACTGTCATGTGTTCGTGGATACTGGTATCATTATGTCCCGTCCATATTTCTGTCACTAGGACAAGTGACGGATAATTCCCGTCAGTGTCAACTCTCTAAGACAAGTACTATTATAGAATAAAAGCCTGTAATGGATGAGAGAATGCTGAAGCAACTATTCTGCCCTTGGGTACCGAAAATGTAATCAGTTTTTCCTAAAAGAGTTTTACGAAAGATTTTCCTAAAGAATTTTACGAAAGACGGACATAAGATATTCTGGAGATAGTACTGAATAAAAGAGGTGTAATAAATAAGAAATGTCACGGATAATATTTTCTCTTACACACTTTTTATGTTTCTTAGACACTGTATGCGTATATATGTATACACCTGTAAAGGTTAACAAACGCGTACACACACACGCACTTGATATCTTTGGTCGTCTGATCTGAGAAGTTTGGCAAAGTTGGGTCTGGTCAGTAGTACTTGGATGAGTGATTATAGAAAATTTGCGGCCACAAGAATGTCCGTGTGGCAGGGCATACTAAAGCAACCTTATTTCAAAAAGTCTTTGCTTAAAGCAAGAAGGCTAACCCGGGGCATACCCCTTTTTAAGGGGTTCAAGTTATATAGTGAACGTGTGTGTGTGCGCTCGCTCGCTCGCATGGTACTGTTGTATTACAGTGGTATTCCCATTAGTACCATTTTACAACGCTGTGTAGTGATATTCTGTGATACTTTTAATGTCATGTTCTATTTATCCACTTTGGTAACACGTATATACCTGGTTAACGATACACGAAATTACAGTCACGAAGATTATTGGTCGCTTGTTATACCACATATTTTTTCTTGCTGTTGATAATTATTAAAGTTATATAATGTCTTTTCATTTACAGATTTATGCAAAGGTGAATATAATATCGCGTGAGTTAACGTAAACATAGTAGTTAACAATCTGGAAAGCATGAGAGGAGCTCATAAACCGTAACAAAATTTGATGATTACTTAACAGGAAATCACAATGCAATTACAAATAAGCTGTTGTTTTCCCTAAGTTGAAATTCTTATCTATGTTAAATCTGTCAGGCAAATCGGAAATACTTTTAGGTGGCTAAATATATCTTACTATAATGGGCGTAATGTCTGTCCATCCGTCTGTCATTCAATCACGGCCAAACGGCTGGTCCGATGGGCATGAAACTTGGCAGGGTTATTGTGAGGACCCCGAAGATGGCATATAATGGGGTTTCATCCTACCATAAATTTGTGTCGGTTTTTTGTTTTTGTGTACACATGCGTGCACGTACATGTACATTCGTGCATTCGCATGTTTTGTATTGTTAGTTATGTCTGTTGAAGTGACTTTGCGCTGAAATGTAACTGAACTACCAAAAGAGGCACATCTTTCAGTACTCCTAACTTATCCTGAATCTTTTGCAGAGATCCTGCTACCTTCTTTGCTTTAGCTATTAAATGATCACTTCAGTCGTTTATCACATCTACTCCCTAATGGTTATTAGGCTCAACCATTACTATTTGGTTACAAGTCATCCTAACATTTGATTTTCCCATCTACTTGCTTTCCAATCAGTGTTTTATAATTGCCTCGGCATGCATTCAACTTTTCCTCTTGCAAGCAATTTAAAATTTATTGTATGAGTTAAATTTCTTTTGATTGTTAGGAACTAACATGGTATCACCTGCAAAACATCAGCAAACTCCTTCGTTCGCAACCCTCTTCTTCCTAAGAACTTATACTTCAATATCCTGTCCTTTCTCTTCCTGTACCATCAATAAGAATACACCCTAGTATCAGAACGCATTTTGTAGCAAATCAGTCACAGTGACCTCTGTGTATCTTAACGCAGGCTATCCTTTCGCCATAAAAACTTTAAACCCCTATCAAATAACCATAGCACATTGCAATGTACGTGCTCGTGCACCTAAGCATTCCCTGTTGCTAAGTGTTAGTCTCAAGCCTCACTTCTAACAAATTTCGAGAAGTTGCTTGGCTTCATTAAAGCCTGACGTGTCATTTATAAGCTCTTCATTCTTTCGGTGCATTCGTTCTTTTCTTTGCCACATCTTGTTTGTTCTAGCTTCGGTATGTAATTAAATGATCGACATTATTATTATCAACTCCATACGTTTTCGGAAACGGTTTCACGAAAGAAAGGGCTTTACTCTCGGCATAATTATAATGTTAACATGATAGGAATAATAATAATGAATAAATAAATAAATAGATAATAACTCCTAGCTTGCACACCTGAGAGATTTTCAAGCAGATAATTACTTGTCCAGAATAGTTTTCACTTTTTCTCATCTACTCTTGGTGTCTACGAGGATTCGGTTTTTAAAATATAGCTTTCTTTCTTATCTGATGCTTCCTGGTGTAATGCCTTAAAACTGTGGAATTCGCACTATATCAGAAGTATTCAAGTGAATAACTGCCCTTTTGACTAAATTACGCTTACATCCGCATCATTATGACTGATCCTAAGCCTTGAGGAAGGAATATGAAGATAGACAAAAAACCTCTTAATTACAGCTACCTGTCACTCCTCCTTTACGGTGATCATTCATCCCATGATCTCCCTTGCTGCGAGGAGGCTCCGAAGGGCGATCGCAAAGTCCTCATCGAAAAATAGGCAGTTTTTTTTTATTATTATTATTATTCTTTTTTTATGAAGAAGTCGAGGTCGTATTCAGTTCCTGTTGAAATTCATATTCAGTTCCTGTTTCGATTTGAATTTTCTCTTATGAAGTTGTCGGCTACTGACCTAGTAACCATAAGATTGTAAGCGTTTTTAGCTTAAATATAATCATTCACTGTTTTTTCTTTAGCTATCTGTAACTCATTTAGTTTTAGGCGTCTTAATTGGGCGTAAATGCACTTAATGGGGATACATCCAGTGTCTCGGTTAATCCTTTCACTCAGGATTTTTGGAGACCCACTTATCATAAGGAAATTTTTCATTTCTTTGATATAATAATATAATATAATTATATATATATAAATATATATATATATATATATATATATATATACTATATATATGTGTGTGTGTGTGTATATATATATATATATATATATATATATATATATATATATATATGTGTGTGTGTGTGTGTGTGTGTGTGTGTATGTATACTTATATATATAATATATATATAATATATATTCTTATTATATATATATAATATATAATATAGTATACATACACACACACCACGAGCATTTATATATTATATATAGTATACTTATAATATATAATATATATATAATAATATTATATTTAATTTACTACACCAAACCATATATTATATATATGTATATTTATATTATATCTAATATATATATAATTATATATTATTAGATAGATAAACAGATAGATAAATAGATAGATAAATAGTTGGGTATCGTCTGACCACCAGTAGCTAAGTTGTATCATAAATTAATGGAAAAAAAGCTTGGCTCGGTTAACTGGTAATGCATGCTATCGCAAATTTTTCATAATGTTGGTCATTCTTTGCATTCAAATATTTTCATGCGATGCCATGTACCACGCAGATATGCAGCTAATTACGAAAGTCCTGCTTTTCCCTTTAGCTGTTGAGTACGACAACTTTCTAAAGACTTTATTCCTGCCATGATTTAGATTATCGAATGGCCTTCCTTGTCAAGTAGTTGATTCGTTTAATCTTCAAACGTTCAAACTGGAGGCAAATTTTTATATATATACATCCTCACTTGAGTCTCATTTCATAGTTTATTGGTTTTCTCTGATAATTTCCTTTTGTAATTTTGTTTACTTATTTTCTTCGGTGCTGGGTCGATTTCTATAATTAGGTCCTTCGGCTTGTAGTGATCTGCTTTTCCCCAAGTGTTTCGCTTGAGTAGTTGCTTTAATAGTGACGAAAATAACAACAGTTGCCATAAGTTGCAAAGCTGATCAAAATTACAGGTTTTTAAGAATTGGGAGTAAATAGTCGTTGGTGATTTTGTGGCCATAGACCTATTAGGGATTCACATAGTTGTGTTTCGAAATTTCTGAAAATTAAATTATTTTTGCAGCAAGATCATTATTTTGCTTCAGCTATGCGTTCCCACACGTAACGTCGTGAAGTAGTTGCAAGCGTTAGCAGAGCTGTGGTACAAATCAGTAATAAGCAGTTAGTGAGAACTTTAGTCGCCGATCTTGTACCGTGCTCCCAATCCTTGATTTAATAATTTTGAATGTTTGACAACAATTATTATTTCTTTTGTCGCTAAGCTACCTTTTTCACAGTTGCAATAAATAAACAATCTAATATTGCCAGAAAGCTTCGTTAAGTTTCATTAACTCTACAGACATGCGGCCTTTTTGTTACATACTTCAGATTATATATGCTGAAATTGAATGGATACTGTGCTCTTGTCGGGGTACACACCCTCCAGTGATCTGTATCATTCAAAAAAAATTTGCTCAAAGTTACATTTTTCCAATCATCGTGAGACGATATCTTGTTTTCATTGTTCCTCAAGGCCTGAGTAACTTTCCCCTTTCTGTAAAAAAATTTAACAGCCTTCTTGGCTGCTGTTGATAATAAGGCTATGGTGTAGTAAAAAGGGAAGCAGGTTTTTGAGTATTTACAGGAGTTTTGATCCAGTTACAATTATTAGTTATGCTTTTAATTAGTTATAAGAAATTCTTAATAACATCACAGTTACTCATTTTTGCATGAATATAATTTCCTAAAAATATGTATTTAATTATATTTCAGTTGAATTACAGGTTCATTAAACGTAACATGTATATAAAAGTTATATTTTAAGTACGTCATTTTTAATTATTATGCTTTTACAATTGCAAGTCCAGTTACTTTATGAATTTAATGTTTGATTACAATTGTAATTACGATTACTGCTAAGCAAATTTAGCCTATTGTAATAACAATTACATGAAAAAGGTGTAATTAGTTGCAGTTCAATTCCATTATAGTTACTCCAATCCTGCAGTGCAACTGTCTTTAGTTTGTCCGAAGTATGGAATCTTATGTAGCTGTATGCGTATTTTGTATGTGTGCGTATGTATGTATGTATGTATGTATGTAGTATGTGTATGTATATATGTAATCTTTTATGATATATAAAAATGTATATTACATATATTATATTAGTTATATATATATATATAAATATCCTATATATATATATATATATATATATATATATATTTATATGGAAAATTTTTAAGTGTTCATTTCGTGGTCCTCTCTCTCTCTCTCTCTCTCTCTCTCGTCTCTCTCTCCTCTCTCTCTCTCTCTCTCTCTCTCTCTATCTCTCTCTCTCTCTCTCTCTCTCTCTCATCTCTCTCTTCAATATATATATATATATATATATATATATATATATATATATATATATATATATAGAGAGAGAGGAGAGAGAGAGAGAGAGAGAGAGAGAGAGAGAGAGAGAGTGGACCACGAAATGAACACTAAAAATTTTCCATATTAATACGTTTACCTATGAAAACCTTGGTTCTTAATTTAGGAGGAATAAGAAGACCCCCTTCCACTCCAGGTTTCGAATCTTGGTAAGGAGGAGCTGCAGTTCAGTGTTGTGTGTTTTCTTTGTTGTTTACAATTATATGTGTCTGCTATTCTGCTATATATATATATATATATATATATATATATATATATATATATGTATATATATATATTATATTTATTTTTTTTATAGGACTGTATGAATAGAATACAATTGATTGATACAGTATATGGAAAATAAATAATTACACGCTAATGCTTTGATATTGGTTCTGATGGAAGTTTAGTTATGCCAGTTTGCAGTGCAAATTATCTCAAATTTGTTGGCTTAAGAAATTAGTGAAAACGATTGCCATACGTGAATGCAGTCTAATTTCCAAATGCTGAAGCATTTCAGACAGCCGGTTCTTGATCACAGCATCGGTCAGGATGATGAAGAGACATAATATACGTACTTTCTAATGCACAGAGAGAGAGAGAGAGAGAGAGAGAGAGAGAGAGAGAGAGAGTAAAGGGCAGAAGGGGATCATCTCTCAGACGTCAAGACGAAGACATTTCCTTTTTACCCTGAAGAGGGAAGCGGTTCACTTAAAGTCGGGTGATCATTACAGTATTTTTTAGAGTTTTTTTTTTACTCGATGAAATTGGATGAGGATGAATTATTATAATGCATAATGTTCGTTATATAGTTAAGTGATGTAAAATAGTTATTATATGCACTGGAGTCCTATCGGTCTCCTAATTATTTCAATCAGTTACCCTGTTAGTGAGGAATTTATCCAATTTATAGTCTGCTCCGAGCACTATTGTGGGATTTTATGACATTGCAACCTTTTAGGGAACTGCAAAATAATGATGAAAAAAAAATTGCCAACTCTCGGGCGCTTTGATTCAAGACAGACTTTGAGGAGTCGGTTACAATAGTATTTATATTTAATGTTTCCTTTATTCTGTCTTACATTTAATTGAAGTTATTCATAATGAATATTTTCCATAAATGTACGAAAGTTGCACATATAATTCTGTCTCTCTATGTCTCTGTTTTCTTTTACTTTTTCTGAAAAGTGTTTTCCTTATATGCTGAAAAGAAAATCTACTATTTATCTTCTAAGTGTGAATTTTAGTCACAAAATCGTTTTTCTCTTTTATTCTAGAATCTTGCCCTTTGTTCATCCATCGTTGTTTATGGAAAGGTTTTAAAAGTAATTGTTGTTAACGTTACACACACACACACACACACACACACACACACACACACACACACACACACACATATATATATATAGATATATATATATATATATATATATATATATATATATATATATTATATATATATAATGTGTGTGCGCGTATATGTGGGTGTGTGTGTGGAGAGAGACAGACAGACACACAGACAGACACAGAGAAAGAGAGAGCGATCTGTAATTGCCACTTGCATAGGGAAATCGTTCTATATAACTCCACCAATAGAAGATCTTGATTCTATATTATCTAGACCCATCATAATTGATTTGCCCAAAAATTTCTCCCTTTACTTACGACGAGGCAAAGTTAGACATCGCTGCATATAGTCCTCTGTCAACGAAGGCAAAGCACCTTGTCACCAAGAACATCTGGACGTGCATAAATGATCAGGGATCATTAGTTGGCCAGGGGATCCATTGTCGTTTCTGACTGAGGAATGTCGGATGTTTGACAAGGATTTTGTAGGATATTTGTGGTTTGCATAGCCCATTCGAATCATCTGTGAGGACGTACATATATATATATATATATATATATATATATGTATATGTGTGTGTGTGGTGTGTGTGTGTATGTATGTATGCATGTATGTATGTATGTATATATGTACATATATATATATATATATATATATAATATAATATATATATATATATATATTGCTAGACATCTTTGGATTATTGTTTATTCACATCATATTGTTCTTGTTCCTCTCTGTTGTTACATCTTCTTCTGCCTTTGTCTTAAATACTCTTAACATTTCTTCCTCATTTTATCAATATAGTTTTCCTCCTCTCTCCCGTTCCCATGCCACGTTTCTTCCTTTTCTCTCATCTCCTCCCGTTGTCCTTGAACCTTCGGAGGATTATTAATCGCCAGGTAAGGGCGGTATACCTTTGAAAAGGTCATCATCGGACTCTTAACGCTTTGGAAAAAAAAGCAAGAAAAAAGAAAAAAGAAAAAAAAAGAAAATCAACGCTCCCGCGCGGCACCTTTGTGTTGGCGGAGCAGGTCAATTCAGCGTCGGGGACCATCGTATTTATACCCATCAGCAAACACTGATTTGCTTCGAGAATGTGTAATGGGTTCGTAAGGATTTGGAGATTAATGTGTTCGCATGTCGCGATTATCTTATTTGTGCATTCTTATACGGTTCGCTCCCTCTGTCTCATATATATATATATATATATATATATATATATATATATATATATATATATATATATATTATATATATATATATATATATTATATTATATATATATACATATATATATATATATATATATATATATATATATATATATATATTTATACTCATACGTTAATTTCCTGATGCAATTATTTTTTCAAGTGGCGTATTTTTGCTCTTATAGATTTGTTGTGCGCTTTATCTGATGTCTTTTTTTTTTTCTAGCATCGTCTATATTTTATATTAGTTTGGGTTTTTTAGTGAATTTTTAAAAAATATTTTGTTTTTATGTTATTTTCTTTTATTCCTCATTCGTGATGTCTTAAGCAGTAATGTATAAAGATGTAATGAGGTCAGCTTTATGATTTACGAGTACTTACAGATCTGCTGTGAAATAGATGATATATCTAGTTTGATGCTTTCATCATTTACTCTAATTGTTTATCCTTTCAACTGAAATTTGATGTCCGCCTAAGAATCTTAATAATGCCAGCGATGTTTGGACATACTTTAGGTCGAAAGAATCTTTGCTCATATAATTAATTAACAAAATTGAAGTCTACTTTCACCGAGGCTCCTCAGATGTTTCTCTTGAAGCTGACACCTTTTCACTACGTTTTTCCTTTCATATATGATCTCTGGAATCATTTTGTTAGTCACCATTACATTCAATTTCAAGTTTTAACATAATTAAAATTATTAATTAGTTTTTTGCACGTACTGAGAAAACGTTAATTTTTAAATACTATAGATTAAATTTTTTTTTATATTACTGTGGACTCGGCGACTTTATATATTATACTGAAAAGCAAATTACTTTGTTTCCAACAGAGTTTTATAGTATTTTCACCACACTCATTTACTGAATTACTATTATTATGGTTTCGACTGGTATTCTCTATGGCTTTGCTACCATTTCTGTTTGTTGATTAAATTCATGGAGTAAAATTTGTACCATAGTCTTTTAACTATTGATTTATTGATATTAACTGCGATGTCAGTGTGTTATGGATGTTATTTGATACTCCGTTTTCATTGCCATCATTGCTGATTGCTGGTCCCTGTTGTGTTATTACGTTGGTCTTGGCTTGTCATTGCGCATGTTGTAGACATTTCCCCCAGAATTCTTCATTAATTTAGTTAGCTCCCCCCCCCCTTTTTTTTATCATGATGCAATAATTTTCTCAGTTAATATTCTACTTTTTAATTTCGGACTTTGGTACTTAGAGTCTTGTATTAAGTTATGCGTAACTATTGTAATTATTAACAGTTCAAGTTTGGGAGTTCCCATCTACAAATAATGGGGCATCTATTGCTACTTCATTTATTGGGCGAGACCCAAAAACATGTACTCAATACCTACCCTTGTGATTTTCATTATCTAAAAACTACTGTTTAAAGAAAAAAATGTATGTTAAGTTCATTTTTATATCCTCCCTGCTTCATTGACTTGATATCTGAAGAAAGGAAACATTTTCCATGTTTTGTTTTTTCCGACCTCAGTCACTTCATTGACTTGATATTTGACAAGAATGAGATTCTGTTTGTCAAAGACAAGTAGACGGGCCAAAAATCTCTGGTGCCCATTGGGGCGTTTGACAGCCCGCAGAAGTTGCCGCCTTCAACACTGCAGACGCTTGAGACATTTGGCTCTCCTCCTCCTCCTCCTCCTCCTCCTCCTCCTCCTCCTCCCTTAGCACGTCCTCTATACCGGCAGTCCCCAGTCAGCCAATTAGTAACCCAAATGGCCCCGGAATGCGTATAACTTGCCACCCGTCTCCCGTAGGACACTCTTTATGGTTGAAGACCGAGCGCCTCGGAAGAATCGCTGGGTCTGCTGGCCTCCTTGCCCTTGTCTCGGCTGACCTTGGATAGTGGGATTGGCTTTGGGAATCTTGTCGAAAGTCTTCCAGGATGTCCACGGAGATAAGGATATTTGGAACCTAGCAATTCTTTATGGTAGATGGTTATATACATGCTTTATGTACAAAACGAAAACACAAACCATGGAACCAAAAATGAATTTGACAAGATCTACTTCACCGAATGATTAACTGCATATTATCTGACGAAGAAATGTTAACTGATACGGGAGGTGATCGATAAAAAATGGGCTAGAGTTAGAGATACTGATGTGGAAAGAATTTGTGAAGAATGTGTTAGATTCCAGAGATGGTCACTGGTTCCGAATTTGTTGTAAGGACATGTCGGTTGTTCGCCCTACCGATTTCTGCAATAATAATGATAATAATAATACAATTAGTAGAAAAAGTAGCAATTATAGTAGTAAAGTGAAAGTTTAAATGGAAAGTGTATACCATCACCCTCATGTTGACCTTTTGGTCTGTATCTTTTTTTCTTTTATTGTGCATATATATATATATATATATATATATATATATATATATATATATATATATATATATGTATATGTATATATATATATATATATATATATATATATATATATGTAGCTGATAAAATTTGCTCTTCTCTTGTTATTGGTGTTGATTCTATCTTGACTTACCTTGAGTCTCTGTCACTGCTTGGTTTTCAACCCAAATTATAAAGATATCTTTGGCGGAGAAAGTTAATATCCTGTGTCTTGTTTTTTCTTATTTCACAGTAGCTGAGGAATATCAGAATGTGTCTTTATGAGAACTGAAGATGGAGATACCAAGACTTTCAGCTCTTCTATTATGAAAGCGGAAAATCTTGGTCTAATATTTAGCTTTCCACTACACGCCATTGTTTGGATGGGGGGATCCTGTTGTCTTTCCGATTATCATCTTTAAAGATGTCACTGACATATTATTTTCTTCCTTAGATGAGCAGAAATAAAGTAATTTTTTTTTTGTGTCGTTTCTAAATGGTCATTTTAGTGGACTGCAGATTATGTGCTATCTGACAACTGCTGAAATGGCTTTCATTAAGCATTTATGAATTACTTTAAAGGTGCAAATGTAAAATAACTATACCTTAACAGTAGATAGTGTTGAGAAGGTACAAAGAACCGAGTAGTTTTAAATTAACTATAAATATAGAAAGTTTAAATGTACACTTTAGCAAAGGTCGTGAATTTTAAGTGGAAAATAAGAGGGAAACGGTATGAAAGGGAGTATGAAAACCCCAAGTATGAAAAGTAATTAAATTGCAAGGTCGTCTGTGAGGCCGAAGTTTCGAAGGATGGGCTCATGAAGAAGAGTCTAGTCACGGGTTATTCACAGTCAAAAGAAAGGCATCAGAAGCTTTGCAAAGGTCTCTGAATAGGGAAAAAAATATAGCGTTTATGGAGCTGAAGTTATTTTAAATGCATTTCTTCTACAACTACTGCTACTATAGTAGATTCACATCAGTCGTGCATTTGATGTCAAGGTCAGTCCCTTACGACACTACTGATTGGCTGTTGATAAGCCAATCACAGGGCTGGAAACTCTCAGTCTCTCGAGAGAGTTCACATGGGTAGGAGCTATGTTCCACCTCTCCTGAGGGATACGTCTTTCAAAAGTATCCCTCAGGAGAGGTGGAACATACATCATTCCTATGTGAACTCTCGAGAGAAATTAGAGTTTCCAGCCCTGTGATTTGCTTATCAACAACCAATCAGGAACGTTGTGAGGGACTGGCCTAGACATCAAATGCTCGGTTGATGTGAGTCTACTATATGTAATACTACTACTACTATGGTTCCTTCGAGTATTAGTGTTCATGGTGCGCGTACAGCTTCATAAAACAATCATTCTTGCATTTCCTCCACCTCTCTTCACTAACAGCATAGCTCTGACTTCCTGAGGTTTACATCTGTGGTGCTTCCTTCTTTCCACTCATTCAGTTTGTAGATTACCCTTTTAGAGTGATAGAACAGAGGTCTCCAGGTTTATCTTCCCGCTTTATTTTAGCATACATCGTGCCTTTCAAATTTGACTGCCTATCATTTTTTAATGAATGAAGTGATGCTGAAACAAAGTTTCCTGTAGTGGAGCCTAGTCTGGTTGTTGATTGTATGAAAAAGAACATATATGGAATCCGTTGGAGCGTTTATCCTCACAGCATATGCGGATTGTAAGATACAAGGAAAGAATGATTGTTTGACGATTAACTGATGTAGGCAAAATGGAAGACGATAGACTTGTGAAATTCGTGGGTTATGCGAAAAGAAGTAATGCGAATCTTGAGACGAATTGTTTGCGTGGCCAAATTTTGTGTAGATATTAGGTAACAGTCTATGGAGTACTGCAGTTTCAAAAGTGGATGGATGAAGTGGAAATGAAATTTGAGTTCATCTTTTTGAGTTTCTTCGTTTGTTAACATTTAAAAGGTTAATTTCAGCATGAATATCGGTTTGCTCTACTCCAAAACTCTATATTTTGAGGGAAACTGTATACACACAAAAAAAATATATATATATGTATATATATATTATATATATATATATATATATATATATATATATATATATATATGTATGTATGTTGCTTAAAAATCACAGTAGATGCACGTGACTTCATTATATAAGCGAATGACAGTTAAAAGTTCAGTACCAGGCGCTTTTGCGTGTGATGTTTATTTTCCTGTGCCATTTGCTTATATATATACATATATATATATATATATATATATATATATATATATATATATATATATAAACATATATGCCACGAGGAAAAATAACAACGGAGTAACCGCGAGATCTTTCGATGTTCAAACATCCTAAGTAAAGGACGTTTGAACGTCGAAAGATCTCGCAGATACTCCGTTGTTTATTTTTCCTTGTGGCATTTATCTTTATTTATGGATTTTATCACGTTCCTAACTTTCGAGATTCAGTTATATATTAATATATATCTATATATATATAATATATAATTTATATATATATTAGTATTAATTATGTATATATATATATGTGTGTGTGTGTGTGTGTATGTATTTATGTATTTATGTATATATACGTACATATACACGATATTTATCATTCTTCATGAATCCTCCAGTTTACTTTTTTTTTTTTTCATATTTTTGTATCAGCTGATGTGTATGAGCATCACTAAACTGAGAGTTTACTGCCAAGTGGGCACGGTTAAGGGTATGAAGGGGAAGGGTTGGAGAAAATGAGAGAGGTAGTAGAAGTAGAGGAGGGGGGTGGGGGGAAAGCCCCTTCGGTCGTGATGGATGCATCCCCTTACTTTATGATTCTCGCATAATTGGTGCTTAATTTGTGCTTTTGTTGCCTGGGCCCCGGCCATTGTTAGGGACTAGTTTATGCCGCGGAGCGACAATGGTCGAGTCGGACGTTCATAGGTGTGTAAATATTGATCAGAGCGTTGGTGGTTTTGCTCGGCGGATGTAGAGTCGGGATATTGATGACGGTTTTGTTAATGCTGCTGGAAGGTGATAGAAGAAAGAGAGAGGAGATGGGAAGAGATGACGATAGTAAGAATAGGTTTCACGAGGAGGTTATGAACGGACAGAGATAGACAGTCAAACATGACGAAGAGAAAATATTGCGTAGACGGGTCTGTAGTAAGAATAAATTGCGAATGGAAATATGCGATGACATATCTTAGCAGTGTCATCCTAACATGAAGACAACAAAAGGCCATTTTTTTGCAAGGGATGCTCAAGAGTAGTCAAATTTTAATTCGGCGTGGCTCAGATATTAGATGAATATAATGTGCACCCTGGTTCATTACAGATTTTTCATCTTCAGAGAGGACAATTACAGAATTTCAGGACTGAATACAGAGGATGACGAAGACTTTCAGAGAGTAAAAGCTTACAGGAACATGGGAATGCCAAACAGGTTGACTCTATAATTCACTATTTTGGAATTGTTTGCTTAAGTTAATGTAAATTACAAGAAATCTGACGGGGGTTGATAAAGTCAACTAATCGTGGCCCACGTTTATGTTACTGAGAAAAGTCATAGTAAACGGAAAATCCATTGAGAGTTACAAAAACAGCCGATGAATTGAAGCCTTGTCAGTCTCCAATTATCAAGATCAATGGTTGTGAAGTAGCAGCTCCCCAGTTAGTGGCAAATAAGTTTGCTAATCATTTTGCAAATGTTGCAAAGGAAAATTATGCCAGACCTTATTCAACTCAAGAAGGCTCAAGGAACAATTAATTTTAATACATCAAGGAATGAACCATACTATGTACCTTCTACTATAGGAGAATTTGAATTAGCTTTGATTATTAAATACGTGTAGTAAATCATCTCCTGGACTGGATGATATAAAACATTTTCTGAAACAATATCTTCCCTAAACTTTGAGAGATGTTAAAATTACTCCCATTCGTCAGACCAGGGAAAGACCCATTCAAGACTGAGAATGATCGTCTTATTGCACTGACTTCATGTCTGTGTAAGATCATGGAAAACATGGTGAACACACGTACGATGTGTTACATGGAACGTGGTAATTATCTGTCACCTGCTCAGTGTGGTTTTCGAAGTACGCACTCCACAACTGATGTTCTGATTCGAATGGAATCTTTAATATGTGAAGCTTTTGCAAACAAGCAGCATTGCGTTACTGCTTTCTTTGGTCTTGAGAAGGCTTATGGTACAACCTGGAGATATGGCATTCAGAGGGTTCTCTATGAATGTAACCTGAGAGGCAATTTGCCTCTTTTTATCCGTGTATTCAAAAAAAAGTTATTTCGGGCTCAGGTTGGAGCAACAATGCCAGATGTATTCAACCAAGAGGAAGGATTCTTACAAGGAAGTGTTTAAAGTGAAGCCTTCTTCACTTAGTAATCAAAATAATACCCCCAGATGTAGTTTATTCTCTTTTGTTGACGACCTTTCAATATCTTTTGCAGCAACAATAATGGCAGTGGCCGAATGCTACCTTAGAGCTCTGCATTAATAACATAGTAAAGTGGGCGAGATGAATGGATTTAGGTTTTCAGCCAGTAAAACGGTAACCATGCACTTCTGCCATATAAGAGGATTCCATCCTGATCCAGCTCTGTTCATGGGCAGAGAGTTCCATGCGTTGGTGAAACAAGGTTTCTTGGGTTGATTTTTGATAGCAAGCTGACTTGGATTCCATATCTGAAATATATGAAGGCCAAATGCTTGAAAGCAATGAATGTGCTGAAAGTTCTATCTCACACCACCTGGGGTGCAGACTGAACTCAGATGCTAATGCTTTAAAGAGTCTTGGTCTTCTCAAAATTAACATATGAATGTGAAGTGTACATTGCACCAAAACCTAATAGCCTTAAAATGCTCAATTCATTTCATCATGGAAGGAGTAAGATTGTCCACAGGAGAATTTAAACCATCTCCCACTGAGAGCATGCTTGTAGATGATGATGAGATACCTCTGGATCTTCATCATCAGCGTTTGCTGGTTCGGAGCTGGTGCAGATTTCAGAGGTTTCCTGTCTTTAGCCAACATTTGTACCAGAAATGAAAGGCATTGACACTTTTATGAAAATCACCCCTAGTAAGCCCAACCATTTGCTTTTAGAGTAAAATGTATAACCAGGCAATTAAACATGCCAAGGATGGAGATTTTACTAGCAAGGTATTCAGTTAGCCCTCCCTGGAACCTTCCAGATGTAAAATTTTATAGATGTTTTCATTTTACCAATGCAGAAATGTCCAGTGAGGCAATGCGGTCAATATTTTTAGATCATTTCTCGCATCATGATAACTCCGTTGCAGTTTTCACGGATGGCTCAAAGTCAGATGCATCGGCTTTAGAGTAGCCTTCCCTGATATAGAAAGAAGCATCTAATTTTACAGCTGGACTGCATGCAATTTTAAAGGTCTTAAAGGAAATTAAAACTCAGTATGGAAATAGTTTTACTACATCGTGTGGCTCGAGAAGTGTTCTTCAGTCTTTGAATAGAAGAGATAATTTTTGCTGGGTGCCCTCCCATGTTGGGGTGGTTGGGAACGAGGAAGCTGATCAACTTGCCAAGTCAACAGTCACTTCCTCAGAGCAAAGGTGTCTACTACCATATCGGGATGTATATCCTCTAGTAAATCAGAAAAGAAATTGTTAGTTCCTTTGACAAATTATTTTAAAAACTAAAAAAAAACGCAGTATTACGTCATCAGTGTCTCCTTTGTCGTATCCTTATATGACAAAATAAGATATGAAACTATGTTGTGCAGGCCAAGGACTGAACATACAAAACTTATTCATGGGTTCTTGATGCCCGGCGAAACTCCTCCGTTCTGCGATGACTGTATTGTACCCGTAACTGTGAGACATTTGTTGGCCGAATGACCCAGTCTTTGGAATCTAAGGCATAGGTTCCTCTCTTTGGAACGTGGCATCTTTGCAACGATTCTCGGGGAGGACTGTGATTTGGAGCAGCTACTTATATCTGTTAGAGAGGCGGCCATCCTCAACAAAATTTAGATTATATACAGTATGTTTTATATATATATATATATATATATATATATATATATATATATATATATATATATATATCATACATACATATATGTATATATATATATATATATATGTATATATATATATAATATATATATATATATATATGTATATATATAATATATATAATATACATATATATATATATATATAGATATATATATATATATATATATATATATATATAATCAGATATTTCTTACATGAGACTTTTTTTTTTTTTAACTATTTATTTATCTTTTTACTTTCCTGTTTAATTTTAGTATGACGTCCATAACCTAGATGCTGTAACGCCTTCTTTAATAGTCACAAATCAATCATGTCTCCTGGCTTTCATCTTTTATCTTTAGC
Source organism: Macrobrachium nipponense (assembly GCF_015104395.2). Classification (NCBI taxonomy): domain Eukaryota; kingdom Metazoa; phylum Arthropoda; class Malacostraca; order Decapoda; family Palaemonidae; genus Macrobrachium; species Macrobrachium nipponense. Next base: position 130,204,011 of record NC_087200.1, read on the forward strand.
ATCATCGTTATGCGCTGGATTTACATTATTATCATTGTCATTGTCATAAACAGCTATTTGTCGTTACCAGCCAAAATGTATTTGATTGATGACCATTTCCACGGAGATCATTTTTATTCTCTCTCTCTCTCTCTCTCTCTCTCTCTCTCTCTCTCTCTCTCTCTCTCTCTCTTTCCTTCTTATTTCATTAGGGACTGTGCTTAGACGTTGACGATGATTATATTTCAGAATACTTCTTTAGGATATAAAATTTAATGTATCTTTCCGATGACATTCCTTTAAGAAAAATTATATATATATAATATTATATATATATATATATATATATATATATATAGATATATATATATATACCTATGTATATATCTTTCACTGATTCTGGCAAGACAGCGTTGCATGGCTTTGCTTATGAAAACGAATATCGTATATCGTACATATTTAGATGTATCGTATATGCATTTTTACTTGCTCTCTCATGCGCTTTGAAACTCGCAGTGCCATTAAATTTTGTGCTAAAAGTACTAATTTGAAGGCTGTTCCACCTCTACACCCAGGCTTCAAGAGTCACGTCGTAATTTCCAGAACATATTGTAGAGGGTGAGGACTTTTGTATATGTTTCTCTCGGTCTCTCTCTCTTAAAGTGGTTTATGAAGCTACAAATTTGAAGCATCTCGGTCTTACTTCACATAGAGTACTTTATCATAGGTCCTTAGTAGTTCCTTTACTAATCTTGCTTATTTGATTATCCCATATTTTCACCTGAAGCATGACCATAGGATTATCATAATGAATAATACATTGTATTATAATGATAATAAGTAGTTATGTCTAATTGTATATGACAACTAGTACCTTCACCGTGCCGTAGAACTTTGGTTGTCTTGTGTATTCAAGAAGCAAGTGAAATATGCATTAGGATTTGGCTTATTACTCTTGGACACTTCATTTATTACAATCTCTTAAATTGTGTCTAGAACTGATGTTATTTCAAGCAAAGTTCACGAACTATGCTGAGTAGCAAAAACGGCATCACACCTTGTTTTATAATTTACCCGGAAACTTAGGATGTTAGACATTGAACATGTTGTGTAATCGGACGTTTTTGAGGAGATGCTAGAAAACTTTGAGGTGACACGAGTGGAACTGAGAGGCTAAATATTATATTCGTATCTAAGTTATGTCATCTGCGTAACCTTGGGGCTATAAAAACATGTCTATGTAATAATTTAGGTCAGTAATCAGGGACCATGGCGTACCTAAGTAGGTTCCTGTCAGACTTCACGAAGAGTGGAATAAAAAGATATTTTAAATCTAAGACGGCTTGATAATTTTATAGTACGTATAAAAACAATAAGCTTCATAAGGATGACGAAGTTTAATCATGGTTAAGACTCAATATGATTGTGGAAAAAACATCTAATAATTTAACTGATCCTCATGAACTGCATCTTTTACCACATAAAGTTTATCATCGCATAGTCCCTCCATTACATTAATAATAAGTCCTGATTGTGGCAGTGTTTGGTAAGAAAATCCAATATGGTATTTGCGAACCCCGACGCGCTGGCTAAACTGATGAGGCATCCATGAGAAAGTTAACATTTGGAAGAACACGTCTCCCGTCGTCTCGACAGCCTCTACCAGACGTGGAAACCCGATGCCAGTAAATTGCAGTAAATTGTTCTCGTCCGAAGAGGTAGAAGCAAGAAGCGACGACGACGAGAATAACGTAAGGAAATAAGGAAGATCATGAGAAGTAGTAGGAAGGAACCTGTTGCCAGTCAACTTTTCCTCTCTCATAGAGAAGAACAGGAAAAGAAGAAGGACTGGTATAGCAAAACGAGAAAAGAGGAATCGGGAACCCTCTCTCTGTGAGTTGCTCCCGTCAGTAGAAGAAGAGCACAAAGAATGATAATTGAAAAGGGAAGATGAAAATGATGCAAGGTAGATACTGCGTCGACAAAAAAGTGACCGAGAGAAAGAAGCAAGGAGACAATTACCCGGAGGAAAAATGTAAAAAAAAAGAAAAATCAAAAGAAGACAGGCAAAAGATGGGGTCATTAGTATAGCATGTGTGTTTTGAGAGAGAGGAGAGAGAGAGAGAGAGGAGAGAGAGAGAGCGCTCCGTGTTTAAAAGTGGCTGAAGGCTGCAACATTGAACATTGATGGATGTTACAATGGGCTGTCACACCGCGTATGCACCGCCATCTGTCACGAAGCCCTTTTACCCACCTGAGTTGCTGCTGCTCTGGCTGATGACCGTCTGTTGGGCAGTGATAACCTCCCTCCCCTCCCCACCCCTCGCCCATCCCCAACACATCCCCAACAGGTGTTCCCCTAGCCCCCCTTTCCTCTCCATCAGCATCATCTCTGTACAGGTTGTCGTCGTTTTAGGAAGTCATAATTCAAGCATTTCCCCCTTTCCATTGTCTGTCATTATTATCACCATTATACAGTTATTCATTGTCGCAGATAGCCATCATTCAGGCCCTTTTCTCCATCATCATTTTTGTACAGTTCTTTGCAGAAGGCCATATTTCAGCCTCCCTTCACCCCCATGCCCCGCCCCCCTCTTTTTTTTCCTAACCTTATCATCATATCTATGAAGGCATTTTTCGCGTTACACCATATAACTTTTTCTACTCTTTTTTGCCAATGATCATTGGTTTATGCATTATTTTATGCTTGCTCCATCTTTTTTGTCAAGCATTAATAATAGGAATAATAATTATTTCAGTTCAGGTCACGAAGACGGTATAAATGCAATTAAATATAAAAAATTGAAGCACTACACTCATGATATATCCAATAGAATTGCAATAAATAGATACTATATAAAAATAGTAACCATGGATTAATTTTATTAAATAGATTTCACAATAAGACAAAAGGAAAGGCGTTATATTATTTACTTTAATAATCATAATGATAACATTGACGGTAATAGGAAGAGGGAAAAAGCAATGATGACTAAAATAAAGGTGTACTTAATAAAACAAGTATGTGCAATAGCCGCTGACCTTCAATGGAAGTAAATAAATAATAAAGCGAACATCGTGAGAGAAAGAAATTCTAATATTAATAAATTTGACGCTGAAAACAATATTAAAAACACTTCGGATCATCCGTAATGTGTAAGAGCATAGAGCAACGAACCGCCACCATTACGAAACAAGTTTTTTTCACCTGTGCTTTTTTGCATGTTATATTTACAGTCCACAGCGTAACACTTTGCGGTAAATTGGGTATCGAATTGCATACACTTCGGCTCCTCCAATGGAAGGTAGTCAAGGTGGTATTCTCTCATCATATCTCGTTATCACATTCACAGATGTGCTGAACATTAAATTGAACTCGTCCTGAATCCTCTTCACTATCAAAGGAATACCAAATAAACCACCTCTCTGACGCCCGTGATATGGTTCCTTGATTATATCACAGTTTAAGATTTTTTTTTTTATTCTTAGTCTAATGATCAGATCAGACTATTTTCGGCTGATTATGATTTTCAGATTACCCGGGCTATCTTCTATGAGCTTGTGCGGTGCACAATGATAGCGATGCGTTCGTAAGATGCCTCTTACTGTCCTTCTGACTAACAGAAATGCGTTCCCATGGCGTATCAGGTATAGTTCATCCGAACGAAGTTTCTGTAGACAATTAATACTTGATTTTGGTTCTCAGTAATAGAAAGCAAATCTTATTGCAATCATTTTCCTAATCGCACAGAGGTTACGTCGAGTATGTTAGGTCTCAAATGTGTTCTGGGCAACTTTCGTGATAATGCACCTCAGATAAGGAAATTCATACACGGTTATTCTCGAGTCAAAAAGTGCGACTCTTCAACGTGTCTAATAGATCTCCTAGTACCTGCGCACACCGGGTCTTATTTCGTTATAAATTGCCAAATTCA
>NC_087200.1:130212924-130220424 GCF_015104395.2 Macrobrachium nipponense
ACATGGTACGTCAATGCTGTACTTGGATGGCAGGTGATCGGTTACAAAAAGAGACGAGGGGTTGTTTGGGGACGAGGTAGTGCACAGTGGCATGTGACTGGGTCAGTGGTCTGTCTGCTTCTTTTCTTGTTGACTCAGAGTCGGCCTTAATGACCACAGGTTCCAGCTGGTGTTTGCTACCCTGGACAATTCAAGTGTCCTGTCTGTCGAGGGCGATTCCTGTTAGTCATTGTTACAGGCAATTCATGTGGTCGCCCGGGAAAGAAGGATTCTGTCTGGGGAGATGAGTCTTCGGCTAGTAAAGTAAAAAAAAAATAGATTAAGATAGGTGTTTAGTGAGAATCAGTTCTTGAGGAGCATACCCCTAATTTTTCTGTGGTGTTCCCAAAAAAGCAGCACAGAGAGCTGCGAAGCAGTGATAACTTGTGGCATCTCTACTTATAAAGGTAGATGTTTTACACTTCTTTCAGGTGTGAATGTCTACAAATCATCCTGAATGCTTACATTTTATTGTCTCTTCTCCTCAAGCCATTGCAAAGCATGTTAGAATGATTTTATACTAAGGTATCTGCTTCTAGGAGTGATGAAGTGTTAACTATTAGCATGCATGAGTTAGCTGTGCAGCATCTTCTGTTATCCAACATTTCTTTGTGTAAATCAAATTTGAAATTGACTAGAATGGGTGTCTGCCTGTTAGACTAGATACCAGACTTGGCGAAAAGGAAAAACAATTCCATACAAACCTAAATTGTCTTTATAGCATTGTGCATCATAGATATCTGTGTGACTACTCATTTGGTAAAGTGGCACTGTGCTGGATGTGGCACTAGTGTTATAATGGCCTAATAGCTCTTGTGATATACAATTAATTTCCCTTTGGAATTATTTTGTCTTTCCATGCAAGCAATTGCATGGGAATAACGTGAATGACTCACAGGGCCAGGAGATCTGGCGGTTGGCATTCAGCATTGGGCAGAGTGCAAGGCAAAATAAAAGAGTGAGGCAAGGTAAAAGGTGAACTGTTACAAGGCACAAATAAATTTATTAATGATTTAAAGTTAAAATAGGAAAGTAATTGCACGTTACAAGGAGTGATAGTAAGGTAAGTAACCTGGCATCATACTCTGGGTTGGGTGCTAAACTACTCAAATAAAGTGGAACACACTGCCATATGAGCATGAGTGCCAGGGAGTTCAGTGGCTCTAGTAGACTACCTTGATGTTCTACACCACTGACTTTTCTTCCTTTAATTTCTGTTAGGTTGATGGTTCATTGTTGTAGGAGTCAGTAGAACCGAATCTGGGGAGGCGCTGGAGTGCCTCCTACTCCGGCTACTGTGACAACCGAAGCAAGGGCGGTGCCAACAATTTTTACCATTTTCTGTCACAGTTCCTTGATTTCTGCGACCAGCTGAGATGTTAGAGGATTGTTCACCAAAATCTTATATTCTGGGGACTGGGGGAAAAAGGAAGAAGTAGTTGCGGGTACACGAGCTTCACATGTTACAATGACCAACTCAGGCATGGGTTGCAAGGCCACACCAGGGGGTGAGCTTCTGCTGTGATCAGGGGAATCTGGAAGGGATCCTAGTAAACTTTGGGTTGGCTCTCTTATCGACACTGGTAGTGTGGCCAAGGCGGGAGATGAGAGGTGGGCCAGTCTGGGATCTCATGAAGGGAGAGCTAAGGCAGACCCAGGCACGAATTAAATTTAGAGAAGGCTCACTGTTCAGGATGGACAGAGCCTGGCACTACTCAGGGCACTCAAAAGGCCCTGGCAGGGATTTTGAGCCAGTCTGGGAGGACTTTAGTACCTGATAGAGACTGTGAAGGGGCAGGACCCCTGGGTCATCTTGAGTTAGGTGGGGACATAGAGTCCTGTCCCAGGAGGTGGTCATAGCTTCCCAGAAGATACTTGGCTACTGCAAGTGTGCAGGTCTTGGTGATGTGGGGCCTGTTGACCCTCAAAGGAATTGTTGGGTAGGTCAGTTTCAAATGATGGATACTCTCGATGGTGATGAGTTTGCGTTTTTCAGTTTTAGCCCCATAGAGGACCTTGTCTTCCTGTATCAGGGAGATTTGCACGCCAGTGTCTTCAAATGCCTTGATCTGGTGTGCAGGGTTGCACCTCAAGGAGGTGCCACAAATATAGGACTCTCAGCTGGAGGGCCTAGTGATGGAGAATTGGTAACCGCCATTGCAATGGCGGGTGTAGTTGCCTTCCTAGGGCAATCCTTCTAGTTGGTGGAGTGCCTATTGATTTTGCAAGTAGAGCAATAATATTTGCTGAATCCCCCCTTGGCGCTGGGATTCCAAGTGCCCTTTCCTTTTGCAATCAGTGCATTTAGGAGGTCTAGAAGAGGTACCATACTTTGGTTGGGCTGGTACTAAGGAGTTATCTTCTGATTCAGGGAACTGGCAGAAGAATGGAAAGTGTCCCAATCCTCTGCTAAGAGGCAAGAAGTCCTAGTAAGTCATCGGCAGACATGTTGCTACGGTTGTTGTGAGCCTAAGGTTCCCAACAAGGTGTGAAGTAGGTAGATGGTGGATTGTGCAAGCAATTGCCCAGAATGGAAATAGCACACTGCTTTTGCCAAGGTGTGGTTATACAATAGTGTGGGTCAGGGGGCAGCACCACTGGTAAATGCAAGAGTACCTGTGGTATGCTATTCAGTAATGGTAGTGACCCTTTGGCAAGGTGTCACTGGCACTAAGAGCGACGTCATTCCGGAGAACTAGTATGTGGTTCCGCAGGGTGGAAATGGGTGGCACTGGACCGGATGCTAATTACAGTAATTCATACAAGTGCCTACAAATACTGTGCAGTGTTCCCCAATAAAAGGGGTGGCACAGGGGCATTCCTTGGAGTGAGTAGGTGGCACTTGAGAGCCAATGGGGTTGCATGAAGTGCAAGTAAGGTGAGATACGCTGATGGCACTCAGGGCCAAGAGGCACAGGTGCAGGTTGTGTTATGATACACAGCAGTGGTGGTGGCACTTGGGTGCTGGGGGTCTGCAGGACCAGATATGGGGCACTCACGGCGTGGATGGGTGTAGACGCACATTGTAAACTTGGTGGGAAGTGCAAAATCTCCAGGCATTCAATGTGTGGTGAAACCACTTGGCTAATTTTACAATAAGCACGCTGGTGGGGACAAACAAGGTGCTAATTTGTGATAATACAGCTCAAATTAAGCAAATGATGCAGACTTGGAGCAGCACTCAAAGTGCGGTGAGATCATAGGGTAAGTTAGGCAGAGTACACAAAACTTGTGCAGGCACCTAAAGTGTAAGGTAGTTAACGTACACATGACAATCACTCATTTGCTGAGTGCAGAGGCGAGGTTCTGAAGAATGGTTTCTTTGTTCTGAAGAACAGTTTGTTTGTTCCTGAGAGCAGTTGCTTTGTTCCAAAGAATGATTTGTTTGTTCTGGAGAACTGTTGCTTTGTTCTGAGGAAAGTTTAGTTAATTACACACGGACAGAACCAGCTATAGTGCAAAGGTTAAGGGTTGTTCCGAAGAACATAAATGGCACACCGCGAAAATAGTACCCTGGTGTGTATAAGGTCAATGAACTGGGTTTGTGACACTTAGTCATGTGGACTTGTTCCGGAGAATTGAGTAAAAATGTGCTCTCGATACCCACTATTTGAGGAGTTTAGCCGTGGATGGTAACACTGAGTACAAGGCGAGTTAGCGCTGATGTTAATGGAGTATAAGCTTTAATGGGTTTGAGAAAATATTGCAGTGGTTTGTGAGGCAGAACTAACTTCTAGTGTTTAGTGGCTTATACTCATAAGTTAGGTTTGTGTTCTGCTAAACAGGGTTGTAAAGCAATGGTCCGTATAACAAATAACAATGATCACAATACAAAAAGTTTGCAAATTACGTGTAATTCAAGTGTTCACAGTCTTATCTCAGATGCACTGAATGTATCGTCAATTAATGATTATGCTTGTTAAAGAGTGAATTCTTATTAAAGAATTGCCACAGTTGGTAAAGTTTACCATACTATTATGAATTGCTGACAGCTACATAAGAAAATAGTTTGGATGTGATCCACAGGATGTTAAAATGATGTTGTAAATTGTATTCTAATATGTTTGTGTTAGAGAGAGATATGTCAAGGGTGTGTGTAGGATAGTTAATAGCTAGTAACAGCTGACAGGTACTCAAAATGGCGGTTCATAGAGTGACAGGTAAGGCTGATGAGTGAGTGTGTACAAGATGGCTCACACAGTCAAAACAAGAGCAACTCTTGCTGCCAAAATGAAATAGATGTACGGTGAGGATTCTTTTCTGTTTACGAAATACACAATAAACTACAACTCTGATCTGCTTGAAATAACACACGAGCGTTTGCTAGAGGTATTAACGCTCAAAAGCACAAATGAGAAATTCACAGTGACTAGGATTTTCAAAGTTATAATGTTAATTCTCCTGCATGTAAATTTAGGCTTCAATGAAAATTTGATGGTGTTGGGCAGAGTCTTAGCACAATCTGTTGCCACCAAATAAACATTGCCTTGGTATTGGAGCAGGTTGCCAGATATAACTTTCCTAATAAAGTTTCACACAAAATTCTACTACACATGGAGAATAATGTTGCACTTTTCTCTCAAGTTATCACTGTTCACTTCCTGAATGAATTCCTGACTAGCTGAGCCATGCAATTTGCCAACATGCAGTAGCAATAGTTCCTGATTAATCTACCTAATTGGCAGCGCTACTACCTGAGTGGAATGAATGGAAATCCTAACTCCGAGGACCCACTTTGGTTTTCAAGAATGCATGCAGTGTAAACTTGTCACAAATTAATGAACTTCAAACATTACAATGGATACTTATGCTGTAAAACCTGTTTCCAACTGGATGCCCATGAAATGTAAATGGAATTATACTAAAGATTCGTTTCAATCTAGGAACTTACAACTTAGCTGATATGCAAAAAGATGCACTTGATACTAGAAAGTTGCAAACAATATGATGGTGTCACCATTACTATGAGTGTTGGTGGATTGCAGCTCTTACCTTAGGAGATGACACATCTAACTGGATAGAGAGAAATTACTGGTTTAATTAATTGTATTTACATGAAACAGAGGAATGGCGACCCCATATAAAAATGGGTTTAAGCTAGGAAGAAGAAGAAGAAGACATGAAACAGAGGAATCAATTGCAAAGAGCTGTATACACTGGACTCTTGGTAATTTCAAGTTACATTGCACAGTTGGCAAGATTAAGTGTGCCACTCGATAAAAAATAAAATATGATGAATTAACACTCAGGAATAACTTGATTGATGGAGGTAGGGATACAGCAGATATAGATGGTTCTACAGTGGTTCACACACCCTTTCTGCAATGTATGGAGAAAGGACCACAATCACTTGTTAAGTAAAAACGTAGTCTAATCTTTGCAAAGGGGATGCTGAAATCTTAAGGAGCTAACATCAATTTATGTTCAATTAAATTATTCTTTAACACTAATAAATGGTTACTGTCAATGTTCGGGGTCTAGCACAGTGCAAGAAGAAAAGAAAAAGGGAAAAGATAAAGTATAAGGTAAAAGACTGAATGCTCTCCACCGAACAGTACCTTATTTCCTTAAGTAAATATCTTGATTGCAGAATGAGTGGTTCCTCAGATGAGTGGGACTTCTACACATGGTACTTCAAGGTAGTACTTGGATGGCAGGTGATCAGCCAAAAAAAGAAATGAGGGTTTGCTAGGTTATGAGGTAGTGCACAGTGGCTTATCATTGGGTTAGTGGTCTATCTGCTTCCCTTCTTGTTGACCCTGAGTCAGCCTTATATGACCACTGGTTCCAGCCAGTGTTTGGCACCATGGACAATTCAAGTGTCCTGTTTGTCAAGAGCGATTCCCATTAGTTTCTGCTAAGGTAATTTACGTGGTTGCCTGGGTAAGAAGGATTCTGTCTGGGGAGATGAGTCTTCTGGCCAGTAAAGTCATAAAAAATAGATTAAGGTAGGCACTTTGGAGAGGCTTAGCAAAGGAGAGTACTGACCCTGATGAATTTCACTGTCAAAATCTAATTAGCAGGGAGTGTCTTAAGGAGCATCTTCCTGCTTCTCTGTGTTGTTTTCCAAAATATCAGTATAGAGGGCTGCAAAGTAGTGATACCTGTGGTAATAATTTATATATATATATATATATATATATATATATATATATATATATATATATATATATAATATAATTATATATATATATATATATATATATATATATATATGCATATATATATACGTATATATATATATATATATATATATATAGATATATATATATATATATATATATATATATATATGTATGTATAAGATACGAAGGAGATAAACAACGGAGTTTCTGCAAGATCTTTCGACTCAACGTCCTTTTCTTAGCAGACAAACTGACTTACATGAACAACTGAGAGTACAGGAAAGGTTGCATAAGTGACAAATAAGGATTATAAGGAGATTAGTACCTAGAATCCAGCACACCTGGAGAATGAGTAACCTTTCCAAACAAGCATGAACATGGGTACAATTTAAGAACAATAAGATTAAGTCCAACTGCTTAGACACAAGGACAACACAATTAAAGGATTATACAGGGCGGCAACTGACCACATTCAGATCTTTGGTAAACAAAAACTTATTCACAAAACATACTAAACATACATATACAAAGAAAATATCTCTAAGGCAACTAATTTGTATTTAAGTCTGTAATTATATCTTTGAGGTCATTCTTAAACATGTTACAAATACAAGGGTCTAAATGAAACAGGCCATGACTAATATTAAAATTACAATGGGAAGTAAGTTGTATTATGGCAGATTCTAAAATATTTCGTGATAAGACATCTTTTGATCTTGCAATTACTGAACTACCAATCCAATTTATCCGGTGGCTATTCTCACTTAAATGAGTGAATATTGCATTATATGTTTACCCAGTTTTGACAGAATATTTATGCTGTTTTAATCTTACTTCTAAGCCCTTGCTCGACTGTCCGAGATCAAAAGAGGGGCGGTCCATACATGGAATTTTATATGTTATGTTGTTGCTTTCCCTTGGGCCATTTTTTATAACATTCCTTTTAGTGTGTTATTATAGGAAAAAGCAAGGTTGACCTTAAAGGCTTTTAACAATGATTTAATGGTTTCAAATCCGTTAAGATAAGGCAAACTGAGAATGTTCTTAGAATTTTCTTTCTCTGTTTTATTTACGCTATAAAACTTTTTGTGGGCTTTATTATAGCAAATATCTAATATATGTGAAGGATAACATAAATCTTTCCCTATTTTTCTTATGTATTCAATTTCTTGATCCAATTATTGGGGACTAAACAATGCGCAATGCTCGTAAAAACATAGAAGAAAAAATTGATATTTTGATGTTAAGATGGTGGCCTGAACAGAAATGAACATAAGTTAAGTTGTTGGTTGGTTTCCTATAAATATTGAATTTACATTGAAATGGTTCTCTATGT
>NC_087200.1:130225424-130230424 GCF_015104395.2 Macrobrachium nipponense
AAGTTTTCTAAAATTTTATTTGAAAACTTTCAGATTACACCATCTGGTGGAATAATTTTTATATTGAGGTATTCATATCTTCATCTAATTTGAAGCCATGATATAGTAAATCTGTTTTTGTATTGGAATGACGGTATTTCACAACAAACAACAGGTTTTTTTTTAATTGTTTCCTTGCGTGTGTTTATATACAGGTGGACAGTTGATAAGTGCTTGCGTACGCATGATAGCTGAAATATATAGCATAATAAAAACAAACCGAAACCACAGACACACCTGTCGGAAGCTGTGATTTTCCACCATATCCTATTCAATCAGCTGCCCCAGATACAATTAACTTCACATTTCCGTATGTAGCATGTGGATGCAAACAAAAATTAGTCTATTTTATCACTCCTTCACGAACCAGTAAATCTAGTTCCTTTACCTTGGTTAAGCCGAAGCCTCACCGTACTAGTACTTATGCCCGGTTATGCATTATTGACAAAATAAAATGCAGCCTGACCCTTGTATCTGAGCATACGAATTCACTGCAGATACTTATGGTCTGGTACAGTTTCAGACATATATGAAGCTGATTCATCTCGCGTGTTTAACAGATGTGTGGAATCACTACTGATATAAGAATAGCGGTTGTAAGAACAATCACTACTGAAATAGGAATGTTCACGGACACAGGAATTACGACAGTTTAAAACGGTTCTTCAAGCATGTCTAGGTGTGGGAAAGATAGCTACGGCAACGGCATGGACTGGAGGGAAGTCTATGTCCCACCATCCTGGAATATCCTGCTGGATAGCCTTGGAAGGAAATCTGCGATAACTTAGGATATCCATACAGAAAACGATGAATAACCTTTGCAAAACCTCTGCCTTTCTTTGCCATCTTCTTAAACCATCTTAAGCCGTGAGTTTTCAGCATGTTCAAAACTTCTGTGAACCAGTCAGGATTTTTTTCAATTCTGGGTCATCCTTGGTAGAACTGTATTGCACCTGTTAACAAAACCTTAAGGCCTGTCCACACTAGGAAACATTGTTTGCAAGCACTTTTCACCGCATATTTGTTTCCCATCCAGAATGGAAAACAGTGTTTCTGTGTGTATATGTATATAAACACATGTATAATGTATTATATACACATGTACAATGTATAATATATACTATTAATTATAATATATATTATAGTATTATATATTATATATAATTATAATTATATATATATAAATAGTACACACACACACACACACACACACATATATATATATATATATATAATATATATATATATATACTTGCGTGTGTGTGTATGTATGTATGTATGTATATATGTATATATGTATATGTATATATGTATCTATTTTCAATTCTGCCAGAAGCTAGTCAGCATGACAGGCTCCTTTTTCAAAAGACTTCCTCACGATCTCTGTTTCTTTTTCTTATCCCTCCTCTGGTGCATTAAAATAGCCAAGTAGAATACAGTAGAGGCTACTGCACCAGCAAGCATCCTGCCGACAACTGAGGTCTGGACAGGAAACATTGTTTGCAAACAGTTTGGAAACTGTGTTGCAAACATTGTTCGCAAACTTTGTTTTCAAACAATGTTTCCTAGTGTGGACAGGCCTTACACTTGCCAACACCTGTGGTATTCTTGCATGATTTCTGAATAGAAATAACTCGTGCAAAATCAATATAAGAAGTTGATTTTGACATTAAATTTTGCATATGCATACATATAATCAATACATATATATATATATATATATATAATATATATATATATATATCTTTATATATATATAATGATATATATATATATATATATATATATAATTATGAATATATGCACATATATATGTATATATATACATATATATACATATATATCTAGTATAAGATACGTAATATAATATATATATATATATATATATATATACTATATTAAGTAGATGAAGGTAGGCAGGAGAACACAGGAATGAATTCGATATTATGACCGACTTATTGCGATATTTCGCAATACATTATTGCATCCTTAAGGAATTCTACATTAGATATAAATAGAATAATTTTGAGAAACTTTTCAAAATTAAAAATTATAGTTATCTCTAAGTCAAATTAACAGGAAACCATACTTAATTAAAACACAGTAAGTTATGTTAAATCACGTTACATTAAAAAAAAAACATGATATTGGGCATTAGTCTACACTTAAGCAGGGTTTATTGACAAGGTGTTATTTGAGAAAAAAATAATAAATAACTAAAGGAAGAGAGGAGCTAACCTGCCAGAGTAAAGTCTAGACTCTAGAGTAATACTCAAAGCAGAAACGAAAAGTAAACAATAACAAGTGTTGAGAATAACAACAAAGTCAAGATAAAAAAAGTTGAACAGCTGAGGACTGGGTATTTAAAACAAGAACAAGTAGTTTTATTTTCAACGTCTCTAAAATAAATGGGTCTTTAAAATTGTTGACCTGTCCAATTGTAGAGAAATCTTCTTTGTATTTGATGCTAGTTTTACATGTTAAAGAATGATTTCTTATATTAGATGCATCTGGGTTGGACAGGCGACAGCCCATTCTGTGACTAACCCCTCTAGAGAATCGACTCGTACCCTAAGAAGACGCTTCGTGGATCCACTTACAAACCACATTAGACGTCATTTAAGGGCAAACTCAGTCTTTTACTCTGAAAAGGGAGACAATCGTAAGTGGGGGTTTTCGAAGTTAAATTTGCATCAAGAGCATTAAAATGTTAATTGATTATTTTAGTAAAGCCTGTACGGAAGTTATCAGAGTTTACGTACAGAAAAGATGCACAGAATATCTTCTTTGGAACATTCAAATACAGCTGGAACATTCAAATAGAAAGGGCTGTTACAATTGGTTCCATTTTCAGAGTATAAGACCGACTCAGTTCTTTGATGACGTCTAATGTGGTTTATAAGTAAACTTATCCCAGATGTGATACGGAAAATTATGTGGGATCCACGAAGCGTCTTCTTGAGTACAAGTCGATTCTCCTAGGGGGGTTGGGTTAGTCACAGAACGGGATGTCGCCTGTCCAACCCAGATGCATCTAATATAAGAGCTCATTCTTTAAAATTTAAAACTAGCAGCAAATACAAAGATTTCTCTATAATTGGACAGGTCAACGAGCTAAATACGTATATATCTTAGAGACGTTGAAAATAAAACAACTTGTTCCTGTTTTAAATACCCAGTCCTCAGCTATTCAGCTTTTTTTTATCTTTTTAATGCGACTTGTGTTTTAACGTAACGTATTGTGTATTTCAAGTATGGTTTCCCGTTAAGTTGACTTATTGATAACTATTATTTTTATTTCATAATTTTTGAAAGTTTTTAAAGATTATTTTATTTAATATCTATTGTAGAATTCCTTGAGGATGCAATAATGTATCGCAAAACGTCGAAATAAATCTGTCCTCCTTCTGATTTTGGCTATACATACTAGGATATACATGATATATATATATATATAATATGATATATATATATATATATAATATATATATATATATATATATATATATATATATACATCGAGCTGCAAATGTCCTTTAATATCCAATTCGCTCTACTTCGTATGTTAACGAAGGAGAATTTTTTTAGTTTATGATAATTACGTCCTCTCGTGAGTTCAAACCAGCGCCCAGCGGACTGAGGATAAATCAGGACTTCAGTGATGTTATCGATTCGGCCAACAAGTTAGACCGGCGCTCACTGGTTTGATCTAACGATTCCGACTTTGCAAATCACTGTATTTGAACTTGGGTGATTTGGTAAGGTTATTTGTAATTCGAATCCTTATCAAACCACATCTGCCATGTTAGCCAAGTCGAACGTTTTCCGCCATAGCCATATCATGAATCTTTATGTATATATATATATATATATATATATATATATATATATATATATATATAGATAGATAAGATAGATATATATGTGTGTGTGTGTGTGTGTGTGTGTGTGTACATCGAGCTACAAATGTCCATTAATATCCAATTCGTTCTACCTCGGAATTCATATATTTTCTTATGGTAACCGAAGGGGAATGTTTTGTTTATAATAATTTCGTCCTCTCGTGGGTTCGAACCAGTGCCCAATGGACTGTAGAGAAATCAGGACTTCAGTGACGTTATCGATTCTAATTACAAATACCTGAGTTCGACAGTGATTTTTAAGGTTGGAACTGTTATCAACTTATACCTCACTTGTTGGCCGAATCGATAACGTCACTGAGGTCCTGATTTCTCCTCAGTCAGCTGGGCGGTGGTTCGAACCCACGAGAGGACGAAATTTTTATCAACTAAAACATTCCCCTTCGGTTAACATATATCAAAATATATTAATCAAAAGGTAGAGCGAATTGGATATTAAAGAACATTTGTAGCTCGATTTATGTACATAAATCATGGTGATGTGATTAAGATTCATGATATGACTACGTGCAGCAAACATTCGACTTGCTTAACATGTCAGAGGGGGTTGGATATCGATTGTAATTACAAATACCTGAGTTCGACAGTGTTTTGTAAGGTCAGAATCAGTATCAACTTATACCTCGCTTGTTGGCCAGATCGATAACATCACTGAAGTCCTGATTTCTCCTCGGTCTGCTGGGTGGTGGTTCGAACCCACGGGAGGACGAAATTATTATCAACTAAAAAATTTCCCTTCTATTAACATACATGAAAATATATTGATTCCGAGGTAGAGTGAATTGGATATTAAAGGATATTTATAGCTCAATGTATGTTTATAAATCACGGTGAAGTGATAAGATTCATAAATATATATATATATATATATATATATATATATATATATATATATATATATATAATCTACATTTTATCAAAATTGGCCTAGGTATCACAAGAGTCCTCCACAAATATCATTTTCTATTTAGAAGGTTTTTTAAATTTCCCTTCCATGACTCTCTGGGAGGATAATTTTGGATGGTGGAACAGGATTTTGCA
>NC_087200.1:130234765-130270420 GCF_015104395.2 Macrobrachium nipponense
TATATTCTCATACTTACTCACGTAATATGGTCCTGTTTGGAGTTATGTGAAAATTGTCCTGTATGAAATGTGTATAATTTATAGCTCATTTCTGTGATTTTTCTGAGTAATGATTAGTAATACGATTTGTGACGCATAAATTTTGTCCGAGTGTTAAAAATTTGTCATTTTTTTACAACTGTTAGGAAGGTGGCCCGAAAAAGGGTGGGAAATATTCACTTTCAACTTCCCATGGAATGTACAGACGTTTTTTTTTTTAGTTAACTTAGGTGCTTTGAATCGTTGGGCGCTGAGATTATGTTTAAATGGACCCTTGTGGGGAAACTTGAGCCACAAGTTAAACTGAAATTCATAATGACGTTCCTATATATTTTCCTGAATGACTGGCGCCTCAACATCTATCTCGGTCCTGGCAATTTCCGCCGAGCGAAAGCCACTCAAAGAGTAGATTCGGGTGCCAGCGAAGTTCCAGGAGGTGAATGACCAAAGAAGCTGAGGCACAGACGTGATCTTTGCCTAAACCTATTATTATCCCGCAACTCCGTCCGTGCGTATCAATGTTATTGACTTTTCTCTGGCGGGACTTCGAAGTCTATAAGGATTTGTCGCTATGAGCCACAACTTGTCTTCACGCCTACGATGATTTCTAGGCGGCGCATGAGACACTTTCGTGTTTACGGAAGAGAGGCGGCGGGAAAAAGACGTTACTTGGAAGGTATCGTGAAATGTCTGGCCTCTGTTTATGGTCATGCCTGGTGATGTGGCATGTTTATGGTTATTATAGAATTCTTTCTTCTTTGACATATAATTGTCCGTAATTATTTCCAGTGGGGAAGCGAAAGGCACTAATCCTTAAATCATGTGTCGAAAATAATTACTGATGTAAACTGAAATTATTAAACTATAAAAAATACTGTATCGGAAAGGAGAGTGTCAATTATTCCCTCCAGTGAAAATATTCTATTTTTAGTTCGGTTTCGTTGTTTCTGTGTTCACAGCATTATGAAGAAAGTGATGTGTGGATATTACATACATTTTACCAAAAGGCAGTCTTGCAAGGAACAAGTGATCAGAACATGGGACATAACAATGTAACATTTAGTGAATAGAGCCTCTCTCTCTCTCTCTCTCTCTCTCTCTCTCTCTCTCTCTCTCTCAATTGAGACGACGGATACGTACCTGAACAGGGTAGCACGTGGTATCCTAGACTTAGTAAGACTAGGGAAAGTCATTTTAAAAAGTATACCGTGATATCCGAGAGTTCTTGTTTCTTCAGTTGTTCTGGACTTTGTCACCAATCATATATATATATATATATATATATATATATATATATATATATATATATATTATATATTTATATATATACACATATAAAATCTTGATTGGTAGGTGATTACATTTTATTTTATGTTTTGTCCACGACTAGGTGAAATTGTGCGTGCTCATATATACTCATTCATTGGTCCTGAAATTGAAACAGTTGCATAAGGAAAGTGAGCCTATTGTTCTTTTAAATGAATTAAGTCAACGCAATGAGTAGGCGAATTCCTTCTAGTTTTTTTAACTATTGTACTGAAGAAAAAGCCTGGTTCTGTGACGACTGTAAACGTGCTTACGTAAAGAAATTGGTCGCTTGTAATCTTTTAGAGAGGAATAGAAATGTTTAGCCTCGGGAGTTTATGCTTCACCTTGAAATTAATGCAATTTGACATTAATAGAGACACTTCCCAGTGCAACTCAGGAATATAATTGTTGGCTATTTTCAAATAAGCGCATTTTGTTGTAGATTGAACCTCTCCCCCATTACTTTGACCATATGGTTCCGTCACTCACTAACCACATGAAATGGCAACCTACTGGCTGCGTGTAGCAGTAAGCAGAGTAATGATAGATTTTTATATGCCTCCTTTTTAGGCTTTCTTGAAACTAAACTAATTACTGTCTTTTGTGTCCTATGAAATCAAAAATCTTTTGTATTTTGTGATAACTGCTGATTATTTACCTTCAGAGTTGTCTGATATTTTTCATATGTTAGCCAGACGGGGATCTTTTTTGCCCATTTTGGAAAATTCGTAATTGCTCTCTATTAGGTAAATGTAATTGGTGTACCTGATGATTGATGATAACTGCCAAATATCTAAGGCTATATTTTATTAGAAATAATTTTTCTGTACTGCTTAACATGCGCATTATTTAATTTTTACATTTTCATTTTAATAAATAATCATAACTATCCTATCCTAAAATTCCTGTAGCTTTAACTCAACTCAAAACACCTTTTCAGACCTTTTTAGGCTCTTCCATAGACTCTTCCTGCCGCTCCCCCCCCACCCCCAACAACAACAACAACATCAACCAAGAATTTTGTAGGCTTAATCACCGAGTTAGTGAAAATGCAGACTTTCGCTGAGGAGAGGTCATTCAAACCTTTTTTTCCTTCGGCCTGTGAATAATTGTGTTCGTCATTTTGATGAAAAATTTTGAGTGATGTGAGAGTCAGAGTTGTAGGGGCGAAACATATCTGTTTGCGTAGCTATGGCTTTGACATACACGGAATTGTCAAATGCGCATAATTCCTGGGATTATAAATATTTCTGTAGTATCATAATCATGTCAAATTGATTTTTGCCACTTATTACTCACTTAACATTAAGACTGATTATGTTTATATTTCCAGTCTCGGCAGTTTTTTGTGCTCGTGCTTCCTTTGTTCCTCCATCTTTTCCAAACTTTTCAAGACGAAACTCGTCTTGATTATTTCTTAGCCACGGTTTTTGAAATGTGATCTGTTTAAGCTTCTTGGCAATTATAAGCTCCAATCTTTTATTTTCTTTCTTCGAATTTTAATGCTTTCTGAGAGATTCTGAATTTGACATTTTTATTTGCATATGAAGGAGGCTGACTATTAAAAAGTTATTTCAAAAATTATATTTACTTAACATGAACGAACTTTTAAGGCTAACAGCCTGTAGGTGTGTGGTGCCATTGGTCTCCCCCCCCCCGGATGGGAAAAAAATTGCACGGTTTGGTTGATAACGTTATGTTACCTTGTAATTGAATCCCATTTACGGTTAATATATACTATATATATATATATATATATATATATATATATATATATGTATGTATATATAATATATATATATATATATATATATATATTAAGCCTTCTTTTGACTATGTTGTTCTCTGTAAAATCAGTTTGCCTCAGTAAAGGGTCCAAACAGGACCGAAAGTACTTGGCTATCTCGCTTTTTCATTTTTCCTCCGTGGCAAAAAACCTTTATTTATACATAGCATCACGTTTTGTATACTTCGTGATCAGTTATTCATATGTATATATATAATATATATATATAAAAAATATATAGTATGTATATATATATATATATATCCATATGAATAACTTGATCACGAAGTATACAAAACGTGATGCTATGTATAAATAAAGGTTTTTGCCACGGAGGAAAAATGAAAAAGCGAGATAGCCAAGTACTTTCGGTCCTGTTTGGACCCTTTACTGAGGCAAACTGATTTTACAGAGAACAACATAGTCAAAAGAAGGCTTAATATACAAACTGACACTACACGATTAGCCATAAGGGCGATTTTTCACTCTCCAGAAAGGAGGAGCCGCCTGAGGATAGCCACACCTTGAAGGATACACGCAGTAACAAGTGATTCTTCCAGAAAACAGTACATTTTGAAAAAACACGGGAGCAATATACATTTAATATCATGAATTTTTACACAATTTTCCAAAAAAATTATTATTAATGAAAAGACGAAAGAAAATATAAATATATATATCGAGCAAGAGAAAGGCGGCTCCTCCTATCTGTAGAGTGAAAATCGCCCTTATGGCTAATCTTGTAGTGTCAGTTTGTATATTAAGCCCTCCTCTTTTGACTATGTTTGTTCTCTGTAAAATCAGTTTGCCTCAGTAAAGGGTCCGAACAGGACCGAAAGTACTTAGCTATCTCGCTTTTTCATTTTTCCTTCGTGGCAAAAAACCTTTTATATATATATTATATATATATATATATATATATATATATATATATATATATATATATATATATTATATATGTGTGTGTGCATGAATGCGCGTGTGTGTTTGTAAATGTACTGCGTGTGTGAGGCTTTTTTTTGCTGTTTACTCGTCTCACCTTATAAATAATATATGCGAGTCCATAGAAATCTCTCTGAGGAGGTTCAGTAATAATCACCCACAAGCATTACAACATTTCAAATGGATAAATTTGTTTATATCCCCGTGGAATATATTTAATAAAGTTTTCATAGGTGCCCTCACACACAAGCACCACTTGCAGCAAACAGGTAGACAAATGAGAAAAATGAAGTCATCAAATGCCCTACAATGAACGATTTTTTTTGCATTTAGGGAAACATTCACACTTACGTTTGTCATATCTCCTTGAAGATTCTGGTGTGTGGTCACGATATGATTAAAAATCAGTTAATTGGCTCTTTTATTTGAATACATTATTAGACGAAGATGGTGGGAAACTGCCTCTTGCCTCCTGAAAACAGGCCGCATACACATTCAAAACACGGGTTCGTTATGGTTAGGTTTCATAGGTTGGTCCTCTTGACTATGAGGTTTTTGTATTTTCCTATATCCTTCTTGTTTTTAAAGGACGTTTATTTCAACCTAGTGGCGTCATGACGTTCACAAAAACTTTCCTTCATTTTATGTAGTTTTATGATTCTACAAGCTCATGTATTCGTACTTTTACATTGTTGGTATGTACATTTTAAGAGAGGGGTATTTTATTATTGGGTGTTGTAAATTTGCTTTTGGGAAATATTTAATGTCGACTTGGATGACTTTTATGTAACTTCAGGTTCATAGAAACCAGTTAAACAAATAATGCATAGTTGATATATATGTATAATATATAATATATATATATAATATATATATATATATATTATATTATATATAGTATATATATTTATATATATGTATGCATATATATATATATATATATATATATATATATACACACATATACATATAATATATATATGTATATATACGTATATATACGCATATTTGCGTGTGTGAATGTGTTATGGGTCATTTCTCGCATAGCCCATGTTTTCATAATGAAATATCAAAAAACTGAAT
The DNA here is from genome assembly GCF_015104395.2 of Macrobrachium nipponense. NCBI lineage: Eukaryota > Metazoa > Arthropoda > Malacostraca > Decapoda > Palaemonidae > Macrobrachium > Macrobrachium nipponense. The sequence goes on from NC_087200.1 coordinate 130,239,924, forward strand.
ATGAGCAACGATATTTAGAAAGCTTCTAGTTATAATTTCCCTGTAGCTTTCTCTTCTTGCAAGTGACACCGTTGGAAATCCTTCGATGTTCTTTGTTTGATTTTCTTTCCTCTTCCGCACTTGAACTCTGGTACAGTAATGAGCGCCAATGAAATGTCAGAAATAATTTTTTGTTGACAGGGCTCAGTTCTCGTGGAAGTCATTGTCTCCCCGACGACGTCAGGGAAAATAATCTGTTATGGATTATAATGACAGAAAAAACATTCCGGAAAAAATATTGCATGTTGAAAATTGACATGACGAATTGGTGATTGTTTGAAATACTCTTTTGAGCGCAGAGAGATATTTCATTTTATGGGCGTGAGAAAGCTGTTGAGTAATGGAACACATTAAAGTTGTTTTTCTATTATCGTCAGTGTTGATACAGGAAAGGAATTTTGTTGACACGCTTATTCTGGAAGTTTTCCTGCTATGTTGTTTCATTGTACAATTTGTTCCTGTCTATTGGAAATGTTCTCTTAGATTTATAGACAGTAAATGCCTTATGACTGTGGCAAATAAAAAAAATAATGAAAAGTATACGGTCCTTATCTATTGATGAACACTGGCATATCCTTATCAAAAGGAAAACCATAGGCTTCAGGCAAAGTAGAACGAGATATAAGCAAATAAATGTACGGCTGGAAATCATAAAAAGTAAAGAACGAAATATGGAGACTTAATCGAGCAGATTTCTGGTGAGCTACAACAGAATTTTGCAGAGCTTCTAGACCCAAGTTCTCCAATTTAGTGGAGGATCTAGTAATACTGAACGCTCTTTCAGAGAATATTCTTTTTCAATTTGTTCTAAATTCACCGAGATATGGTGAGGAGGAGATCTGGAACTTGGAATTGAGTTACCACAACATATAAAAAAAAACCCTCGCTAGAATTCAAAAGTTAAAAATGTTGCCATTGACTATCACGGATCATATTTTCCTTACTTCGATGTACAGATAACTTGACCAAACTGTACGCCAGATAGTGTTTGTGGGTCACGCTCAACGAGAACAAGGTGCAATAATAGACATTAAAAACCACCATCATCCAACCATTTAAAATTGTAACAAGGCAGCCATATTTATCACTGCTCCTCAAGCAGCAATAATTTATTTTATACAGCGGCCATAGTCATCGGTGTTCCTAAAACAGTAAACATTTATCTAAATTTATGAAATGAATTAAGAAGGAAAATGGATGGCATCCTTTAGGACTACTAAGAATTCCAACCCATGATGAAAGACATGAAGATGAGATAGCCATGACGTTTTCAGAAAAAGAAAAACTTAAGAAACGGAAGATTTTGTCATACAAATGGGACCTCCTTTGACACGCAATTGAAACAGCAGTGAGAGATCCGCTCAGCTTATTGGCTACTATGCATATGGATGAAGTTGACTGTTGCTGCATGCCCCAAGAAAAACTTTTGACAGTTAGAGACTGCATATAATCCACGGCCTTGGCACCTAGCTGTTATCTCTCTTCCCATGCTTTCTCTTGGGTGTCACCTTCATCCTTACGTGTATTTTGAGAAGAACCTTGACGATCAGAATTTACAAGGACTTGATGGTAGGCCAGATGGAGCAGTAGCAGGTAAATTGCACTGAGAGTAAAGAGTTCCAACTTAATTAAAAGGACAAGAGAGATGTAAGGACTCTTTTTGGAAACTGGGTCGATGACTGAGGTGCGTAAGATGAGAGTGCTTGAGCAAAACATCTCAAGGTGATCTTGCATAAACATCTCATTCTGCGTCTACTTTTACAGTGAATGGAAGGCTAAATTTGTAATTTCACCAATGTCAGAAGATAATCCAGTAGTCTAACAAACATTAAGTTGTGTCTTCTTCTAAAGCAGGTAATTCATTTATTGTAGTAGGGTGTTGATCTGATAAGGAAATTTGCAAGTGCCACTATGTACAATAGGAAAATGGGGTAAATTTAATATTCCGACTTCTACTAAGAGTGATCACCAAGAAAAAATTACAGTTTATATATATTTGAATTAATGGCTACAGGTAACAGTGGGGTCACATCTTAGGCACCTCATTATGACTACATTCTTGTTATTACCCGTCTTCGAAACCTATTACCATTACACAGGCATTTAGCCTGCATACTTGGGAATGATCTATGAAGACCAAAAGATGCCATGGTCTATCCAGTCTCCCTTAAGAGATCCATAACATCAAATTTTGTTTTTGGGAGAGGTCTTTGACTCAACAACCGTCCCATTACCTAACCAAGTCTGGCACATATCCTTCCCCTAACATAATCTAACATAACTCCTATTCATTCACATTGTAACACACATTCCCTCCCATAAGTATTTAAAAAATCTAGAGAGTTTGTTGATATAAATGATAAATTCTTTATTTGATAATAAGTTGACTTTGGGATATATTGTCACATTGTGGTCCACCAAACTCATCCTAAAATATTGAATGAGCACCAGAACGGTAATGCTTGCAGTAACCGCAACGTCTAAGGGGGAGGATATATGTGTGTATATATATATATATATATATATATATATATATATATATATATATATATATATATATATTCCGGGTGTTTTAAAATTAGAGCCCCCCCTCTCCACAGAACAAATGGAAAGTTATGAAGTTTTCTGCTATAGCCTATCTCCAAGTACATTATCTTAAGTGTCTGTTAAGCTATTTTTTATTTTACATTTCTTGCATTTTCAGACTGAGTGATGGCGTTAGATACAGGCATGGCTAACGATCGGAAAAAATCAAATGGATTGACCGAATCCAGGATTGACCGAATCCAGGCTATAACCTTCAGAGAGGCCAGTGATGCTGGTGCATCCTTCATTTCATGTTTTTCCCGGATGGCTAAACACATTAAAAGAAAAGAACGAATCCTTTGTTAAAAGAAACTGGAACAAAATCCATATGACTTGGTCATCAGCAAAAAGAGTGAGAATCTTGGAAGGCCTGAGTCCTTTCTCAGGAGTCAAAAGACATCATAACTGAGGCAGTGGTTAAAACAAGAAAGTCTTTACATAAATTGGCGCTTGAACTAGAAAAAAAGGGGGTAAAGAAGAGAAGTTATAGTGCAGTATATCGTGAATTGAAAAAATCTGGTCAATCAAGCCCTTTCATCTTATCAGCAAGCCCAACATCACTCAGCAACAGAGAGAAGACCGTGCATGGTTTTGTGGTTCATTTCTTAAAGATTGGGATGAAGCCGACTTTCTCATTGTTGCCGCATCAGATGAATTCTTCATTTACACAGTCAGGAAGCCAAATCATAAAAATTACATCATTTGGACTGAAAAGTTGGATGATATCAGCGATGACATGCGCTATTGCCAAGTTGTGAAATTTCCTGAATGTTTGGGAATTTTTCTCTGTTTCACAGCCAAACGGTTAATGTGGATCATCAAAGAAAAAGGACAGTCATGGAATGGCGAATACTTCAGAGAAACTGTGGTTACTGGTAGAGTATTTTGTTTCCTCAGAAATCCGGAAAATGTGTTATCTGTTGAAGAAGTCATATTTTTGCATGATAAGGCACCATGTTTGAAGGCTCTTCAGACACAGGAGATGCTTCGAAACAGTGGCATAAATTTCTTCTCGTCAAGTGAATTTCCAGGTAGCTCCACTGATCTTAATGTGTGTGAAAATGTTGGCAGTATCTTAAAGGATCGTGTTGAAGCACGCACAGTGAACTATGATGGTATACCAAGCCTCGACGACCTGCGAAGAGAGGTGACCGAAGTGACTCAGGAATGGAGTTTGAGGGTCTCAGCTTTTTTGCAATTTGCTGAAATCATACCCCTCAAGAATGCAGGCTGTGGTACAAGTATTTATTGTCCATATCAATTTTAGTTTATGCTGTAGAGGGGGGGCCTCTAATTTCGAAACACCCTGTATATATTCATATATATATATATATATATATATATATATATATATATATATATATATATATACTAGCTGACCAACCTTGCGCTGCCTAGGAAATCTCTGATTACAAATGCGATAAACTCTCTCTCTCTCTCTCTCTCTCTCTCTCTCTCTCTCTCATTCCTGTTAAGATAATTGCTTTTCAAGTCACCCCCTCTTATTGAGGCTGAACTTGGACTTGAAGGGCTGCAGAGAGTCACTATTCATCTCGGTAACTCGAACACAGTGGATTAGTTACTAATCTCTGTCATTTTGGCTATTTCTACGTGTTACCTTTCCCACCCCGTCCCTATTGGGGCTGACCTTGGACTTACAGGGGATCAGGAGAGTCACTATTCTTCTCAACAACCTCGAAAACTATGGATTAGACACTAATATCTATGGTTTCCGTTATTTTTACATTGCACCCCCTTCCCGCCCCTTCTCACCCCCTTCCCAATCGTGACTGAACTTTGGACATAACGGGCATTGGGAGTGGACTATTCATTTTCAGTGACCTTGAAAACATATGGATTAGACACTAATAGCTGTTGTTTTCTATCATTTTTACATTTTCGCCCCTTCCCACACCCCCTTTTGGTGCCAATGACGTCTTAACCCCACAGTGTTCATATCCCAGATGCTCAGTGCGATTCAAAGTGTATGTGGAGCTACACACACATACATATCCATCCATTCCAATATATATACATATACATTTTTATATGTATATATATATATTATATATATATATATATATATATATATATATATACTTCACCTCTTTCTCTTCAGGCAAGCTTCTCAAGAATAAGGAAACATTTATTCATCTTTCTTTCCATCTACTTAATACAGTCGACGAACCGTTTCCTCGCTGATCGGCAACGTCTTTAGGACTAAATTACACATTGACATTCACGGTTTTCATTACTACATGCGGACTTGACTACTACGCCTAAAATTTTAAACGTGACGTCATTGGGTATTGAATCTCTTGGTCAGCAAGTCTCATTGTCTTGCTAGTGGTCTGTGCGGCAGACAGGACATTTGTGGTACTCCATAGGACACGCCCTATGCCGCAGCTTGCACCAAAAGAGTTGGACAACGACGTGATTCCTGTAGGCCAATAGTCTTGAGTTGCTTCGTTGTGGATAGTCGTGTTCAGGGGTGTTAAGTTGCTCGCGTCTCCCTTCGGATTCTCACGGATGTCCTGTAGTTTCCTTGAATAAGGGAGGATGAAGTCCGTTCCTCTGTATATTGTTAATTTATACTCAGCTTATGCTCTTTGGAATCTGTGGAACCGGCCTTCTCCATGCACGATCTTCGGGATTTCTATAAATTCTTCTAGTGTCGGTTTACGGTCGTAGTCGCCTACGTAATGATGGTATTGCCCCTTGGTTGTGGTGGGCGTACAATTGCCGGCGGAGAATGGTAGTGGTTCGACCTGTGAAGCAATTGCTGAGGACTTGACCTGTCCCTTCAGTACATCTGTGAGAATACGAAGAGAGACAAGAGCAACAGAGCCAGGATTATTAATCCTGCAACAGAGCAGCTCAGAACACGACTGTTGGCCAGAGACAGGAATCACACCCTTGCCCACGCTCTTTGCTGCAAGCCGCGGTATAGGACATCATACGGAACACCCGGAATGTCCTTCCTACCACACAGACCTCCAGTGAGACAATACGACCCGCTGACTAAAGAAAAAAAAACAAAAATTTAGCCCCCATTGACGTCTTCTTTAAATTTTAGACATAGCTGCAAAGTCCACATGTAGTAATAAAGACCGTGTATGTCAATTTATAATTTAGACCTGAAGGCATCGCTGATGACCGAGGAAACGTTTCGACGACTCGAAAGTAAATGGGAATAATAGTGAATACTTTTTCCTTAGAAGTATGCCTGAAGAAAACAAAAAGAAAATATAGAGATTCAAAGTCAAGATGAAGAGATGTCTGCGAATAATGATATTGATTACAAAAGGAAGTGCATGAGAGAGAGAATATGTCCAAATAATACATACATACATACATACATATATATATATATATATATATATATATATATATATATATATATATATATAATATATATATATATATATATATATATACATACGTATACACACAAACATACATCATATATATATATATATATATATATATATATATACAAAATACACACACACACACACACACACACATATATATATATATATATATATATATATGTGTGTGTGTGTGTGTGTGTGCGTGTGTGTGTGTGTGCGTGTGTGTGTGCGTGTGTGTGTGTGTGTGTGTGTGTGTGTGTATTCAACATCAAGTTAAACCCGAGCTTAAGCTAAGAGTAGCAACATTTAACTGCAGTTTTACAGTATCTTTTGCTTACTTCAACTGCCATGTCAATGAACAGCAACAAAATACTTATAAACTTTCACAGTAAGTGTACATTGCAAATATATGATAGTACGGTATAAAATAGAATTGGTGATCTACTACACTACCTGTTTTCCAATAATACAGGTTGAATGTGTTTATATATATATATATATATATATATATATATATATATATATATATAACACACACACACACACATATACACACATATATATATATATGTATATATATATGTATAATATATATATATATATATATATATATATATATACGTATATATATATATATCTATAATATATGTATTTCGAAGTAAACATGACTGTGGTTATTCATGTTGCATAATCAGTTTTATATTCACGAGCTTTCATTTCCTATTTTTGCTGTCGAAATAGACAATTTGAAGTTTGTCAGTCGATGGCAGAAGTAGCCGGTTCCACCAAAAAGTCGTTTGGAACTCATATCCATAAATTTTGAGAAGTCATTCCCAAACACACCGCATTATAGTAGCACCATTACGTAGCAAGAATACTGTACTGGCCAACGTAAAGGGCAATGATTTTCCTTTTTAGAAGAAGAAAATTGGGCCAGTTTTGAAAGTTCTTTGATATGAGCTATTGTTTCCTTTTGTTCAAATTGGGTTTGACGTAGTAATGTTGAAAACTGGCAGCTGATAGCTGGGTAATAATTTTACAATCGAGAAAAATACATGGGTATTAGCTAATGCAAGTGGCTGCTTAGCAGTCTTGATTTATGGTTTAAACCTCGAATGCTCCCTGCTAATAAGTGAGCGTTAAATTTATAGTTTTGAATTGCTATGCTATTTGTATGATATCTGCATTAAGTAGATAATCAGCTTATTTCCATTATCATTTGAAATCCATGTATATTTTATTTTGTCCGGAAGTAATAAGTGGTGCGTAATTTTAATCTCATTTTTCTTTGTAAAGTTTTATTTTTGCCTAAATGGGTAAACTTATTTTTTCACACGATAAGGTTGGTGTACTGAAACTATTTGTTTAATACTCTTAATAGCAGAAAAGTAGGGTTTAATTGCATGATTTATGGATCTCTTGAGATTCGTATGTAATGTATGTTCAAGCATTAGTTCATCATTATGGGCTTTATGTTCACCGGCTCAATATTACTGACAATTTAAAACTAATTTCTATGTTTCTGGACTCACCATCTTTTTGGTGTTTCATTCTCTTATATAAATAAGTGCGCATGCCGACCAATTATTTCGAACTCATATCAATAAATTATGGAAAAGTCATCCCCAACGAGCCATATTGTAGAAGTAGCATTACGTAGCAAGAATACTTACTGCATTGAACGACGGAACCTCCAATGATTTTACCATTTTGGAGAAGGAAATGGGGAGGCTTCAGATGGAGCTAGTGACTGTGCTTGTTAATGCTCAGATGTAAATGATTGTTATTATTTCTTTTGGAGAGGGACTGGCGTCATAAAATAATGAGAGCTGGAAGTGCTTGATACAGTAATGACATTATTATCGAGAAAAGTACGTGGGTGTTAGCCACCGTAAGTGGATGTCTATTAATTTTATGGCTTGAAGGTGTGAATGCGTGAATGCTCGCCCTAATAACCGAGTACAGGTGATTTCAATTTTAATTTTGAACTTTCTTGCTGTTTAGATGATCCCCAACTGGACTAGATGATAGTTTATCTTTTATCTCCTTTTATTGCTGTAGACCTCTTTTTGATTTCGTTTCATTTATTCCGCATCTTCTGCACATGTATAATTGTTGTAATTTTGTGAGCTCTATCATAGTTTGAAGTTGTCTTAGGCCCCAGGCAGTTTTGTGTAATATTCCTTTATACCTGAAAAAAAAAACTTACAGGTAAAGGATTATTATGGAATTATTTCTCCCCAGTTTATGTCCCATTCACTAATAGAAATACTGTTTGAAGTGATAGTTATACCAGCGGAATTTTGTTTTATTGTATTCTAGAATGACTTTGCAAAAAATATTGGTTGTTGATTATTGCGTTTTTACTTGAATTAACCCAGCAAAGAATTTCGACCTGTTAGGAAATCTGTTTGTTGCCAGAATTTATTCGCATGTAATTCGAAGTTTTTATCTATCCGGTTTTATTTCCCTTGAAGCTGGAACCACATTTATTTACAAATGTTTTCTTCCATAAAATTCTTTGGTTTTTTGTGAGTTATGGGCAATTTTGCCACAGTTTTCTTCCGCTATTTGTTTATTGTTTCATGGTAATCTGCTGCTAAGAGCTTGACATATCAAAAGTTGACCAACTGAGTAAAATTGTCTGGGCTTGGCTGTTACAGTTATGATTAAGCTTCACGCCCATGTTATCTGTAGAAAATTCCTATTATAAGCTTTGTACAACTTTGAAGCAACCATATCTAGAGCCCGCATATTTGTTGGGCTAGAGTACAGCATCAGGTTTTTTCATTATCATTTCCTTCCATTATAATGAACTAAGCACATGATGCATATTATAAATCATAGTTACTTAGACAACGCAAAAAGTTAGACATTCGTGCTTCATGAAGATTGAAGGGAAAGGAAAAATGTAGACTCGGTGATGGATCCCCAAGTAAGCAACCTCCCCACATCAGTATATTTTGTCTTTCACTTTGTGATGTTACTGTCTGAAATTTACTGTGGAGAGAGAGAGAGAGAGAGAGAGAGAGAGAGAGAGTTCTTCCAGATCACGGGCTTAGTGCCCATAGTTTAATCAAAAACAATTAATGAAGTATTACGGGTTGTATCATAATGATAGACCTATAATGGTAGACCTTGCAAGGCAGTCAGTGACCATATCCCAACACACACGCGATTTACTGCTGGTATCGACCTCTGAGCAGGAAATACTCGTGGCTACAGCAGTATCATCTGGTTTCCACGAGATATTTTTTATGCAGGCTTGTACCTGAAATATTGCAAATGCTTGGTGTTGCTAGAAAAAGGGTACTAACAATTTGAAGATTTTTCAAATAGGAGACAGTAATAGGGTACCAAGCCGCAATGTAGTGAATAACTTTTGTGATCATTATGGTATTTTACTTAGTATTGTCTATTCTAGTTGCAAGCTAATGTCTAGAACAGGAAACATTAGGCATATTGACTGGACAGCCGGAATTGAAAGATTGTAGATTAAGAAAGGAGAAAGAAACACGTCTTAATGGATTTCCAGCGAAATAGCAATTATGAATATAATGGAGTTTTAATTACTTATAATATAAATTATGGTAAAAACAAATTTTTCATGGACAGATGATTGATATCTAGAGAAAGCTTAGGCATTATTGGGCAGTCGTTACTCAGTAGCAATTGTCGAAAGCTTCCATTTTATATTTTCCCTTTGGTTTGTGTGTGTGTGTGTGTGTGTGGGGAGGGGGGGAGTGGAGGTTCCCAGGTGTTGGCGAAACAGAGTGAGAGTTATGATAAATTTCCCCTGATTAATCCTGATTTCTTTCGGTGATCGAATAGAGCTACGATGGTTTTCGGTTCAGTGAAAAATGCATATGGAAGATTTTAATCCTTTCGTTTAGAAACTTTTTATTTTATAAAATTGGAATAAGAGACTGAGTTCTCAAAATTCGACGGAGATTCAAGGTCCGATTTATAATAGTGACAGAGCAAATGATTTAGGACATATGACTCCTATAATAAATCAGTGATAGCGCAAATGCTCATAATTATCAGCAATATCAGTTATTAATTTTGTAATCGCCGATGACATAGGTGATTTTTTTTTTTTTTTTTATGATAAGGCAGATGCCACATATGGAGGTTTACGTAGGAAAATTTACCGATTAATAGCTTTAATTTTGAACAACGCATACTAAAGACACCATAAATTAGACTAGCAAGAATATTTTACAATTTTCAACTAGTCACAAACTATGAAGGAACGATTATTTTAGTCGTTCCGTCAGACATTAAAGAGGAATATCCGCTCATTATTACTCATTATTATTTTAGTTTAGTATTATCGGCCTTTCAATTTAATCAAATGTCGAGAATCGGCTGAGACACCATTGTTAATCCATAATACAAAAAATAATATATTTATTGTGTACACAAGTTAGATAAAAAAACATAAACTAAAAATACTGTCCAGGAGTAAATTAGCAGATAAATTCAGGGATTAAATCTTTGTCAAGAAAGGAAGACGCTTTCTGCGTGGAAGTGAAACGTGGTTTGGCGATGCATTTTGCAGATAAGAATCAGCAGTATTTATATTGACTTCTTTATATTCTGGAGCGGCTTGATTGTCATGTAATGGCTTAAAGACATTGCATTTTCTTTGAGTTTGTTTCTTGTATGTAATCACCTGTGTCGGGAAGCATTGCTTGAGGGGAGAGAAAGAGGGAGGGAGGGAGGGAGGGGGAGGAGAGGGTTGGCGCATTTTACAAGCATGTTTTGTACTTATTGCTGTAATAATGCTCTTAATGGGCATCAATTTGAAGTCCCCGTCGTGATGGTCGTCATATATTTTTTGATCCCAATTACGGGTTTCAACTTCTAGTATATTTGCGTTATTATATCCCGTTGCAAATTGTTATACATTGCCTTTTAGGTTTCGCCCATAAGCACAAGCGGTACCGACGCCGATTATTTTTTCCCCTTTCCTTAAAGCGATATCAGTGGAAATGATTGCGCTTGTAATAACTCCTTTGAAGTATGCTTCGGAGGGCTGAGGGTGTCGTTAATCTATTCGGGAGGATGGCGAAAAAAAATCATTTGCGGTTGTTGTACTGTCAATTTGAACTGAATCTCTCTCTCTCTCTCTCTCTCTCTCTCTCTCTCGTTCGTATCTCTCCTCTCTCTCTCTCTCTCAGTTCACGTTTGTGCTTTTTTGTTTTTTTTTATATGCATACACCGTTGTCTGATTCACTGTCTATTTTCTTCAGTATCCTGAAGACACACAATCCAGAGGTCTGATGAAGATAGAGAATACCATGTATAACGGCTTATACAGAGTGCAGAAAATTAGCTCTCCAGTTAAAATGTTATTGGAATTACCCATTGATATAATACGCTCACACATGCTTACAGACATACGTACATACATACTACATACATATTATATATATATATAGATATTAATTAATATGTACCATTTTATAATATGCATATATTATAAAGATAGAGCTTTTCCATATTCTCATCACCATGAACATTGAAATTTTGGGTTCAGGGCTGGTAGTCATGAGCGTGTTTCAGAAAATGTGAGAAAAATGCAAGTTAACAGTCGACTATTTCATGCATGCTTACATCCATACGTTTTATATATATATATGCATATGTGTATATATGTATATGTATGTATATATATGTATATATATATGTGTATATATATATACTTATATATATTATAATATGTAAATGAGAAAATGTCTGTTTGTCTGTGTGTTTGCTTGTATGAACGCTATAAAAAATCCACATTTCTTGACCGATTTTGATGAGATTTTAAATATAAGTCAATATTAAACCGGGAAAGATCATGGTGAGAAAAGAATGATGTGGGATGGGTGTGAAATATAAAAATTAACAAAAATAACAGATATCAGAGTCTATTCCATGGCTCTCGAGGTTGTTGAGAAGAATAGCAACACTACTAATACCCTTGAAGTCCAAGTTCAGCCCTAAATAGGGAGGGGGAGTGAGAAGGGGGTGGGAAGGGGTTGACATAAACATTACAGAACATGACAGATATGAGTGTCTAATCCATAGTTTTTGAGGCCACTGAAATGAATAGTGACACTCCCGATGCCCTTTAAGACAACGTTCAGCCCTGATAAGAAGAGGGGTGAGAAGGAGGTGACATGTATAAATACTAAAAAATGACAGATATTAGTGTCTAATCCATAGTTTTTGAGTTTGCTATGATGAAGTGACACTCCTAAAGCCTTTTTAAATCCAAGTTCAAGCCATAGGAAATGGGAGGGTGAAAAGGGGTGGGAGGGTGGTGATATCTAAAAATAACCAAAAATACAGCTATTAGTGTCTAATCTATAGTTTTCGAGGTTGCTGGAATGAATAGAGACACTCTTGATGCCATTCAAGCCCAAGTTCAGCCACGATAGGAATTGGGGTGAGAAGTGGTGAAATGTAAAATGTCAAAAATGCTAGGCAATGTAACTGAAGCAACTATCTTAATGAGAGAGAGAGAGAGAGAGAGAGAGAGAGAGAGAGAGAGAGAGAGAGAGAGAGTTTATTGGTTGGCGTTCAGAGATTACCCGGGCAGCACCGGGTTGGTTAGCTAGTATACGTATATATACATATACATTAACATATATCTATAATGGTATTCGTTTTGTTTTTTCTTAATCCACGTATCTTTTACCTTCCCATTTCCATTCCTTGCTGGTTGGGTCTTGTTTTCTTAATTTTTTGTTTTAGTAGGCATGTTATTTTCGTTTAATTTAATATATTTGCAACTGTGCTTGATATCGTTGTCGCGTATGCTGCAGTCGTTATGTTCAGGACCTTGATTATTTCTGCGTCTTTTTAAAAATCTTATCATATCTGAATATTATGGAGAAGTCTCAGACAAGCATATCGTACCTATTCAAGTGCGAACAGGCTATAATATAGAATAGAAATGAAAAATCTGTTTTTCATTTAGGTAGCACAAAGAGTGCATCAAAACCTTCGTGTTTGTCATGTTCAGCAATTTAAAGCTTTTAAGCCAAAGGGGAGAAAGAAATTGTGAAAGGAACCGATTGCGTCTTTTTAATACTCCAACAGGTAACCAACCTTTTGAATGTGCCGACCAACGTACCTTGGGAAATGAAATACGAAAATGAACAAGTAAAATAGACGCCGAAGTTTCTTCGGCGCAATCAAGTTTTCTGTACAGCTTATAATGCCGCATGAAACTTTCAGCCATGGCCGATTGTGGCCTGTGTTGTTGGCACCTATAGCGGTGCCAGACTCACGATCATGGCTAACTTTAACCTTAAATAAAATAAAAAGAAAAAAAACTATAAGGCTAGAAGGATGCAATTTGGTAGGTTAGATGATTGGAGAGTAGATACCCTCTCGCCTCAGTAGTTTTTAAGATCTGAGGGCGGACAGAAAAATTGCTGACAGTAAAAGTGCGGACGGACAGACAACTAGCCATCCCAATAGTTTTCTTTTACAGGAGACTAAAATGGCTTAATATGTAAGTTTAGCCTTGGGCAAAGAAACTTTAATTAGAGGCTACTGACGACCCTAGCGCGAAGGTTACCTTACCTTCTATGAGTCATAATTACTTGAGGATTTCATAAAAAGGATTATGACCTTTTAATACCTTTCATGCAGACTTTGCGGTGATCCAGCTTGTCTTTGAGTTAACAGTTGTTCAAGGTATCGGAACTCGCTAAAAATTGTTTCAGATTTTATGAAATTTTAATTCAATAATGACTGAATATTCACCTTCCTCTGGAAGGTTTACTTTTTGTGTTCTCAACGAAATTGCTCAATTAACAAAGAATAGATTAGACCTGGTAGATAATTTTACTTGTTATTATCATGAATGGTGTTATTGCTCTGTGAATAACATGAAAATTCGCAGAAAACATGAGTAGCATAAGTTTTCACTAAGCGATTTGTTAGTCGCGAGAATAACAGAAACTGGGACCACTAGTCAGTTTCGTATTTTACGTTGTCGAAAAATTAAAATAATCCAGTTACACTGGGTTTGAGCCTTAGATTTATGGAAAATTCTTTGGTTTTTTAAATGTAAAGTCTTCTCGGCACTCATCAAAACTAGATCAACTTTCCTCTAGTCCACATAAAGTTCATTTGATGAAAAATTCAAGAAACACATTTTCACAGCTTAAACAATGAACAATTTGAGTTACTCTTAATTTAGGAGAAAAATAAATTCTGTAAAACTTTTCTTTAGTACGATTTTTTGGAATACCCATTCAAAATAAGTTGTTGTGGTAAATCCCAGTTCAAGCACGAGATCTGTTATAACCAGCGTTTGACTTTGTCAAACGTTAATGCAACATATTCTACAAATGTTGCTTTACAGGCATTTGCCACTTCTACATGCAATGCCTCCCAATATTCTGCCTAGAATACTTTTGTAAAGACGAAAATATATTAAGATTTTTATAGGCTTATAAATAACATTGATATGATAGTTTGAACGAAATTGAACTTACACTTCGTAACTAGGAATTATTTGACTTTAAATTATTTGGTAATGAGATGCTAATAAAGGTCATGAGTACATTATTTTGATTTATGTCATTGGACAGGTCTGATTATTTCCCTAATTATTTCAGATTGTAGGTTTAGTAAAAACTTTTTACCCAAAATAAATCTTTAAAAAGTGAAAGCTTGCTAAAACCGAAAAAAGGATATGCAGGTTTGATTTGCAATATAAATAGTTTCACGATATTTTAGGAAGCACGATTTGGTGTACAGGTTTGTCTTTGATGCGTGGGCGCGATACGTTCAGGGCAAATGCAGGAACCAGTTTAAATTTGACAGTATATGTTGAATTAAATTATTAGACAGATTGCTTGCATCTTTCTAAGATGTTAAGTCATTACGATTTTTCAAACTTATATTTGATAATCAGTTGTAATTAGCTGTTTGAAAAAGGATTTTCTTACGTACAGGTAGGCAAGCATTTTAAGAGATGTCCTGCCAATTATCTCTTTATCAAGGTCTAAAGCCTGCCTGGAGATACAGCGATAACTATAATATATATGCAGATGACATAATAGATATCAGCTCACTCGAAAGTGGGAAAAAATATTCAAGACTGAAAATAGCTTCGAAAATACGCGTAGGAAGTAGTTTTTCCCCTTGAAAGAACATGAACTTGCAGTACGTTTTCCATCAAATAATGTTAAGTTTGAAGCTGGTCACACATCAGGAGGAGGATATCGTAGTCAAATGCAGCCACACATCTCGAAAATTAAAGGGACACAAAAAGTACTTTTAAAAAATCAATGTTTATAATCAGAAATAAATGAAAGAGAGTTTAACAGCCATGCTGATTTTATCCTGCCGGTTATTGCTGAATATTCAGGGAGCATATTTCAATGGGCTATGAATACATGGTAAACATTATTAGCATGAGTTTGGAAACAACTAGCAAGAAATAAAAATTTGTAACCTTGAGATAAGTTATGCAACTTTGCTAAGTGGATTTACGAAAATATGACTCTCTCTCTCTCTCTCTCTCTCTCTCGTCTCTCTCTCTCTCTCGTCCAATCATCCGGCAGCTCTAGTCTTTTTGCCTCTGATCAAGGGAAGGAGTCAGGTCACGTCTCTCTCGGGGCTCTAGCGCCACCTGGACCTCGTAGAGCAACCAGGTGACAGAACCTCTCTCTCTCTCTCTCTCTCTCTCTCTCTCTCTCTCTCTCTCTCTCTCTATGTACCTCGAAGTTTTATTTTCATGTGGCGTTCTTAATCATCATTGGCAAAGACCACATAGACATCACTGATCACTACTCAAAGGTTCGAAGCAAGTTCAAGATTATATTGATATAGAAGGGGCAGTGTGTTGATCCTGTGGTTCTTTGCTATTGATTCAGCACTTGGTCATCAAAGAATGGCACGAGCACAGTCAATTTATATAGCTCTCAGAGTATTCAATGGTTTAATATCAGTATTTCTTATACTGATACGGAAGGGACCTGGAATATTCTTAAGTAATACTGCCTAACGAAACTATTTTCAAGTCTGCGCCCATGATTTATTACCCGGCCAGTGCTCTATTGAGTATTAATTGATTTTCATACGAATAAACAAAATGATCGGCAATAAGGTCTGTTTTTAATAATGTTTGCTATTTACTTGGAAGTGTCACTTCTCAAGGATTTTTGGAGGAATGTATGCCAGGAGATAATGATGAAATGTCACAATTACCTTGAGCATGTTCTTAGATGGTGTATATCACATATAAATCTTAAGAGTCCCCGAGAGAAATTGCCTAATTTTGTTGGAGGTGAAACCCTGGATTTTTACTCAAGACCAATAGCCCTTCGTCATACTTTAAATGAGTGAGCTCTGTCTAAAAGCAGAGAAAGTTACAATTTTAATTCAAGATTTGCCAGCATTGAAAGATACACCACTTCTGAGTGGGTGACCAGGTAGCTCATGTCCCCTTCATTGGTGTAGCAGGAAGATTGCTCACATGGAAGAATTTCCAGGAGAAGGTTTCCAAAATAAAAGGAAAAATTTCCTTATGTTGTCGCTGGTATTCGTAAAGAAAAATGAGAGTCTAAGAGAGATTATGCCAGCAAAATCGTTTCTGTACAAAAGTGTGAATTTAGATATTACCTTGGCTGCCGTCTGGGAGCAAAGATAAATTATACGTAAGCATTGTTTGAAAGACTTATTTTTCCTCGGTGTAACTTCCACTTTATTCTCGTAAAGTATCTTTATTTTTCAACCCTCTAACGTTTAAGAGTACACACATCTGTAATCCTCTCACAGTTCTTAATACATTCACCTTTGGATTAACATTGATCAGTTTGCTCACCTATCTTTTTCCCCTTCAATAGCACTATTTTCCCGATTTACACTAACATCAGTAGACTCAGAGTATTATATAGTAAGCCCCCTTCTCTAGCATAGTAGCGTACAAGGTATTCCGTGGCGATATAATCGTTCTGCTGACATTGGTAAATCAGACAGGAGAGGGCATTAACAAGCTTACTTGATATTTATTTCTGTTCTGTTTTATGGTGTGTATTAAGATGAACAAGAGTATTTGTAAATGTAGCTTCGTAGTTTTAACAACTTCTTTTGTAAATAAAAGATACCGCCCCTATTTTTAAAAGTTCCAGCTACCATTTATGTAAAGAGTGCTATCAACATTTCTAGTAAACCAACGATACAAAGCAGACTTTCCGAAAATAGAACCATTCCTTCTGGCTCCTTGTTTTTCTGTACCTCAGCAGTGGACGAATATTTTGAACTTGTACATTGTTATTCAGCCTTCCAATAATACTTCCTCCAGCCTCAGACATGACCCTATCATTACTTTTACTTATGATTTTCCACATAGATGATTGCTTCGCTTCTTAAGACCACAACTTTGTGACATCTAAGTGATAGCTGAAGGGATTGCTTTTTCTGTCACAATTTCTTCGTTATCGAAGACTTACTTCGAGTATTCTTGTTTTCTAGTATTTCGCAAAGAAAAGATTTGTTGATCTATGCAGTGATTCTGGTTCTTTGTAGTTAGTCGACTCGAGAGAAACATGGGGTTATCATCCTCACTCTACAAGACTTTAAGCACCGGAAGGTTAAATCCTCTGCAGCCACATCCCCCACATCCTTTCTAAGGCGGAGAAGGCGTTATAATTGGTATAGACATACGTGCATACATACACAGCCCTTAACACATAGTATACTGTGTATATTTATATACACAGAATATGTGCGTGTGTGAAGCTGTGTATGTATGTATAGTAAATATATATAATATTATATAATAATATATATATAATATATATAATATATATATATATATATATATATACATATATATATATTTTCTTTATTTTTTTATATATACATATATACTATTAGATAATATATATATATATTATTCATTTATCTATCTTTCCCCTTGGAGAAAAGGAATATAATCAGTTTGTGATCTGTTGTCTTTAAGCATCAGCACGCAACTTGTAATTACCACCTTACTCTTCCTTGGTTCATTTCGGTTGAATATTACAGTTCAAACTGTAATGTTACTTTCGTGGTACTGATATTATCTTTGTCACGAAGTGATATGTGCTCGGGTGTACTGCCCAACTTTACACTGATCTCTTGTTCATAGTTAAAGCAACACGATCTTTTCTACGAGGACTGCAGGAAATTTGTATTTAAAGTAAGGTCTACGGCGTTAAATGATAACTTATACTTATTTATTAAACTTTTAAAGTTAAGGAAAGACTTCGGAGACTTGTAAATCCTAACTAGACGTCTCGTAAGATACGATAATTAGATCAAATATTTTCAGCATCATTTTATAGTGATACATAATTCGGACCTGACGAAGTTCGTAATGCCCTGTCATCCGTTTGCCTAGCCTATTCTGCAGCAATCCTAAATCCAAGTATCATCTTGTTGGAGAAAATGTCAGGCGTCCTCAGAGGTGGAGAAATCATTTTGATTTTCTGGGACACCCAACAGCGTCTGAATGAACGCCATGTGGTTGCTACACCCCCTGGAATTAGAACGAGATTTGATATGCCTGCGGGTGATTTGCTTATGGACACTAAGGCACAGAGTTATGGCCATTTCTCTGGGTGATAGAAGTAAAAGAGACCATAATAGCCGTACCTATCTTTGATTTCTTTCCTCTGCGTCCCCTTTTATTTATTTTCATTTTCCTTTACCGCTTTTGATCCATGGTTCGCCCTTTGGCCACAAACCGTTGTATCTCCGCTCACAATGAAATTGTTCCGGAATGCGTCCTTCTTTTGTTCAAAGTAAAATTGGCGGTCTTCTCCTCTTGAGATGGGTTCGAAAACAAACAAATGTATCGGTGGCATCTGCTGGTCTCAAAGGAGCTGCGTCTCAGTGTAGCAAAAATCACGAGGGTCTTGAGAGGCAAGAGATCGGATCCGACTCATCATGAACACCCCATTCAAGGAGCATCAAAACACGGCGACTGATTGGTGCTTTGTGAATCGTGCGTTCGGTAAATTTCTGATGGCCTATCCTTGGATTCATAGCAAACCCACTCATTATCTTTTATTGTTATTATTATTGTTATGCCTCTCTCTCTCTCTCTCTCTCTCTCTCTCTCTCTCTCAAGTGGTTATTTTTCTTGTGTCATGTATTCGTGATCAGTATTTTAACAAGAAATTGATAGTCTCTGTAATCAGCGAATCCCAAGGATTCTGCTGACGCTTGAAGAGATAATAGCTTCTATAATATGTGTGGTTTTGATGACATTTTTTCTTTGATTTTGAATTTGACTTCTCTGCCTTGGAAATTCGAGAGACTGGAGAGAGCTACATAAAATATGTTCCATAAAAATTTCTGCCATTTTTTTTCAGTGTGGACTTTTGACAGTTTCTAAAACTTGGCAGATAATTATAATTACTTATATAAATGTGCTGCTGTCTGTAGCTATCACCTTCTGTCGCAAAAAAAAGATTCTTGGATAAGATTTTGCCAAATAATCCTGGTGTTGTATTTGATGTTTAGTTTAATGATAAAACTGTAGTTTTAGCCTGCATGCGTGGGTTTTGTCTCTTAAGTTTACTGCACATTTTTTATGGTCAGTAAATTTCCCTTCAAGTAAAATATCTCTTTTATATTACTTTTTTCGATAATAAGGTTCTGTTGAAGAACGTTTTCGTGATCTAGATAACCTATGCAATACAGAGATGAATTTGCTAACGATCGAGTGTTTAGATTGGGATGTTTATAAATATTTTATGGCACAACTTCGCATTGTTGAGTTTAGTGACTTTATTTTGATTATTAATATCAATAAGCACAAATAAGCGAGTTTCTAAAATAAATCTCTTAGATGTAATACAATTATCCATAAGCTAAGAAATGTCAAGCTTAAAAGAGTTAATGTCAAATCTTCCACCGTTACTCTTTACTGTGTTATCAGCAAATTAACACCTTACATACCACGCCAACCGCCGGCCACACCCCCCCCCCCTCCCCCTTATCCTAACTCCACCGCACTTTTAAAGTTTCTGCAAAAGTAACTAGCGCAAGTCTAAATTTACGGTAGGGTTAAAAGCTTGGCGAAAGGTGCTGACTCTTCTGTCGGGGTTCCTAATTCCGGTAGTAAAATCATTTCAGTATCCTCCTCAAAGGTCACGCGATTCACATTCTCAACAATATCACGCAAGAAAAGCAAAAATGATTTAGCTAGATAACTTTGCTGCACCTACAGGGTGAAAATGCATTGCAACAGTGTTTTGATAATTTTTTTTTAAATCTGATGTTACGAGCGAAAAATCGAAAAGGCAAATTAATTTTGCCGACGCTTCCAATTGTTCCTTTGTATTTAATTGGTCAAAAACTTTTGTAAGAGTTGGGGTGTATGTTCGTTGGAATGTCTTTCGTGGATTATCTGAATTTGTCTCGTTTAAATTTTTTCATTATGCCTAGTTTCTTCTCTCTCTCTCTCATCTCTCTTCTCTCTCTCTCTTCCCTCTCTCTCTCTCTCTCCTTCTCTGCTCTCTCTCTCAAAATCATCATTGGACGAAGGATTTCCCATACATACAGTTTGCTCTAAAATCCGTGACTTATGTTGACGGGTATATTTATGTTTGATAGTACTGCAGCAATATCCTTTTAAAATTAACTATGATTAATGTATCGAGTACTAAAAATAGGGGGGGCATTTTTTCATTTTTCAGATATAACCTTCTTATAGGAGATGATATTATTTAGTGTTCTCGGAAAGGTCAAGTAGCTATCTGCTAGAGGAAGGTATTTCAGTAGTTTACTACAGAGGATTTCACGCCAGAATTAATGTTTATTGCATCCTATAAAAATTTCACTGTTGCCAATTGGTATGCGTTGACCTTCCAAACTCGGAATAAGACTTTCACAAAACCGTGGGAATAAGAGAATTTCGCGTATCGTTTTTTAATGTAATATACATAGTATTAGATCAATTGTATCATTGCATTTCTATGACAGCTAAAATTTATGGAAACAGTTGTTAGTAAAGGTATCGGCCTATGTGGAAAGCTCCGCTAAGATGGCAACGATGGGATGCCCTGCAAAATTGGGGACATGTGCTAGTATAAACAGTTTGCTATATTGTTCATCTTTCATTAAGACCACATTCTGATGATCGCCTCTTGCCAGACGATTGTCATGTGTTAAGGCTAACCACCTACGGTGCACGAGCTGTGGTGAACTGCTACATGGTTTTGCAAGCATTCCTTCTGCCTCTTTGTGTATCCCTTGGCTACTGACACTGAATCCGCTCATTTTATTTTCGTCCTACCCTACTGCCTAGTATCCTGATCTCCTCGTCTACCTCTCATAGTAGCTGTTACGCAATCCTTAGCGTCAGCGTCCTTTATGAACCAATGTCATTTCCGTCTTCGAATAAAGATCTGGTGTTAAGAGCAGCTAAGGAAATAATATTCAGTGAGTAAGATACATTGAAAGCATAAAAAATATTAGAATCTGGTTTGTTTTTAATTTTTCTTTCGTAGGGGCAAAACGTATTTCCTTGCCAAAAAGAACAAAAAATCCCGAAACTGAATCTTTTTTGTTCCCTAACTAGCTACTAGTTGCAAAATTGCTTGTTGTCCGTCTTTCACTTGAACATCCAGTGGATAAATACGTTTTATTCGATCATTCGTGAGTTGAACATTAAGGAGTTCCTCGTTGGTCAAGTGGTTAATGTGCTCGCCTACCCTAACAACACCTCACGCGGTGCTCTATTGGCATTACATTAAGTACTTTACAGCGTCCTTTCGGCTCCTAGCTGCAACCCCTTTCATCCCTTGTAATGTACTTCCATTCACATCCTCTTTCTTCCATCTTACTTCCACCCTCTCCTAACAATTGTTTCATAGCGCAACAACGAGACTTTCATCCTGTTACGCCATAGGACCCCATACGTCCCAGCGCTCGGCCTTTAGCATAAATTTTATATACCGTTCCATCCTCAGTAAGAACCTACTATTCCCTCATACGTTCCCCAATAGTAGGGTAGGACTTGGTAAGCAGCATTTCGTTATCAGAGCCACGATTTAATCCTAATGACAGTTATGCGATATAAGACTCATTTGCTCTTTCATCAGTACTTATGTCGCAAGACAGATATTTTCTCATTCAGTTGATTACCTGCAGATTATTCCGTCTTTATTCACACACTTGTGATTTTCAACGCTGGCAAAAAGATATTTTAATTTCCTTGTCACTGCTTCCATTAAAAAGTAGGATTAAAACTCCCATTTATACAGTATGATGTGATGCAGTGCATCATGGTCTTCCTGCGCACATTTTGCCTAGAATGTTCGCAGTGACAGGATCCAGCAGTAC
This sequence comes from Macrobrachium nipponense, assembly GCF_015104395.2. Lineage (NCBI taxonomy): Eukaryota > Metazoa > Arthropoda > Malacostraca > Decapoda > Palaemonidae > Macrobrachium > Macrobrachium nipponense. The sequence continues at coordinate 130,262,279 of NC_087200.1, forward strand.
TGCCTAGATTGTCAACAAAATAGTCCTCTCATTAAGTTAAGTCAGTTGAGTAGTTAATCACAGGGCACCTGCTGATTGATCAGCGTAATTAGAAAACTATTGAGATGGCTTTATGTCGTCTGTCCGTCCGCCTTCAGATCTTAAAAAAACTACTGAGGCCGAGGGGCTGCAAATTGTTTTAAGGGTAAAGTTAGCCATGAACGTTCGTCTGGCACCGCTATAGGCTCCAACAACACGGCCACCACCGGCTGTGGCTGAAAGTTTCATGGGCCGTGGCTGAGATTTCATAAAGCATTATACGCTGTACAGAAAATTCTAATGCACTTAAAAAACTTCTGAGCAGTTTTTACTTGTTATTTATCAATATAGCAGTGGAGCATTACTCGTGCACAAGTGATTTATTCATTTGGTATTTTATGTTGCGCATTTGGATAAATCGATTATTATCATTACTTATTTTGAAGAGGTTAAGCTCTTCCACGCATAAAAGCAAACAATTAACAATGTAAACAAAACAAAAACTTAATGTAACCTCGTTTGGTCAAGTAATGGCTTTTTAAATAAAATCACGTGATATTATTGCATTATTACTTTGCTAAGATAATGATTATTCGAAGTGATTTTCCCAGCACAGGAAGTCTTCGTTGATTGTAGATTGAGTTTTTTATTTGTTTGAAATTCCTCTTTGCTCTGCCAACAGAGGATGCACAGACTTATTTTTCATTTTACGTTTTTTTTCCAGATTTTACAGCGCTTTTTTTCGGTCATGATTTGTCATTAGTTCCGTTCATTAATTCATGTTACTGTCTGTAACGTCTTTCGAATAATCTCTTGTTTTAAGGATAAACAATCCTTCTGATATTCTGGTATTTTCGTAAATTAGCTCTGCTCTTTGTTATTGGTGATTCGGTGCTTCAAGTTTGTGTTTCTTTGGTTCTCAGGCATAACTTCTTTACGCCATTTGCGAAACACCACCGTTGTCCTTTCGTCTATAATATTACTAAATAAATACCCGTCATTTGATATTTATGTTTCGGGATATTACTGCATTCTCTTGCGGACATATCCATGTGGGCCCTACGAAATTTGCTGCCCTTGTGATAAGTATAACTTTTTCGCGATCCTTTCGTGGAATCTTCAATTTCCTCCCGTTACTTCGAATGTCTTTCCTAGTCATGTTTTTCAGGTGACGTTGATGACTTCCTTGACGTTGCTTTGAAAAAATGTATATTTTACGTTATTTAGTCTATTTCCGAAAAATTCGTCTTTGTCGGCTTGTGCTGTGGTTTTCAGACGCTTGGTGTGAGCAAATGCAACCAAGATGTTATGTCTAGTTTCCGTTGTTTTATGGCATTTTAAGTAAAGGCTAATTGTAGATTTTGTGGGATGTAGGTTAAGCAGGAGCTGCTTGACTTGATAACAAATAAGGTTTATTATCTTGAAGTGACATCTCATTGTTTGCCCAACCCTCTCAAACCCCATCCCCTGTGACCTTTGCGTGCATGAGTTGTAAAACGTGGGATGGGTGTGTTTTTAAAAACAATCCTGGTTCGGATAGAAAAACTTTTCAGCAGAATTTCCTCAAAGATGACTTTGGTGTGGCAGGGAATGTCTTTTAGTTTGCTATCATTTTGATGCTTTGAAGACAGACTACCTATCTCCGTAGAGACAGCGATTCTCAAAGATTGCATTTATTCCCCTAATAAAAAAAAATGATTTCATTGCGATGGGCGTAACCCTGTCAGTTTGGCACCATTAAATGAGCCACTTGGATGAAGCTCTGAAATGTCTATCTGCTACTGAATATCAGCCTGTTTTGGTTTTGTTCAACTTTGTAACATTTTTAATACCTAGAACTTTTATTCTTCTATCATTTCTCCTAGGAGGAAAAATAAATAATTTGGGTAGGAAACTGAATAAACATATTTGGCGCTGTCATGAATAAGAAAAAAAAATTAAAAATTGTGGGGAGCAATCCCGACTGAAATAATAGACGTGCTTCTTGATGGTCTGAAGGTTTCAGTCAACGTCGATTAAAATCTATTTGCCAAAGTCAGTGGGTAAATATGAATACGGTGATTGTGTACTGTAATGAATAATAATTTTTACTTCGGTAAATTAATGTTATTTCCCCTACTTTTAACAAAGTTGTCAGATATTACCAGTTTGCACATTTTAACTTATCAATATTTTGAAAAGCTTAAATCAGATTCTTCTACTTGTATCGTGAGGATTTACACACATACACACATATACATACATATATATATATATATATATATATATATATATATATATGTGTGTGTGTGTGTGTGTGTGTGTGTGTGTGTGTGTCTATCACATCTCAGTATTTTCCTCTTAACAAAGGGTGTGTGCAGAGAAAACTTGACTGTCGTTGTGTTGTGTCACGTTAATACTTGAATCACTGACTTGTATGGAACCCTATGCAAAACAATTATCTAACTTCACGTACAGAAGGCTTATCATCATTGCAAGAAACCCACTATACGCACACACTGTTCACCTATATCTTGCACTCACTCTCGTCCTTTCTGGATCTTAAAGCCTTTCCTTTCTAATCCTATTTTACACGGAAGACCTGGGATCCTCTGCTCTCTCCCATCAAATCAGAATTATACATTCTTTTCACACCATATAAAGTTCCATTCTTTCGACATGACCAAACCCTCTCAAAATATTCTCATTCATCCTTCAACCTAAGACAGTTCGCCACTTCTTGAACCACATATGCTACACAACTCAACTCGACAGTTTCAACTTTTTTTTTCCTTATCCACCTCACTTTCGTAAAGGAGAGTTGGGTCAACAAACCCTTCATACATTTTTTGCACACACCCTGCTCTGCTGCTTGCTTCGTGTATTCTGGCTTACCCTTTCTATCATCCTAGAATCATTCCCTATATTTGTTTTCAGATCCCCACAGAATCACTGCTTTGCTTTCCCGACTCCATCATCGTATTAACAATCATTGCTCCGACTTCCTCATTTTCTATTCATCTGTTACTCACATCTCTACTTTTCACCCTTTCCAGGCACATTCAATCTCTTTTAGTTGTTTTTGGAGTATCCACTCTCTATTCTAAATGCTTCTGTAATATCTGCAAACATCAACATCAACCTCTCCACACTCCATTTACAGTTCGTTTTCAGTTTGTTTCCATATCCCGCACTGACTTTCCTTTCTTTGACTTCTGGTTTCACTCCACCCTAACAGATATTTAACAGCTATGGCACCACAACGCACCATTGTGTTTATCCATTTATACACCTACCTCGTTACGCTACCATCTGCATATTCTAACATACACTTCATTTTCATCATTGAAAATTTTAATCACTCAACAATTTACTCTTTATCACATAACCTCAACACCCACTCCATAGCGCCTCTCTATCTAGTCTATTACAATTATATTTAGGTCCAAGAATGTCTCGAACAACCTTCATCATATACTTTCAGAATTATCATATGATGCTTTAATTAAACATGCTTGACCAACACCCTCTACCATGTCTAAACTCACGCTGTCTTTCTCATACCAGTCCTTCAGCATCTGCCTCACTTTCTCATTAAAAATCCTGCTTCGCCTTCTTTGGCATACTAAGTATTTTCATGTTTCTGTAATTCTTACATCGTTCAGGTCACCTTTACCTTTAAACAAAGGAACCATTTTGCCTCACACCCATTCTTTCAGGACCTTTTCCTCACTGAGAAACACCTCACAGACCCTGGTCAGTCACTCATCACGTTATCATCACCATACTGCAGTATCTTACTCGTAATTCCATCAACTTCAAGTGTGTCTAGTTTTCATTCAAGTAATTTCCCCTTAACGTCCTCAACATTCACTTCCACATCTATTACCATACTTATTCTAACCCTTTTCACTTTTGTGTCATTTAGCTCTGCTTTTTTTCTGTTCACCACAATAAACAAATCGTTAACATACTCCATTAAACCAGCCTGCATTTGCTTCATGCAACGTCCTTTATTTAAGTCTTTCATTCTAAGATTCTATTATTGTTCTTGACCATTTTTTTCTGTTTTTACTCCCCTGTGGAACAGCCTATTCTCAGTAAGGGTCTTCTTGCTTTTCTTCTTTTAAGTATTTTCATTACTTGCTTTCCATCTCTCTCACTATTTTCTTCACAACCCTGTATATTGGTTTGTTCCCCTTTCCTTGATCTCTTCTCATATCATTGCGTCTTAAATTATTATTTTTTTCATTAGTCATCTCTCGATCCACCACAAACATTTTATTTCCCAATCTTTCCCTCTTATACTCAGTGCTAACCCTAAGACCTCATTATGGAATCTCACACACTCCTCATCTGTCCCTTGACAACTTGTGTCTTTATACCTGCACCTTTTTTTCCTCATATCATCCTACAACTTCCTTCATTTCTAACTTGCTAATCCTAGTTACTCTGACAGCCACATTTTCACCTCTTCATCTCCAACGTGTTCTTGAATCTGTCTTGACTTTTGCGTTAACCAACCTGGTCTTCTATATATCCTGTACTAAAAACACGAGATTATGTTCCTATGCAACGTACGTGATCTGCAGATGGCCTTTAGATTAATTGTCAAAGCGATATTGCTTTTTGTCTAAACTTTTCTTCTGGTAAACACACCAGCAAGAACTTAAGATTTCAGTGTTATAACTGAAATAATTGGTTTCATTATATCATTTTCAGTTTATCAACACTGTGTACTATTGGGGTTATAAGAAGGAAAATTTCTGTCTTTCATTTATTATCTACATTTATTGACTTACAGTAGTATCAAGCACTTTTGAAAATATATTTCAGTAAGGTACTAGAATACTTTATACCCTTTAAGAAAAGCTTGTCATATTTCCTTGAATTGCAATGAATACTCTTTTTGTAGAATAGTACCGTCTGAAATTACTTGAGAATGTAATCATTAACACTTGCATTATCAGAAAACAATTTATATTCAGTGAAATAAAGTAAGTTATCTTATGACAATATATTCGTTTAAGGTCCTGACTGAAAACCAGAAACTTTAGTTCCTGGTACTAACAGAATGAAGAAAATTTCCCCAGAGAAAAAGAAGAGCCAAAGAAGCGAGCGCCTACTCATGGCCCATTTAAAATGGAAAGGCGACTTCGATTTGAGCTAATTCCTTGCCCCAACCCAAAGCCATAAAGGCGAATTTTTAGTGCGGTACAAAAAAGTGACATCATTCTGGTCACGCAGGACGAGATAGAGTCCTGGGGCTCTGTGCTCTGTTTTTATTATCTCAACTATGCTATAAAACTTCCCCAATTGGGACCGGCCGGCGCTCTGACCTCCGCAATCTTTTAAAAAATGGAAGTAAATTAGAGATGGAAAGCTGTGGCGACAGCACATATGGAAAATGCTGCGGCCATTGTCGCAGAGGGACAGGGGGGGTTAGGAAGAGGGTGTCGGGGATGGAAGGGGGGAGGGTGAGGGGATGGGAAGGCAGATCAAGGGGAAGGGAGTTTGGTTTATGGGGATGTTTCTGGTTGCTGGGGATTCGGATCTCGGATTTACGAGTTTTGCCGGGATGAAAAGGAGATCCAAATAAAAGTTTCCGTTTTTCAGTTTTTATAGACTGAGGATCCCCACAATGGGTTGGGTCGGAGAGAGAGAGAGAGAGAGAGAGAGAGAGAGAGAGAGAGACAGACAGACAGAGTACGCATTCGGTAGGGACAAGATTTTAAGGCTAGTTTTAAGATTTAGAATTACAATTTGTTTTGAATCCCTGTCCTGGAAGTTAATGAAAACGATAACCTAGACTGAAATTTGTTATGTGAGGTCTTTGGAGTGAATAATATAGGATGATAGGAATTTACCCAAAAGACCATTACAAAAGTGACTCTTTGAACATTCAATTTGTACCATGATGGTTGAATTCATAATACTACAGATGTACACTGCAATTCAAAATTATTGCTTAGTCTGTCAAATATATTTTGTAAAAACTGTTACACGTTGTTGTGTGTAAAGCAATCTTTTGTGAATTTAAAATTCTTAATATTCCAAGTCATTTGTGATTGATGATGCGGTGTTGATAGACATCTCTAGGTAATTTAAATGATGAAATCGAGTAATGCTATTGGGATAAAAATCTTTGCAAACGGTTTACATATTTCCTCTACCAACTATAAAATATGCTTTCCGGCTGTTTGGGCTACTTAATTGTAACGTTAATTGGTTGACATGTAAATGGAGACTGTTGGCTATTGTGCTAAGGTATTATGAAACCTCAGGTGTAGCACTGATGTCATTTTCTTCATAGAGTTCCGGTTGAACACGGGTTCCTTGATCATTTCCGAAGAGTGGAAATAGGAAATCACGTATGATTGGAAGAACTTTGCAGTTTCCAAGAACCGTGATCTAAAGTTTTTTTTTTCACCTTTTTTTCACGTCTGGAAAGTCATGTTTCAGTCATTTGAACCTCAAGGAATGTATGACTGGCTGATTTGGCCGTGAAGGAGGATCTTGAGTCATCCCGGGTAACGGAAATCATTTTTTTAGTTTTGGATATTATGATGTGGTAGTCTCAAACGTGGTGGCCCATTTCAGATTTGTTTTCTCTTCGTTTATGTGTAGTCATCTGGCGTTCCTGGTTTTCTCCCTTTTTGCTGGGGTCACATGTAAGCGCGCCAGCAAACACACACACACATAATACACACACACACACACACACACACACACACACACACACATATATATATATATATTATATATATATATATATATTACATATATTATGACATATATCTACGTGTATGTGTATATATATATATATATATATATATATATATATATATATATATATATATATATATATATATATATATATGTGTGTGTGTGTGTGTGTGTGTGCGTGCCTTGTGTGTATACGTACATACGGGCATACACATGCTTATATCCTTACATACAAAATGCGTATATATTTCCATCAAAACTAATTACACCTTAGCGCATGGCTAATTTACAGTGTTTTTCTTGGCAAGGCGCTGATGTAGAAATCAGAACAGTAGTACATCTACAAAAGATGTTAGTTTTAAATTACGCAGAAAAATTGCCAAAAGCTGGATATTGATTGAATACCATTATAAAGAGAACCTCTGAAGATGGTAGCGAGAATGTATGTATGCATTATTCATTCATACATTCGAACACATACAGCACATTCAGGAAGTGATGCTGAGTCACGCATTAGAAGGGGATCATACCAGATGTGGTGAGAGGAACAAGGTACTCAGCTGACGGAGCCGGATTCATTAACGATCTTTATCATTGGAAAAATCATGGAAGTTTACTGAACTGTATTTGTTTCATTAATACATTTTTTCAAAATTAGGCTAACAATTGAATTGAAAACACTGATGGAGTAAGGTGAAATGCTTATGCTCCTTGAAGGAATTATTTAAGTGCACTGTGTATTTTTTGAATTCCATAGAGTAAGGTAATTGCTTTTTACAGATGGTGGCAATGTATACTTTACGTGCTTAGAGTTTTTTTTTATATAAATCTGTTGACATTATTGTTGCAGTGAAACTTGTTTTTTTATTTCATCACCTTCAAACAGTTTTTACGGCGGAATCAACCTTGACTTATGAAATAATCACTAAAGTATTCAAACACGTTTGATTTTTTTAACGACTGCCTCACATCTTAGAGATATTTTAATAGTGGTTTAGTTTCTCATATACCAAATTTTATTTACGATGTATTTGCACATGAGACATTTTCAGAGGTGTTTGCGACGGTAGTTGAATCTAATGCTGGTAAATAGTTTAATTATAATAAAAAAATACATTATTCGTTCTCTCTAAAATTACTGAAGAAGGTTTCTCTCTCAAAGCCAATATTAAAATCTTTTTTATTTATTGATTAATCAGGGATTTAATATCACAAATTATTGCTTTTGATAACGTAAAAAGAGAAATTCTGACTGGAAGTTTTTCCTTTCAAAAAAAGAAAAAAAATAGTCCTTGATCTTTGGGGACACGACCGAGGCCATGAATTACAGGATCCTTCAACCCACTTTTCGGAGTACTCTCTCTCTCTTCTCCTCTTCTATCTCTCTATCTCTCTCTCTCTCTCTCTCTCTCTCTCTCG
>NC_087200.1:130270920-130278420 GCF_015104395.2 Macrobrachium nipponense
TATATTTTCATACTTACTCAACGTAATATGGGTCTTTGGAGTTATGTGAAAATTGTCTGTATGAAATGTGTATAATTTGTAGCTCATTTCTGTGATTTTTCTGAGTAATGATTAGTAATACGATTTGTGACGCATAAATTTTGTCCGAGTGTTAAAAATTTGTCATTTTTTTTTACAAGTGTTAGGGAAAAGAGGCCCGAAAAGGGTGGGAAATATTCACTTTCAACTTCCCATGGAATGTACAGACGTTTATTTTTTTAGTTAACTTATGTGCTTTGAATCGTTGGGTGCTGAGATTATGTTTAAATGGACCCTTGTGGGGAAACTTGAGCCACAAGTTAAACTGAAATTCATAATGACGTTCCTATATATTTTCCTGAATGACTGGCACCTCAACATCTATCTCGGTCCAGGCAATTTCCGCCGAGCGAAAGCCACTCAAAGAGTAGATTCGGGTGCCAGCGGAGTTCCAGGAGGTGAATGACCAAAGAAGCTGAGGCACAGACGTGATCTTTGCCTAAACCTATTATTATCCCGCAACTCCGTCCGTGCGTATCAATGTTATTGACTTTTCTCTGGCGGGACTTCGAAGTCTATAAGGATTTGTCGCTATGAGCCACAACTTGTCTTCACGCCTACGATGATTTCTAGGCGGCGCATGAGACACTTTCGTGTTTACGGAAGAGAGGCGGCGGGAAAAAGACGTTACTTGGAAGGTATCGTGAAATGTCTGGCCTCTGTTTATGGTCATGCCTGGTGATGTGCCATGTTTATGGTTATTATAGAATTCTTTCTTTCTTTGACATATAATTGTCCGTAATTATTTCCAGTGGGGAAGCGAAAGGCACTAATCCTTAAATCATGTGTCGAAAATAATTACTGATGTAAACTGAAATTATTAAACTATAAAAAATACTGTATCGGAAAGGAGAGTGTCAATTATTCCCTCCAGTGAGAATATTCTATTTTTAGTTCGGTTTCGTTGTTTCTGTGTTCACAGCATTATGAAGAAAGGGATGTGTGGATATTATATACGTTTTACCAAAAGGTAGTCTTGCAAGGAACAAGTGATCAGAACATGGGACATAACAATGTAACATTTAGTGAATAGAGCCTCTCTCTCTCTCTCTCTCTCTCTCTCAATTGAGACGACGGGCCTACGTACCAGAACATGTAGCACGTGGTATCCTAGACTTAATAAGACTAGGGAAAGTCATTTAAAAAGTATACCGTGATATCCGAGTTTTCTTGTTCTGGTTTGTCTTCAGTATGTTCTGGACTTATCACCAATCATATATATATATATATACACATATAAAATCTTGATTGGTAGGTGATTACATTTTATTTTTATAATTTGTCCGACGACTAGGTGAAATTGTGCGTGCTCATATATACTCATTCATTGGTCCTGAAATTGAAACAGTTGCATAAGGAAAGTGAGCCTATTGTTCTTTTAAATGAATTAAGTCAACGCAATGAGTAGGCGAATTCCTTCTAGTTTTTTTAACTATTGTACTGAAGAAAAAGCCTGGTTCTGTGACGACTGTAAACGTGCTTCCGTAAAGAAATTGGTCGCTTGTAATCTTTTAGAGAGGAATAGAAATGTTTAGCCTCGGGAGTTTATGCTTCACCTTAAAATTATTGCAATTTGACATTAATAGAGACACTTCCCAGTGCAACTCAGGAATTATAATTGTTGGCTATTTTCAAATAAGCGCTTTTTGGTGTAGATTGAACCTCTCCCCATTACTTTGACCATATGGATCCGTCACTCACTAACCACATGAAATGGCAACCTACTGGCTGCGGGTGTAGCAGTAAGCAGAGTAATGATAGATTTTTATATGCCGCCTTTTTAGGCTTTCTTGAAGCTAAACTAATTACTGTCTTTTGTGTCCTATGAAATCAAAAATCTATTTTACTCCTTGATTTTTCTGGAGATGCAGATCCGAATGGTATCTCCCTTTTGTATTTTGTGATAGCTGCTGATTATTTACCTTCAGAGTTGTCTGATATTTTTCATATATTAGCCAGACGGGGATCTTTTTTGCCCATTTTGGAAAATTCGTAATTGCTCTCTATTAGGTAAATGTAATTGGTGTACCTGATGATTGATGATAACTGCCCAATATCTATGGCTATATTTTATTAGAAATAATTTTTCTGTACTGCTTAACATGCGCATTATTTAATTTTTACATTTTCACTTTATAAATAATCATAAACTATCCTATCCTAAAATTCTTGTACCTTTAACTCAATGCAAAACACCTTTTCAGACCTTTTTAGGCTCTTCCATAGAGCCTTCCTGTCGCCCCCCCCAACCCCCAACAACAACAACAACATCAACCAAGAATTTTGTAGGCTTAATCACCGAGTTAGTGGAAATGCAGACTTTCGCTGAGGAGAGGTCCATTCAAACCTTTTTTTCCTTCGGCCTGTGAATAATTGTGTTCGTCCATTTTGATGAAAAATTTTGAGTAATGTGAGAGTCAGAGTTGTAGGGGCGAAACATATCTGTTTGCGTAGCTATGGCTTTGACATACACGGAATTGTCAAATGCGCATAATTCCTGGGATTATAAATATTACTGTAGTATCATAATCATGTCAAATTGATTTTTGCCACTTATTACTCACTTAACATTAAGATTGATTATTGTTTATATTTCCAGTCTCGGCAGTTTTTTGTCTCGTGCTTCCTTTGTTCCTTCATCTTTTCCAAACTTTTCAAGACGAAACTCATTTCGATTATTTCTCAGCCACGGTTTTTGAAATGTGATCTGTTTAAGCTTCTTGGCAATTATGAGCTCCAATTTTTTATTTTCTTTCTTCGAATTTTAATGCTTTCTGAGAGATTTTGAATTTGAAATTTTTATTTGCATATGAAGGAGGCTGACTATTAAAAAGTTATTTCAAAAATTATATTTACTTAACATGAACGAACTTTTAAGGCTAACAGCCTGTGGGTGTGTTGGTGCCATTGTCTCCGGAATGGGAAAAAAATTGCACGGTTACCTTGTAATTGAATCCTTTACGGTTAATATATAGATATATATATATATATATATATATATATATATATATATATATATATATATATATACATATATATATATATATATATATATATATATATATATATATATATATATATATATATATTATATGTGTGTGCGTGTATGTGTGTGTGTGTGTGTAAATGTACGTTCGTGTGTGAGAGCTTTCTGTTACTCGTCTCACCTTATAAATAATATATGTAATTTTTTAGTGACCGATGCGAGTCCATCGAAATCTCTCTGAGGAGGTTCAGTAATAATCACCCACAAGCATTACAACATTTCAAATGGATAAATTTTTTTTTTTTTAATATTGCCGTGAATATATTTAATAAAGTTTTCATAGGTGCCCTCACACACAAGCACCACTCGCCGCAAACAGGTAGAAAACAAATGAGAAAAAATGCAAGTCGTCCAAATGCCCTACAATGAACGATTTTTTTTGCATTTAGGGAAACATTCACACTTCAGTTTGTCATATCTCCTAGAAGATTCTGGTGTGTGGTCACGATATGAGAATCAGTAAATTGGCTCTTTTATTTGAATACATTATTAGACGAAGATGGTGGGAAATTTGCCTCTTGCCGCCTGAAAAACATGGCCGCATACACTTCAAAACACGGGTTCGTTATGGTTAGGTTTCATAGGTTGGTCCTCTTGACTATGAGGTTTTTGTATTTTCCTATATCCTTTCTTGTTTTTAAAGGACGTTTATTTCAACTAGTGGCGTCATGACATTCACTTTCTCTCATTTTATGTAGTTTTATTATTCTACCGAGCTCATGTATTCATACTTTTACATTGTTTGGTATGTACTTTTAAGAAGAAAGGGGTATTTTTATTATTGGGTGTTGTAAATTTGCTTTTGGGAATATTTAATGTCGACTTGGATGACTTTTATGTAACTTCGGGTTCATAGAAACCAGTTAAACAAATAATGCATAGTTGATATATATGTATAAATATATATATGTATATATATATATATATATATATATAATATATATATATATATATATTTATGTATATATATATATTTATATATATGTAATGCCTATAATATATATATGATTTATATATATATATATATACATATGCATATAATATATATTTGTATATATAACGTATATATACGCATATTTTGCGTGTGTGATGTGTTATGGGTCATTTCTCGCATAGCCCATGTTTCATAATGAAATATCAAATAACTGAATATGAGCAACGATATTTAGAAGCTTCTAGTTATAATTTCCCTGTAGCTTCTCTTCTTGCAAGTGACACCGTTGGAAATCCTTCGATGTTCTTTGTTTGATTTTCTTTCCTCTTCCGCACTTGAACTCTGGTACAGTAATGAGCGCCAATGAAATGTCAGAAATAATTTTTTGTTGACAGGGCTCAGTTCTCGTGGAAGTCATTGTCTCCCCGACGACGTCAGGGAAAATAATCTGTTATGGATTATAATGACAGAAAAAACATTCCGGAAAAAATATTGCATGTTGAAAATTGACATGACGAATTGGTGATTGTTTGAAATACTCTTTTGAGCGCAGAGAGATATTTCATTTTATGGGCGTGAGAAAGCTGTTGAGTAATGGAACACATTAAAGTTGTTTTTCTATTATCGTCAGTGTTGATACAGGAAAGGAATTTTGTTGACACGCTTATTCTGGAAGTTTTCCTGCTATGTTGTTTCATTGTACAATTTGTTCCCGTCTATTGGAAATGTTCTCTTAGATTTATAGACAGTAAATGCCTTATGACTGTGGCAAATAAAAAAAATAATGAAAAGTATACGGTCCTTATCTATTGATGAACACTGGCATATCTTATTAAAAGGAAATCATAGGCTTCAGGCAAAGGAGAACGAGATATAAGCAAATAAATGTACGGCTGGAAATCATAAAAAGTAAAGAACGAAATATGGAGACTTAATCGAGCAGATTTCTGGTGAGCTACAACAGAATTTTGCACAGCTTCTAGACCCAAGTTCTCCAATTTACTGGAGGATCTAGTAATACTGAATGATCTTTCAGAGAATATTCTTTTTCAATTTGTTCTAAATTTACCCAGATATGGTGAGGAGGAGATCTGGAACTTGGAATTGAGTTACCACAACATATAAAAAAAAACCCTCGCTAGAATTCAAAAGTTAAAACTGTTGCCATTGACTATCACGGATCATATTTTCCTTACTTCGATGTACAGATAACTTGACTAAACTGTATGCCAGATAGTGTTTGTGGGTCACGCTCAACGAGAACAAGGTGCGAGCAATAATAGACATTAAAAACCACCATCATCCAACCATTTAAAATTGTAATAAGGCAGCCATATTTATCACTGCTCCTCAAGCAGTAATAATTTATTTTATACAGCGGCCATAGTCATCGGTGTTCCTAAAACAGTAAACATTTATCTAAATTTATGAAATGAATTAAGAAGGAAAATGGATGGCATCCTTTAGGACTACTAAGAATTCCAACCCATGATGAAAGACAATGAAAGATGAGATAGCCATGAACGTTTTCAGAAAAAGAACTTAAAGAAACGGAAGATTTTGTCACACAAATGGGACCTCCTTTGACACGCAATTGAAACAGCAGTGAGAGATCCGCTCAGCTTATTGGCTACTATGCATATGGATGAAGTTGGCGGTTGCTGCATGCCCCAAGAAAAGCTTTTGACAGTTAGAGACTGCATATAATCCACGGCCTTGGCACCTAGCTGTTATCTCTCTTCCCATGCTTTCTCTTGGGTGTCACCTTCATCCTCACGTGTATTTTGAGAAGAACCTTGACGATCAGAATTTACAAGGACTTGATGGTAGGCAAGATGGAGCAGTAGCAGGTTAAATTCCAACTGAGAGTAAAGAGTTCCAACTTAATTAAAAGACAAGAGAGATGTAAGGACTCTTTTTGGAAACTGGGTCGATGACTGAGGTGCGTAAGATGAGAGTGGCTTGAGCAAAACATCTCAAGGTGATCTTGCATAAACATCATCATTCTGCGTCTACTTTTACAGTGAATGGAAGGCAAATTTGTAATTTCACCAATGTCAGAAGATAATCCAGTAGTCTAACAAACATTAAGTTGTGTCTTCTTCTAAAGCAGGTAATTCATTTATTGTAGTAGGGTGTTGATCTGATAAGGAAATTTGCAAGTGCCACTATGTACAATAGGAAAATGGGGTAAATTTAATATTCCGACTTCTACTAAGAGTGATCACCAAGAAAAAATTACAGTTTATATATATTTGAATTAATGGCTACAGGTAACAGTGGGGTCACATCTTAGGCACCTCATTATGACTACATTCTTGTTATTACCAGTCTTCGAAACCTATTACCATTACACAGGCTATTTTAGCCTGCAATACTGGGAATATCCATGAAGACCAAAAGATGCCATGGTCTATCCATCTCCTTTAAGCAGATCCATAACATCAAATTTTGTTTTTGGGAGAGGTCTTTGACTCAACAACCGTCCCATTACCTAACCAAGTCTGGCACATATCCTTCCCCTAACATAATCTAACATAACTCCTATTCATTCACATTGTAACACACATTCCCTCCCATAAGTATTTAAAAATTCTAGAGAGTTTTTTTTTTTTTTTTTTTTTTTTTTTTTTTGTTGATATAAATGATAAATTCTTTTATTTGATAATAATTTGACTTTGGGATATATTGTCACATTGTGGTCCACCAAACTCATCCTAAAATATTGAATGAGCACCGAACGGTAAACGCTTGCAGTAACCGCAACGTCTAAGGGGAGGATATATGTATATATATATATATATATATATATATATATATATATATATATATATATATATATATATATATATATATATATATATATATATATATATATTCCGGGTGTTTTAAAATTAGAGCCCCCCTCTCCACAGAACAAATGGAAAGTTATGAAGTTTTTCTGCTATAGCCTATCTCCAAGTACATTATCTTAAGTGTCTGTTAAGCTATTTTTTATTTTACATTTCTTGCATTTTCAGACTGAGTGATGGCGTTAGATACAGGCATGGCTAACGATCGGAAAAAATCAAATGGATTGACCGAATCCAGGATTGACCGAATCCAGGCTATAACCTTCAGAGAGGCCAGTGATGCTGGTGCATCCTTCATTTCATTATTACCCGGATGGCTAAACACATTAAAAGAGACGAATCCTTTGTTAAAAGAAACTGGAACAAAAATCCATATGACTGTCATCACAAAAAGAGTGAGAATCTTGGAAGGCCTGAAGTCCTTTCTCAGGAGTCAAAAGACATCATAACTGAGGCAGTGGTTAAAACAAGAAAGTCTTTACATAAATTGGCGCTTGAACTAGAAAAAAAGGGGGAAAGAAGAGAAGTTATAGTGCAGTATATCGTGAATTGAAAAAATCTGGTCAATCAAGCCATTTCATCTTATCAGC
>NC_087200.1:130283420-130320920 GCF_015104395.2 Macrobrachium nipponense
ACGACGGAACCTCCAATGATTTTACCATTTTGGAGAAGGAAATGGGGGAGGCTTCAGATGGAGCTAGTGACTGTGCTTGTTAATGCTCAGATGTAAATGATTGTTATTATTTCTTTTGGATAGGGACTGGCGTCATAAAATAATGAGAGCTGGAAGTGCTTGATACAGTAATGACATTATTATCGAGAAAAGTACGTGGGTGTTAGCCATTGTAAGTGGATGTCTATTAATTTTATGACTTGAAGGTGTGAATGCGTGAATGCTCCGCCCTAATAACCGAGTACAGGTGATTTCAATTTTAATTTTGAACTTTCTTGCTGTTTAGATGATCCCCAACTGGACTAGATGATAGTTTATCTTTTATCTCCTTTTATTGCTGTAGACCTCTTTTTGATTTCGTTTCATTTTATTCGCATCTTCTGCACATGTATAAATTGTTGTAATTTTGTGAGCTCTATCATAGTTTGAAGTTGTCTTAGGCCCCAGGCAGTTTTGTGTAATATTCCTTTATACCTGAAAAAAAACTTACAGGTAAAGGATTATTATGGAATTATTTCGCCCCAGTTTATGTCCCATTCACTAATAGAAATACTGTTTGAAGTGATAGTTATACCAGCGGAATTTTGTTTTATTGTATTCTAGAATGACTTTGCAAAAAATATTGGTTGTTGATTATTGCGTTTTTACTTGAATTGACCCAGCAAAGAATTTCGACCTGTTAGGAAATCTGTTTGTTGCCAGAATTTATTCGCATGTAATTCGAAGTTTTTATCTATCCGGTTTTATTTCCCTTGAAGCTGGAACCACATTTATTTACAAATGTTTTCTTCCATAAAATTCTTTGGTTTTTTGTGAGTTATTGGCAATTTTGCCACAGTTTTCTTCCGCTATTTGTTTATTGTTTCATGGTAATCTGCTGAGAGCATGACATATCAAAAGTTGACCAACTGAGTAAAATTTTCTGGGCTTGGCTGTTAGTTATGATTAAGCTTCACGCCCATGTTATCTGTAGAAAATTCCCACTATAATAAGCTTTGTATAACTTTGAAGCAACCATATCTAGAGCCCGCATATTTGTTGGGCTAGAGTACAGCATCAGGTTTTTCATTATCATTTCCTTCCATTATAATGAAACTAAGCACAGGATGCATATTATAATACAATAGGACTTAGACAACGCAAAAAGTTAGACATTCGTGCTTCATGAAGATTGAAGGGAAAGGAAAAATGTAGACTCGGTGATTGATCCCCAAGTAAGCAACCTCCCCACATCAGTATATTTTGTCTTTCACTTTGTGATGTTACTGTTTGAAATTTACTGTGGAGAGAGAGAGAGAGAGAGAGAGAGAGAGAGAGAGAGAGAGAGAGAGAGAGTTCTTCCAGATCACGGGCTTTGTACCCATAATTTAATAACAAAAAACAATTAATGAAGTATTATGGGTTGTATCATAATGGTTAGACCTTGCAAGGCAGTGAGTGACCATATCCCAACACACACGTGATTTACTGCTGGAATCGACCTCTGAGCAGGAAATACTCGTGTCTACAGCAGTATCATCTGGTTTCCACGAGATATTTTTTATGCAGGCTTGTACCTGAAATATTGCAAATGCTTGGTGTTGCTAGAAAAATGGTACTGACAATTTGAAGATTTTTCAAATAGGAGACAGTAATAGGGTCTTAGACTGAGTACCAAGCCGCAATGTAGTGAATAACTTTTGTGATCATTGTGGTATTTTACTTAGTATTGTCTATTCTAGTTTCAAGCTAATGTCTAGAACAGGAACATTAGGCATATTGACTGGACAGCCGGAATTGAAAGACATTGTAGATTAAGAAAGGAGAAAGAAATACGTCTTAATGGATTTCCAGCAAAATAGCAATTATGAATATAATGGAGTTTTAATTACTTATAAACTATGGTAAAAAACAAATTTTTTTCATGGACAGATGATTGATATCTAGAGAAAGCTTAGGCATTATTGGGCAGTCGTTACTCAGTAGCAATTGTCGAAAGCTTCCATTTTATATTTTCCCTTTGGTTTGTGTGTCTGTGTGGGTAAGGGGGGAGGGGAGGTTCCCAGGTGTTGGCGAAACAGAGTGAGAGTTATGATAAATTTCCCCTGATTAATCCTGATTTCTTTCGGTGATCGAATAGAGCTACGATGGGTTTCGGTTCAGTGAAAAATGCATATGGAAGATTTTAATCCTTTCGTTTAGAAACTTTTTATTTTATAAAATTGGAATAAGAGACTGAGTTCTCAAAATTCGACGGAGATTCAAGGTCGTTATTTTATAGTGACAGAGCAAATGATTTAGGACAATATGACTCCTATAATAAATCAGTGATAGCGCAAATGCTCATAATTATCAGCAACATCAGTTATTAATTTTGTAATCGCCGATGACATAGGTGATTTTTTTTTTATTTATGATAAGGCAGATGCCACATATGGAGGTTACGTTAGGAAATTTATCCGATTAATAGCTTTAATTTTGAACAACGCATGCTAAAGACACCATAAATTAGACTAGCAAGAATATTTTACAATTTTCAGCTAGTCACAAACTATGAAGGAACGATTATTTTAGTCGTTCCGTCAGACATTAAAGAGAATATCCGCTCATTATTACTCATTATTATTTTAGTTTAGTATTATCGGCCTTTCAATTTAATCAAATGTCGAGAATCGGCTGAGACACCATTGTTAATCCATAATACAAAAAATAATATATTTATTGTGTACACAAGTTAGATAAAAAAACATAAACTAAAAGTACTGTCCAGGAGTAAATTAGCAAATAAATTCAGGGATTAAATCTTTGTCAAGGAAGAAACGCTTTCTGCGTGGAAGTGAAACGTGGTTTGGCGATGCATTTTGCAGATAAGAATCAGCAGTATTTATATTGACTTCTTATATTCTGGAGCGGCTTGATTGTCATGTAATGGCTTAAAGACATTGCATTTTCTTTGAGTTTGTTTCTTGTATGTAATCACCTGTGTCGGGAAGCATTGCTTGAGGGGAGAGAAAGAGGAGGGAGGGAGGGAGGGGGAGGAGAGGGTTGGCGCATTTTACAAGCATGTTTTGTACTTATTGCTGTAATAATGCTCTTAATGGGCATCAATTTGAAGTCCCCGTCGTGATGGTCGTCATATATTTTTTTGATCCCAATTACGGGTTTCAACTTCTAGTATATTTGCGTTATTATATCCCGTTGCAAATTTGTTATACATTGCCTTTTAGGTTTCGCCCATAAGCACAAGCGGTACCGACGCCGATTATTTTTTCCCCTTTCCTTAAAGCGATATCAGTGGAAATGATTGCGCTTGTAATAACTCCTTTGAAGTATGCTTCGGAGGGCTGAGGGTGTCGTCAATCTATTCGGGAGGATGGCGAAAAAAAATCATTTGCGGTTGTTGTACTGTCAATTTGAATCTCTCTCTCTCTCTCTCTCTCTCTCTCTCTCTCTCTCTCTCAGTTCACGTTTGTGCTTTTTGTTTTTATATGCATACACCGTTGTCTGATTCACTGTCTATTTTCTTCAGTATCCTGAAGACACACATCCAGAGGTCTGATGAAGATAGAGAATAGCATGTATAACGGCTTATACATAGTGCAGAAATTAACTCTCCAGTTAAAATGTTATTGGAATTACCCATTGATATAATACGCTCACACATGCTTACAGACATACGTACATACATACTACATACATATTATATATAAATATAGATATAATTATATATATACATTTATATATATGTATATATCATACAGATAGAGAGCTTTTCCAATAGTCTCATCACCATGAACATTGAAATTTGGGTTCAGGGCTGTAGTCATGAGCGTGTTTCAGAAAATGTGAGAAAAATGCAAGTTAACAGTCGACTATTTCATACATGCTTACATCCATACGTTTTTATATGTATATGCATATGTATATATATGATATATATATATACTATACATATATACACGCATATATATATATAGTATATATATATATATATATATATATATATATATGTAGTATATACGTTTAATATATTATGTATAATTATGAATGAGAAAATGTCTGTTTGTCTGTGCCTTTGCTTGTATGAATGCTATACAAATCCACATTTCTTGACCGATTTTGATGAGATTTTAAATATAAGTCAATATTAAACCGGGAAAGATCATGGTGAGAAAAGAATGATGTGGGATGGGTGTGAAATATAAAAATTAACAAAAATAACAGATATCAGTGTCTATTCCATGGCTCTCTAGGTTGCTGAGAAGAATAGCAACACTAATAATACCCTTGAAGTCCAAGTTCAGCCCCAAGTAGGGAGGGGGAGTGAGAAGGGGGTGGGAAGGGGTTGACATAAACATTACAGAACATGACAGATATGAGTGTCTAATCCATAGTTTTTGAGGCCAAAACTGAAATGAATAGTGACACTCCGATGCCCTTTAAGACAACGTTCAGCCCTGATAAGAAGCGGGGTGAGAAGAGGTGACATGTAAAAATACTAAAAAATGACAGATATTAGTGTCTAATCCATAGTTTTTGAGTTTGCTATGATGAAGTGACACTCCTAAAGCCTTTTTAAGTCCAAGTTCAGCCCCAATAGGAAAGGTGGGGGCAGGGTGAAAAGGGGTGGGAGGGTGGTGATATCTAAAAATAACAAAAAATACAGCTATTAGTGTCTAATTTATAGTTTTCGAGGTTACTGGAATGAATAGAGACACTCTTGATGCCATTCAAGCGCAAGTTCAGCCACGATAGGAATTGGGTGAGGAAGTGGTGGAATGTGTAAAATGTCAAAAATGCTAGGCAATGTAACTGAAGCAACTATCTTAATGAGAGAGAGAGAGAGAGAGAGAGAGAGAGAGAGAGAGAGAGAGAGTTTATTGGTTGGCGTTCAGAGATTACCCGGGCAGCACCAGGTTGGTTAGCTAGTATACGTATATACACATATACATTAACATATATCTATAATGGTATTTGTTTTGTTTTTTCTTAATCCACGTAACTTTTACCTTCCCATTTCCATTCCTTGCTGGTTGGGTCTTGTTTTCTTAATTTTTTGTTTTATTTTGGTAGGCATGTTAGTTTCGTTTAATTTTTGCAACTGTGCTTGATATCGTTGTCACTTATGCTGGGAGGCGTTATGTTCAGGACCTTGATTATTTCTGCGTCTTTTTTAAAATCTTATCATATCTGAATATTATGGAGAAGTCTCAGGCAAGCGAATCGTACCTATTCAAGTGCGAACAGGTTATAATATAGAATAGAAATGAAAAATCTGTTTTTCATTTAGCTAGCACTAACAGAGTGCATCAAAACCTTCGTGTTTGTCATGTTCAGCAATTTAAAGCTTTTAAGCCAAAGGGGAGAAAGAAATTGGTGAAAAGAACCGATTGCTTCTTTTTAATTATCCAACAAGTAACCAACCTTTTGAATATCCCAACCAACGTACCTTGGGAAATGAAATACGAAAATGAACAAGTAAAAAAGAACGCCGAAGTTTCTTCGGCGCAATCAAGTTTTCTGTACAGCTTTATAATGCTGCATGAAACTCTCAGCCATGGCCCGATTGTGGCCTGTGTTGTTGGCACCTATAGTGGTGCCAGACTCACGATCATGGCTAACTTTAACCTTAAATAAAATAAAAAGAAAAAACTATAAGGCTAGGAAGGATGCAATTTGGTGGTAGGTTAGATGACTTGGAGAGTAGATACCCTCTCGCCTCAGTAGGTTTTTTTTTAAGGATCTGATGGGGTCGGACAGTAAAAATTGCTGACAGAAAAAGTGCGGACGGATAGAACAAATAGCCATCCCAATAGTTTTCTTTTACAGGAGACTAAAAATGGCTAATAGGTAAGTTTAGCCTCTAATTCAAGTTTAGAAACTTGAATTAGAGGCTACTGACGACCCTAGCGCGAAGGTTACCTTACCTGCTATGAGTCATAATTACTTGAGGATTTCATAAAAAAGGAATATGACCCTTTTAATACCTTTTCATGCAGGACTTTGCGGTGATCCAGCTTGTCTTTGAGTTAACAGTTGTTCAAGGTATCGGAACTCGCTAAAAATTGTTTCAGATTTTATGAAATTTTAATTCAATAATGACTGAATATTCACCTTCCTCTGGAAGGTTTACTTTTTGTGTTCTCAACGAGAATGCTCAATTAACAAAGAATAGATTAGACCTGGTAGATAATTTTACTTGTTATTATCATGAATGGTGTTATTGCTCTGTGAATAACATGAAAATTCGCAGAATACATGAGTAACATAAGTTTTCACTAAGCAATTTGTTAGTCGCGAGAATAACAGAAACTGGGACCACTAGTCAGTTTCGTATTTTACGTTGTCGAAAAATTAAAATAATCCAGTTACATTGGGTTTGAGCCTTAGATTTATGGAAAATTCTTTGGTTCTTTAAATGTAAAGTCTTCTCGGCACTCATCAAAACTAGATCAACTTTCCTCTCGTCCACATAAAGTTCATTTGATGAAAAATTCAAGAAACACATTTTCACAGCTTAAACAATGAACAATTTGAGTTACTCTTAATTTAGGAGAAAAAAAAAATTCTGTAAAACTTTTCTTTAATACGATTTTTTGGAATACCCATTCAATATAAGTTGTTGTGGTAAATCCCAGTTCAAGCGCGGGATCTGTTATAACCAGCGTTTGACTTTGTCAAACGTTAATGCAACATATTTTACAAATGTTGCTCTACAGGCATTTGTCACTTCTACATGCAATGCCTCCCAATATTCTGCCTAGAATACTTTTGTAAAGACGAAAATATATTAAGATTTCTAGAGGTTTATAAATAACATTGATATGATAGTTTGAACGAAATTGTACTTACACTTCGTAACAAGGAATTATTTTACTTTAAATTATTTGGTAATGAGATGTTAATAAAGGTCATGAGTACATTATTTTGATTTATGTCATTGGACAGGTCTGATTATTTCCCTAATTATTTCAGATTGTAGGTTTAGAAAAAATTTTTTCCCCAAAATCCCAAATCTTGAAAACAAAAAGTGAAAGCTTGCTAAAACCGAAAAAAGGATATGCAGGTTTGATTTGCAATATAATAGTTTTCACGATATTTTAGGAAGCAACGATTTGGTGTACAGGTTTGTCTTTGATGCGTGAGCGCGATACGTTCAGGGCAATTGCAGGAACCAGTTTAAATTTGACAGCATATGTTGAATTAAATTATTAGACAGATTTCTTGCATCTTTCAAAGCTGTTAAGTCATTACGATTTTTCAAACTTATATCTGTTAATCAGTTGTAATTAGCTGTTTGAAAAAGGATTTTCTTGCGTACAGGTAGGCAAGCATTTTAAGAGATGTCCTGCCAATTATCTCTTTATCAAGGTCTAAAGCCTGCCTG
Organism: Macrobrachium nipponense; assembly: GCF_015104395.2. Taxonomy (NCBI): domain Eukaryota; kingdom Metazoa; phylum Arthropoda; class Malacostraca; order Decapoda; family Palaemonidae; genus Macrobrachium; species Macrobrachium nipponense. The sequence continues at coordinate 130,290,826 of NC_087200.1, forward strand.
GAGATACAGCGATAACTATAATATATATGCAGATGACATAATAGATATCAGCTCACTCGAAAGTGGGAAAAAATATTCAAGACTGAAAATAGCTTCGAAAATACTCGTAGGAAGTAGTTTTTCCCCTTGAAAGAACATGAACTTGCAGTATGTTTTTCATCAAATAATGTTAAGTTTGAAGCTGGTCACACATCAGGAGGAGGATATCGTAGTCAAGTGCAGCCACACAGCGTATAATAACATAACTCGAAAATTAAAGGGACACAAATAGTACTTTTAAAAAAATCAATGTTTATAGTCAGAAATAAATGAAAGAGAGTTTAACAGCCATGCTGATTTTATCCTGCCGGTTATTGCTGAATATTCAGGGAGCATATTTCAATGGGCTATGAATAAATAGGTAAACGATTATTAGCGTGAGTTTGGAAGACAACTAGCAAGAAAATAAAAATTTGTAACCTTGAAAATAAGTTATGCAACTTTGCTAAGTGGATTTACGAAAATATGACTCTCTCTCTCTCTCTCTCTCTCTCTCTCTCTCTCTCTCTCTCTCTCCAGATCATCCGGCAGCTCTAGTCTTTTTGCCTCTGATCAAGGGAAAGGAGTCAGGTCACGTCTCTCTCGGGGCTCTAGCGCCACCTGGACCTCGTAGAGCAACCAGGTGACAGAACCTCTCTCTCTCTCTCTCTCTCTCTCTCTCTCTCTCTCTCTCTCTCTCTCTCTCTCTCTCTCTCTCTCTCTATGTACCTCGAAGTTTTATTTTCATGTGGCGTTCTTAATCATCATTGGCAAAGACCACATAGACATCACTGATCACTACTCAAAGGTTCGAAGCAAGTTCAAGATTATATTGATATAGAAGGGGCAGTTTGTTGATCCTGTGGTTCTTTGCTATTGATTCAGCACTTGGTCATCAAAGAATGGCACGAGCACAGTCAATTTATATAGCTCTCAGAGTATTCAATGGTTTAATATCAGTATTTCTTATACTGATACGGAAGGGACCTGGAATATTCTTAAGTAATACTGCCTAACGAAACTATTTTCAAGTCGGCGCCCATGATTTATTACCCAGCCAGTGCTCTATTGAGTATTAATTGATTTTCATACGAATAAACAAAATGATCGGCAATAAGGTCTGATTTTAATCATCTTTGCTATTTACTTGGAAGTGTCACTTCTCAAGGATTTTTGGAGGAATGTATGCCAGGAGATAATGATGAAATATCACAATTGAGCATGTTCTTAGATGGTGAATATCATATATAAATCTTAAGAGTCCCCAAGAGAAATTGCCTGAATTTTGTTGGAGGTGAAACCCTGGAATTTTACTCAAGACCAATAGCCCTTCGACATACTTTAAATGAGTGAGCTCTGTCTAAAAGCAGAGTATGTTAGAATTTTAATTCAAGTTTGCCAGCATTGAAAGATACACCACTTCTGAGTAGGTGACCAAGTAGCTCATGTCCCCTTCATTGGTGTAGCAGGAAGATTGCTCACATGGAAGAATTTCCAGGTGAAGGTTTCCAAAATAAAAGGAAAGATTTCCTTATGTTGTCGCTGGTATTCGTAAAGAAAAATGAGAGTCTAAGAGAGATTATGCCAGCAAAATCGTTTCTGTACAAAAGTGTGAATTTAGATATTACCTTGGCTGCCGTTTGGGAGCACCGATAAATTATACGTAAGCATTGTTTGAAAGACTTATTTTTCCTCGATGTAACTTCCACTTTATTCTTGTAAAGTATCTTTATTTTTCAACCCTCTAACGTTTAAGAGTACACACATCTGTAATCCTCTCACAGTTCTTAATACATTCACCTTTGGATTAACATTGATCAGTTTGCTCACCTATCTTTTTCCCCTTCAATAGCACTATTTTCCCGATTTACATTAACATCAGTACTCAGCGTATTTTTTTTTTTATTAGTAAGCCCCTTCTCTAGCATAGTGGCGGGTACAAGGTATTCCGTGGGCGATATAATCGTTCTGCTGACATTGATAAATCAAACAGGAGAGGGCATTAACAAGCTTACTTGATATTTATTTCTGTTCTGAATTTATGGTGTGTATCAATATTAACAAGCGTTTTTTATGTAAATGAGCTTCGTAGTTAAGAACAACTTCTTTGTAAATAAAAGACTACCGCGCTTTTTTGTTTTTTAAGAGTTCCAGCGACCATTTATGTAAACAAGTATTTCTTGTTTTCTAGTATTTCGCAAAGAAAAGATTTGTTGATCTATGCAGTGATTCTGGTTCTTTGTAGTTAGTCGACTCGAGAGAAACATGGGGTTATCATCCTCACTCTACAAGACTTAAGCACCGGAAGGTTAAATCCTCTGCAGCCACATCCCCCACATCCTTTCTAAGGCGGAGAAGGCGTTATAATTGGTATAGACATACGTGCATACATACACAGCCCTTAGCACATAGTATACTGTGTATATGTATATACTCATAATATGTGCGTGTGTGAAGCTGTGTATGTATGTATGTGTGTGTATATATAGATATATATATATATATATATATATATATATATATATATATAATTATTTGTCTTTATATTTATACATATACATATATATATATATATATATATATATATATATATATATATATATATATATATATATATATATTATTTATTTATCTTTCCCCTTGGAGAAAGGGAATATAATCAGTCTGTGTTAAAAAAATGTACTAGCCATAATCTTACACAAGCTTGCAGCTTCATTGTTATATTTGTTTACAATTCTTTTCACAGAAGGTCTGCTCTTATCTATCAAAATTTGATCTGTTTGTCTTTAAGCATCAGCACGCAACTTGTAATTACCACCTTACTCTTCCTTGGTTCATTTCGGTTGAATATTACAGTTCAAACTGTAATGTTACTTTCGTGGTACTGATATTATCTTTGTCACGAAGTGATGTGTGCTCGGGTGTATTGCCCAACTTTACACTGATCTCCTTGTTCATAGTTAAAGCAACACGATCTTTTCTACGAGGACTGCAGGAAATTTGTATTTAAAGTAAGTCTACGGCGCCAAATGATAACTATACTTATTTATTAAACTTTTAAAGTTTTAAAGGAGGAAAGACTTCGGAGACTTGTAAATCCTAACTAGACGTCTCATAAGATACGATAATTAGATCACATATTTTCAGCATCATTTTATAGTGATACATAATTCGGACCTGACGAAGTTCGTAATGCCCTGTCATCCGTTTGCCTAGCCTATCCTGCAGCAATCCTAAATCCAAGTATCATCTTGTTGGAGAAAATGTCAGGCGTCCTCAGAGGTGGAGAAATCATTTTGATTTTCTGGGACACCCCAACAGCGTCTGAATGAACGCCATGTGGTTGCTACACCCCCTGGAATTAGAACGAGATTTGATATGCCTGCGGGTGATTTGCTTATGGACACTAAGGCACAGAGTTATGGCCATTTCTCTGGGTGATAGAAGTAAAAGAGACCATAATAGCCGTACCTATCATTGATTTCTTTCCTCTGCGTCCCCTTTCATTTATTTTCATTTTCCTTTACCGCTTTTGATCCATGGTTCGCCCGTTGGCCACAAACCGTTGTATCTCCGCTCACAATGAAATTGTTCCGGAATGCGTCCTTCTTTTGTTCAAAGTAAAATTGGCGGTCTTCTCCTCTTGAGATGTTCGCAAAACAAACAAATGTATCGGTGGCATCTGCTGGTCTCCAAAGGAGCTGCGTCTCAGTGTAGCAAAAATCACGAGGGTCTTGAGAGGCAAGAGATCGGATCCGACTCATCATGAACACCCCATTCAAGGAGCATCAAAACACGGCGACTGATTGGTGCTTTGTGAATCGTGCGCTCGGTAAATTTCTGATGGCCTATCCTTGGACTCTTAGCAAACCCACTCATTATCTTTTATTGTTATTATTATTGTTATGCCTCTCTCTCTCTCTCTCTCTCTCTCTCTCTCTCTCAAGTGGTTATTTTTCTTGTGTCATGTATTCGTGATCAGTATTTTAACAAGGAATTGATGTCTCTGTAATCAGCGAATCCCAGGATTCTGCTGACGCTTGAAGAGATAATAGCTTCTATAATATGTGTGGTTTTGATGACATTTTTCTTTGATTTTTGACTTTGACTTCTCTGCCCTTGGAAATTCGAGAGACTGGAGAGAGCTACATAAAATATGTTCCATAAAAATTTTTGCCATTTTTTTTTCAGTGTGGACTTTTGACAGTTTCTAAAACTTGGCAGATAATTATAATTACTTATATAAATGTGCTGCTGTCTGTAGCTATCTGCCTTCTGTCGCAAAAAAACAAGATTCTTGGATAAGATTTTGCCAAAAATAATCCTTTTTGGTGTTGTATTTGATGTTTCTAGTTTAATGATAAAACTGTAGTTTTAGCTTGCATGCGTGGATTTTGTCTCTTAAGTTTACTGCACATTTTTTATGGTCAGTAAATTTCCCTTCAATAAAATATCTCTTTTATATTACTTTTTTCGATAATAAGGTTCTGTTGAAGAACGTTTTCGTGATCTAGATAACCTATGCAATACAGAGATGAATTTGCTAACGATCGAGTGTTTAGATTGGGATGTTTATAAATTTTTTATGGCACAACTTTGCATTTGTTGAGCTTAGTGACTTTATTTGATTATTAATATCAATAAGCACAAATAAGCGAGTTTCTAAAATAAATCTCTTAGATGTAATACAAGTTATTCACAAGCTAAGAAATGTCAAGCTTAAAAGAGTTAATGTCAAATCTTCCACCGTCACTCTTTACTGTGTTATCAGCAAATTAACACCTTACATACCACGCCAAACCGCCGGCCAGCCCCCTCCCCCCGCCCCCCTCCCCCTTATCCTAACTCCACCGCACATTTTAAAGTTTCTGCAAAGTAACTAGCGCAAGTCTAAATTTACTGGTAAGGGTTAAAAGCTTGGCGAAATGGTGCTGACTCTTCTGTCGGGGGTTCCTAATTCCGTAGTAAAATCATTTCAGTATCCTCCTCAAAGGTCACACGATTCACATTCTCAACAGTATCACGCAGAAAAGACAAAATGATTTAGCTAGATAACTTTGCTGCACCTACAGGGTGAAAATGCATTGCAACAGTGTTTTGATAATTTTTTTAAAAATCTGATGTTACGAGCGAAAAATCGAAAAGGCAAATTAATTTTGCCGACGCTTCCACTTGTTCCTTTGTATTTAATTGGTCAAAAACTTTTGTAAGAGTTGGGGTGTATGTTCGTTGGAATGTCTTTCGTGGATTATCTGAATTTGTCTCGTTTAAATTTTTTCATTATTCCTAGTTTCTTCTCTCTCTCTCTCTCTCTCTCTCTCTCTCTCTCTCTCTCTCTCTCTCTCTCTTAAAATCATCATTGGACGAAGGATTTCCCATACATACAGTTTGCTCTAAAATCCGTGACTTATGTTGACGGGTATATTTATGTTTGATAGTACTGCAGCAATATCCTTTTAAAATTAACTATGATTAATGTATCGAGTACTAAAAATAAGTTATTTTTCCATTTTTCAGATATAACCTTCTTATAGGAGATGATATTATTTAGTGTTCTCGGAAAGGTCAAGTAGCTATCTGCTAGAGGAAGGTATTTCAGTAGTTTACTACTACAGAGGATTTCACGCCAGAATTAATGTTTATTGCATCCTATAAAAATTTCACTGTTGCCAATTGGTATGCGTTGACCTTCCAAACTCGGAATAAGACTTTCACAAAACCGTGGGAATAAGAGAATTTCGCGTATCGTTTTTTAATGTATATACATAAGTATGAGATCAATTGTATCATTGCATTTCTATGACAGCTAAAATTTATGGAAACAGTTGTTAGTAAAGGTATCGGCCTATGTGGAAAGCTCCGCTAAGATGGCAACGATGGGATGCCCTGCAAAATTGGGGACATGTGCTAGTATAAACAAGTTTGCTATATTGTTCATCTTTCATTAAGACCACATTCTGATGATTGCCTCTTGCCAGACGATTGTCATGTGTTAAGGCTAACCACCTACGGTGCACGAGCTGTGGTGAACTGCTACATGGTTTTGCAAGCATTCCTTCTGCCTCTTTGTGTATCCCTTGGCTACTGACACTGAATCCGCTCATTTTATTTTCGTCCTACCCTACTGCCTAGTATCCTGATCTCCTCGTCTACCTCTCATAGTAGTTGTTACGCATTCCTTAGCGTCAGCGTCCTTTATGAACCAATGTCATTTCCGTCTTCGAATAAAGATCTGGTGTTAAGAGCAGCTAAGGAAATAATATTCAGTGAGTAAGATAAATTGAAAGCATAAAAAATATTAGAATCTGGTTTGTTTTTAATTTTTCTTTCGTAGGGGCAAAACGTATTTCCTTGCTAAAAAGAACAAAAAATCCCGAAACTGAATCTTTTTTGTTCCCTAACTAGCTACTAGTTGCAAAATTGCTTGTTGTCTGTCTTTCACTTGAACATCCAGTGGATAAATACGTATTATTCGATCATTCGTGAGTTGAACATTGAGTTCCTCGTTGGACAAGTGGTTAATGTGCTCGCCTACCCTAACAACACCTCACGCGGTGCTCTATTGGCATTACATTAAGTACTTTACAGCGTCCTTTCGGCTCCTAGCTGCAACCCCTTTCATCCCTTGTAATGTACTTCCATTCACATCCTCTTTCTTCCATCTTACTTCCACCCTCTCCTAACAATTGTTTCATAGTGCAACAACGAGACTTTCATCCTGTTACGCCATAGGACCCCATACGTCCCAACGCTCGGCCTTTAGCATAAATTTTATATACCGTTCCATCCTCAGTAAGAACCTACTATTCCCTCATACGTTCCCCAATAGTAGGGTAGGGCTTGGTAAGCAGCATTTCGTTATCAGAGCCACGATTTAATCCTAATGACAGTTATGCGATATAAGACTCATTTGCTCTTTCATCAGTACTTTATGTCGCAAGACAGATATTTTCTCATTCAGTTGATTACCTGCAGATTATTCCGTCTTTATTCACACACTTGTGATTTTCAACGCTGGCAAAAAGATATTTTAATTTCCTTGTCACTGCTTCCATGAAAAAGTAGAATTAAAACTCCCATTGATACAGTATGATGTGATGCAGTGCATCATGTTCTTCCTACGCACATTTTGCCTAGAATGTTCGCAGTGACAGGATCCAGCAGTACTGCCTAGATTGTCAACAAAATAGTCCTCTCATTAAGTTAAGTCAGTTGAGTAGTTAATCACAGGGCACCTGCTGATTGATCAGCTTTTTAAGGAAACTATTGAGATGGCTTTATGTCTGTCTGTCCGTACGCCTTCAGATCTTAAAAACTACTGAGGCCAGAGGGCTGCAAATTGTTTTAAGGGTAAAGTTAGCCATGATCGTTCGTCTGGCACCGCTATAGGCTCCAACAACACGGCCACCACCGGCTGTGGCTGAAAGTTTCATGGGCCGCGGCTTATGAGTTTCATGGGCCGTGGCTGAGAGTTTCATAAAGCATTATACTGCTGCTACAAAAACGAAAATTTAATGCACTTAAAAAACTTCTGAGCAGTTTTTACTTGTTATTTATCAATATAGCAGCGGAGCATTACTCGTGCACAAGTGATTTATTCATTTGGTATTTTATGTTGCGCATTTGGATAAATCGATTATTATCATTACTTATTTTGAAGAGATTAAGCTCTTCCACGCATAAAAGCAAACAAGTAACAATGTCAACAAAACAAAACTTAATGTAACCTCGTTTGGTCAAGTAATGGCTTTTTAAATAAAATCACGTGATATTATTGCATTATTACTTTGCCAAGATAATGATTATTCGAAGTGATTTTCCCAGCACAGGAAGTCTTCGTTGATTGTAGATTGAGTTTTTTATTTGTTTGAAATTCCTCTTTGCTCTGCCAACAGAGGATGCACAGACTTTATTTTCATTTTACGTTTTTTTCCAGATTTTACAGCGCTTTTTCGGTTCATGATTTGTCATTAGTTCCGTTCATTAATTCATGTTACTGTCTGTAACGTCTTTCGAATAATCTCTTGTTTTAAGGATAAACAATTCTTCTGATATTCTGGTATTTTCGTAAATTAGCTCTTCTCTTTGTTATTGCTGATTCGGTGCTTCAAGTTTGTGTTTCTTTGGTTCTCAGGCATAACTTCTTTACGCCATTTGCGAAACACCACCGTTGTCCTTTCGTCTATAATATTACTAAATAAATACCCGTCATTTGATATTTATGTTTCGGGATATTACTGCATTCTCTTGCGGACACATCCATGTGGGCCCTACGAAATTTGCTGCCCTTGTGATTAGTATAACTTTTTCGCGATCCTTTCGTGGAATCTTCAATTTCCTCCCGTTACTTCGAATGTCTTTCCTAGTCATGTTTTTCAGTTGACGTTGATGAGTTCCTTGACGTTGCTTTGGAAAAATGTATATTTTACGTTATTTAGTCTATTGCCGAAAAATTCGTCTTTGTCGGCTTGTGCTGTGGTTTTCAGACGCTTAATGTGAGCAAATGCAACCAAGATGTTATGTCTAGTTTCCGTTGTTTTATGGCATTTTAAGTAAAGGCTAATTGTAGATTTTGTGGGATGTAGGTTAAGCAGGAGCTGCTTGACTTGATAACAAATAAGGTTTATTATCTTGAAGTGACATCTCATTGTTTGCCCAACCCTCTCAAACCCCATCCCCTGTGACCTTTGCGTGCATGAGTTGTAAAACTGTGGGATGTGTTTTAAAAACAATCCTGGTTCGGATAGAGAAACTTTTCAGCAGAATTTCCTCAAAGATGACTTTGGTGTGGCAGGGAATGTCTTTTAGTTTGCTATCATTTTGATGCTTTGAAGACAGACTACCTATCTCCGTAGAGACAGCGATTCTCAGAGATTGCATTTATTCCCCTAATAAAAAAATGATTTCATTGCGATGGGCGTAACCCTGTCAGTTTGGCACCATTAAATGAGCCACTTGGATGAAGCTCTGAAATGTCTATCTGCTACTGTATATCAGCCTGTTTTGGTTTTGTTCAACTTTTGTAACATTTTTAATACCTAGAACTTTTATTCTTCTATCATTTCTCTTAGGAGGAAAGATAAATAATTTGGGCAGGAAACTGAATAAACATATTTGGCGCTGTCATGAAAAAGAAAAAAAAATTTAAAAATTTGTGGGGACCAATCCCGACTGAAATAATAGACGTGCTTCTTGATGGTCTAAAGGTTTCAGTCAACGTTGATTAAAATCTATTTGCCAAAGTCAGTGGGTAAATATGAATACGGTGATTGTGTACTGTAATGAATAATAATTTTTACTTCGGTAAATTAATGTTATTTCCCCTACTTTTAACAAAGTTGTCAGATATTACCAGTTTGCACATTTTTAACTTATCAATATTTTGAAAAGCTTAAATCAAGATTCTTCTACTTGTATCGTGAGGTTTACACACACACATATACACACACATATACATATATATATATATATGTGTGTGTGCGCGTGTGTGTGTGTGTGTCTATCACATCTCAGTATTTTCCTCTTAACAAAGGGTGTGTGCAGAGAAAACTTGACTGTCGTTGTGTTGTGTCACGTTAATACTTGAATCACTGACTTGTATGGAACCCTTTGCAAAACAATTCAAAAATATCTAACTTCAAGTACAGAAGGCTTATCATCATTGCAAGAAACCCACTATATGCACACACTGTTCACCTATATCTTGCACTCACTCTCGTCCTTTCTGGATCTTAAAGCCTTTCCTTTCTAATACTATTTTACACGAAAGACCTGGGATCCTCTGCTCTCTCCCATCAAATCAGAATTATACATTCTTTTCTCACCATATAAAGTTCCATTCTTTCGACATGACCAAACCCTCTCAAAATATTCTCATTCATCCTTCAACCTAAGACAGTTCGCCACTTCTTGAACCACATATGCTACACAACTCAACTCGACAGTTTCAACTTTTTTTTTTCTTTATCCACCTCACTTTCGTAAAGGAGAGTTGGGTCAACAAACCCTTCATACATTTTTTGCACACACCCCGCTCTGCTGCTTGCTTCGTGTATTCTGGCTCACCCTTTCTATCATCCTAGAGTCATTCCCTATATTTGTTTTCAGATCCCCACATGAATCAACTGCTTTCTTTCTTCCATCATCGTATTAACAATCATTGCTCCGACTTCCTCATTTCTATTCATCTGTTACTCACATCTCTACTTTTCACCCTTTCCAGGCACATTCAATCTCTTTTAGTTGTTTTTGGAGTATCCATTCTCTATTCTAAATGCTTCTGTAATATCTGCAAACATCAACATCAACCTCTCCACACTCCATTTACAGTTCGTTTCCATATCTCGCACTGACTTTCCTTTCTCTGACTTCTGGTTTCACTCCACCCCAACAGATATTTAACAGCTATGGCACCACAACGCACCATTGTTTATCCATTTGTACACCTACCTCGTTACGCTACCATCTGCATATTCTAACATACACTTCATTTTCATCATTGAAAATTTTAATCACTCAACAATTTACTCTTTATCACATATCCTCAACACCCACTCCATAGCGCCTCTCTATCTGGTCTATTACAATTATTTTTAGGTCCAAGAATGTCTCGAACAACCTTCATCATATACTTTCAGAATTATCATATGATGCTTTAATTAAACATGCTTGATCAACACCCTCTACCATGTCTAAACTCACGCTGTCTTTCTCATACCAGTCCTTCAGCATCTGCCTCACTTTCTCATTAAAAATCCTGCTTCGCCTTCTTTGGCATACTAAGTATTTTCATGTTTCTGTAATTCTTACATCGTTCAGGTCACCTTTACCTTTAAACAAAGGAACCATTTTGCCTCACACCAATTCTTTCAGGACCTTTTCCTCACTGAGAAACACCTCACAGACCCTGGTCAGTCACTCATCACGTTATCATCACCATACTGCAGTATCTTACTCGTAATTCCATCAACTTCAAGTGTGTCTAGTTTTCATTCAAGTAATTTCCCCTTAACGTCCTCAACATTCACTTCCACATCTATTACCATACTTATTCTAACCCTTTTCACTTTTGTGTCATTTAGCTCTGCTTTTTTTTCTGTTCACCACAATAAACAAATCGTTAAAATACTCCATTAAACCAAGCCTGCATTTGCTTCATGCAACGTCTTTATTTACGTCTTTCATTCTAAGATTCTATTATTGTTCTTGACCATTTTTTTCTGTTTTTACTCCCCTGTGGAACAGCCTATTCTCAGTAAGGTTCTTCTTGCTTTCCTTCTTTTAAGTATTTTCATTACTTGCTTTCCATCTCTCTCACTGTTTTCTTCACAACCCTGTATATTGGTTTGTTCCCCTTTCCTTGATCTCTTCTCATATCATTGCGTCTTAAATTATTATTTTTTTCATTAGTCATCTCTCGCTCCACCACAAACATTTTATTTCCCAATCTTACCCTCTTACACTCAGTGCTAACCCTAAGACCTCATTATGGAATCTCACACACTCCTCATCTGTCCCTTGACAACTTGTGTCTTTATACCTGCACCTTTTTTTCCTTATATCATCCTACAACTTCCTTCATGTCTACCTTGCTAATCCTAGTTACTCTGACAGCCACATTTTCACCTCTTCATCTCCAACGTGTTCTTGAATCTGTCTTGACTTTTGCGTTAACCAACCTGGTCTTCTATATATCCTGTACTAAAAACACGAGATTATGTTCCTATGCAACGTACGTGATCTGCAGATGGCCTTTAGATTAATTGTCAAAGCGATATTGCTTTTTGTCTAAACTTTTCTTCTGGTAAACACACCAGCAAGAACTTAAGATTTCAGTGTTATATCTGAAATAATTGGTTTCATTATATCATTTTCAGTTTATCAACACTGTGTACTATTGGGGTTATAAGAAGGAAAATTTCTGTCTTTCATTTATTGTCTACATTTATTGACTTACAGTAGTATCAAGCACTTTTGAAAATATATTTGAGTAAGGTACTAGAATACTTTATACCCTTTAAGAAAAGCTTGTCATATTTCCGTGAATTGCAATGAATACTCTTTTTGTAGAATAGAACACTCTGAAATTACTTGAGAATGTAATCATTAATACTTGCATTATCAGAAAACAATTTATATTCAGTGAAATAAAGTAAGTTACCTTATGACAATATATTCGTTTAAGGTCCTGACTGAAAACCAGAAACTTTAGTTCCTGGTACTAACAGAATGAAGAAAATTTCCCCAGAGAAAAAGAAGAGCCAAAGAAGCGAGCGCCTACTCATGGCCCATTTAAAATGGAAAGGCGACTTCGATTTGAGCTAATTCCTGCCCCAAAGCCATAAAGGCGAATTTTAGTGCGGTACAAAAAAGTGACATCATTCTGGTCACGCAGGACGAGATAGAGTCCTTGTGGCTCTGTGCTCTGTTTTTATTATCTCAATATGCTATAAAACTTCCCCAATTGGGACCCCGGCGCATCTGACCTCCGCAAATCTTTTAAAAATGGAAGTAAATTAGAGATGGAAAGCTGTGGCGACAGCACATATGGAAATGCTGCGGCCATTGTCGCAGAGGGACAGGGGGAGTTAGGAAGAGGGTGTCGGGGGGATGGAAGGGGGGGAGGGTGAGGGGATGGGAAGGCAGATCAAGGGAAGGGAGTTGGTATGGGGATGTTTCTGGTTGCTGGGGATTCGGATCTCGGATTTACGAGTTTTGCCGGGATGAAAAAGAGATCCAAATAAAAGTTTCCGTTTTTCAGTTTTTATAGACTGAGGATCCCCACAATGGGTTGGGGTGGGTCGGAGAGAGAGAGAGAGAGTACGCATTCGGTAGGGACAAGATTTTAAGGCTAGTTTTAAGATTTAGAATTACAATTTGTTTTGAATCCCTGTCCTGGAAGTTAATGAAAACGATAACCTAGACTGAAATTTGTTGTGAGGTCTTGGGAGTGAATAATAAAGGATGATAGGAATTGCCCCAAAAGACCATTACAAAAGTGACTCTTTGAACATTCAATCTGTACCATGATGGTTGAATTCAGAATACTACAGATGTACAATGCAATTCAAAATTATTGATTAGTCGGTCAAATATATTTTGTAAAAACTGTTACACGTTGTTGTGTGTTAAGCAATCTCTTGTGAATTTAAAATTCTTAATATTCCAAGTCATTTGTGATTGATGATGCGGTGTTCATAGACATCTCTAGGTAATTTAAATGATGAAATCGAGTAATGCTATTGGGATAAAAATCTTTGCAAACGGTTGACATATTTCCTCTACCAAATATAAAATATGCTTTCCGGCTGTTTGGGCTACTTAATTGTAACGTTAATTGGTTGACATGTAAATGGAGACTGTTGGCTATTGTGCTAAGGTATTATGAAACCTCGGGTGTAGCACTGATGTCATTTTCTTCATAGAGTTCCGGTTGAACACGAGTTCCTTGATCATTTCCGAAGAGTGGAAATAGGAAATCACGTATGATTGGAAGAGCTTTGCAGTTTCCAAGAACCGTGATCTAAAGTTTTTTTTTTTTCACCTTTTTTTCACGTCTGGAAAGTCATGTTTCAGTCATTTGAACCTCAAGGAATGTATGACTGGCTGATTTGGCCGTGAAGGAGGATCTTGAGTCATCCTGGGTAACGGAAATCATTTTTTTAGTTTTGGATATTATGATGTGGTAGTCTCAAACGTGGTGGCCCATTTCAGATTTGTTTTCTCTTCGTTTAATGGTGTAGTCATCTGGCGTTCCTGGTTTTCTCCCTTTTTGCTGGGGTCACATGTAAGCGCGCATAATACACACACACACACACACACACACACACACATATATATATATATATATATATATATATATATATATATATATATAATATATATGACATATGACATGCATACGTGTATGTGTGATATATACATATGTTTTATATATATATATATATATATATATATATATATATATATATATATATATATATATATATATATATATATATATGTGTGTGTGTGTGTGTGTGTGTGTGTGTGTGTAGTGTGTGCGTGCGTGCTTGTGTGTATATACGTACATACGGCATACACATGCTTATATCCTTACATACAAAAAGCGTATATATTTCCATCAAAACTAATTACACCTTAGCGCATGCTAATTTACAGTGTTTTCTTGGCAGGCGCTGAGGCTGTAGAAATCAGAACAGTAGTAACATTACAAAAGATGTTAGTTTTAAATTACGCAGAAAAATTGCCAAAAGCTGGACATTGATTGAATACCATTATAAAGAGAACCTCTGAAGATGGTAGCGAGAATGTATGTATGCATTATTCATTCATACATTCGAACACATACAAGCACATTCAGGAAAGTGATGCTGAGTCACGCATTAGAAGGGGATCATACAGATGTGGTGAGAGGAACAAGGTACTCAGCTGACGGAGCCGGATTCATTAACGATCTTTATCATTGGAAAAAATCATGGAAGTTTACTGAACTGTATTTGTTTCATTAATACATTTTTCAAATTAGGCTAACAATTGAATTTGAAAACACTGATGGAGTAAGGTGAAATGCTTATGCTCCCTTGAAGGAATTATTTAAGTGCACTGTGTATTTTTGAATTCCATAGAGTAAGGTAAATTGCTTTTTACAGATGGTGCAATGTATACTTTACGTGCTTAGAGTTTTTTTTATATAAATCTGTTGACATTATTGTTGTAGTGAAACTTGTTTTTTTAATTTCATCACGTTTCAAACAGTTTTACGGCTGAATCAACCTTGACTTATGAAATAATCACTAAAGTATTCAAACACGTTGGATTTTTTTTAACGACTGCCTCACATCTTAAAGATATTTCAATAGTGGTTTAGTTTCGCATAGTCCAAATTTTATTTACGATATATTTGCACATGAGACATTTTCAGAGGTGTTTGCGACGGTAGTTGAGTCTTATGCTAGTAAATATGTTTAATTATATAAAAAAGAATACATTATTCGTTGTCTCTCTAAAAATTACTGAGGAAGGTTTCTCTCTCAAAGCCAATATTAAAATCTTTTTTATTTATTGATTAATCAGGGATTTATATCACAAATTATTGCTTTTGGATAACGTAAAAAGAGAAATTCTGACTGGAAAGTTTTCTCTTTCAAAAAAAGAAAAAAAAATAGTCTTTGATCTTTGGGGACACGACCGAGGCCATGAATTACAGGATCCTTCAACCCACTTTTCGGAGTATCTCTCTCTCTCTCTCTCTCTCTCTCTCTCTCTCTCTCTCTCTCTCTCTCTCTCCCTCGTTTCATCTGAACTTCATTAGCAATGACTTTTGCCTCCTAGTAAGCGTGGCCGTACAATTTGGACTTTGGTTGAAATATCAACGGAGTTAGCTTTCACCTTGAAAGGCTCTAGGATAAAGTTCAACGAAATATTCTAAATTTATTCTTAATAATTCAGAATTCATTCAAGTTGACTTCAGTAGTATTTAATAGCCTTACAACGGGTCAGTATACGTTGATTCCTTCTACATAAGTGACAGTGTACCTGATAATTATAATGCAGCCTAAAACCTACTTACTGTTCTTAAGGATTCCTCTGTTAGTAGGGATAGTTGCATATATACCACACTCTTCAGACCTATTACTTCAATCGTAATAGACCCATCTTTTACCAAAGTCCTTGGTTTTTCAGAACAATATTATTTAGGCCATCGTAGATGATGTCCTGTTTGAGTATCTTCTTCTGGATCTATTCCAAATGGTTATTTCCACTTGGTGCTATTCACTCTGTAGAACGTCAGTATCTACATTATGTTAAGGTGCACAATTTTAGGTCTGGAGCATGATTCATTTTTTCAAAATCACACACACACACACACAACGCTCCCCAACCCCCCAACCCTCCACCCAACCTACTTAGAACAGCCAATTCCTATAAATTTATGACAATTCTTACAAATTTAAAGACAATTAAATATAACAAGTGTATGGTGGTTTTTCTGTACAGAAGTCTGGAATTCAAGTAGTAACCGGTTTAACGAGCATTCGTCTTAATTTCTGGAATGTGGAAATCTCTGCCTTCTTCAGGAGCTTGTGTGATTTAGGCTGTCAATTTCTAAGAGATGACTTGTGATTATTTGAGAGTGGAATCCATTTACTGTCTTGTCTTGCAGGGACTCATCTTCATTTAGGCGAACATACTTCTCTATGCCTTCATTATTACCAAGTCGTAAATGGATTTATTAAGGGTCTGGCATCGATTTTAAAAAATATTATCAAATTGCCTAAAATATCATATCAACCAAGTAAATTCCAAAATCTTTTGAATGAAGACCTTTGTTTGATGTTCTCACGTTTTGCCCGAGAGGATTTCTGCGTAATTAAATCACATACTCGTAAAGTAAAAAATCGTTGAAGGAAGAGGCATTTCACGCTTTACTAAGCAAGGGCGGAAGTCTTTTAAAGTAGATCCTTTTAATGTTCAGACTTTGGAAGTAGTAAAAACCGACTGGAAGATTCAACTAAATTTTTTTCTCGTTATCCTGTGTGTGTGTGAGAGAGAGAGAGAGAGAGAGAGAGAGAGAGAGAGAGAGAGAGAGAGAGAGAGAGAATGGAATCTTCTGTCGTTCCTCACGTAAACCATCAAATTTCCGAGATCGTTGGTGGGTAATACATTTCATATCACTGGCATCATCACTGATTTGAGGGTTAAGCTTTTGACCTACGTAACGACACTGGATGGGCTTGTGGTATGACTCGGTGTCCTCAATTATTTCTAAGTGCGGCAAGAAATCTAGAATTAACTCTGCAACAAAAAACTAGCCTTTATTGATAAGAGTTTCTTTCAGGTAATAACACAAGCTCGTCTCTATAACCCGTTATTCTTAGGGTGTGAGCGTGCCATTAAACTTAGGATTGAAGGCTTAAGAAATGTAAAGATGAATCGAAGAGTTGGTGAAAATTATAGCACTGCTAAAAAGGTTTTTCAGTAGTAAGCTAATTTGGTCCTCTCAGATTTTTTAGGAGATGTAATAAGATACATTTGATAAAGAGAGAGTTGTGTATGATTGCTGGTATTAATGAAAGGAGACCTGGAGATATGTTTTAGAGCTAAAGGGCAAGATTGTTTCCATAATGGAATACTGGACAGTTTGATACGTATAGAGCAAGTGTGATGCTGTGGAAAATTCTTTTATTATTATTATTAATTATTATTATTATTATTATTATTATTATTATTATTATTATTATTATTATTATTATTAATTGTTCTTTAAGGTCCACAATAATATACTGATGGTAGCAGTGGTAAAATTTTATGAAACTACTGCTTCCATCAGTATATTATTGTGGACCTTAACGAACATTACTTGCTCCTCGTAATTGAGATTTCTACCCATTATTTTTATTGTGATTTTACGAAAGAGTTCAATCTTTACTCAGTCATAAAAGTATGAAAGATTTTGCTTTCCTATGGAGCCTTTTCATCCTAGTGGAACCGCCTCTCGGTAACCAAATTGCCTCACCAGTTAGAATTCCTATATCGATGAAGGGTGGTGCATATAGCTTACTTCGGTGGGTTGCAGCCAGTATACAGAGGGGCAACGGGCTAGCATTCTCATCCCAAAGGATTTGATGAAAACCGGGAAGCTGGCACCATCTGAATTGATGTTGAAATTATTGAAACATTAAATATATATATATATATATATATATATATATATATATATATATATATATCGAACTACAAATGTCCTTTAATATCTAATTCGCTCTACCTCGGAATTAATATATTTTCATATATGCTTAACCGAGGGGGAATTTATTAAGCGGTAATAGAATTGGCGATCGACAGGCGCGAACCAGCGACCTCCCAATTCTAGGACTGGCAGTGAAGCCTTGCGGTGTCGGGGTGGGTTAAGGCTTCACTGCCAGTCCTAGAATTGGGAGGTCGCTGGTTCGCGCCTGTCGATCGCCAATTCTATTATCGCTTAATAAATTCCCCCTCGTTAAGCATATATGAAAATATATTAATTCCGAGTTAGAGCGAATTAGATATTAAAGGACATTTGTAGTTCGATATATGTATATGAATCACGGTAATGTGATAGACTTATATGTATACACACACACACACACACACACACATATATATATTTATATATATATATATATATATATATATATATATATATATATATATATATATATATATATATATATATATAACAGTGGATGTGTAAATGGTGTCAAAAAAATTGTAGTGCAATTTAAAATACTTGTGGCATCGTAACTGTAAATGATCGAATTAATCTGTAAAAAGGATAAGAAAATTTGATGAGTTTAGTTCTTCTGTTGTTCTGAAGTTTTATTTATTATTTGCTTTATTAAATATTTTTCACAATGTCTGAAACTTAACAAGGCATGTTTCGACCTCCAGCATACTCGAGACACATGCAAGATTTTCCCCCCACGCATAAGTTGTAAACATTATACACCTAACTTCTAATGCAAATTAAAATGTGCTAAAATCTATTGTCAAATAAAGCCTTGTCTCACCAACGAAAATTAAAATAAATGCCTTATACATATTTTATTAGAAATAATTTTTCAGTACTGTTTAACATGAACATTATTTATGTTTTACATTTTCATTCAAGTAAATAAATCATAAATATGAGATCCTAAAATTCCTAAAATTCAGTGCTCTAAGTAAAGGACAAGAAGTCGAAAGGCCTTGAAGACTTCCATTGTTTATCTTTCCTTCATGGATTTTGTCCTTTTTATATATGTATTACATTCCATATATTTGTGTCAAAGTTTACAAATAAATTTAGGACATTAGACATCTTCAGCTGAGACCCACTCTATCATTTTCTATTATTTTTACATGTCATCACCTTCCCACACTCTTCTCACACCTCTCTTCCTTCCTATATGGGTGAACCTTGAACATCAGGGCATTTTTAGTAGTGGTCCCCCACCCCTAATTCCCCCATCCCTCCCCCAGCATACCTCCCCCCCGAAAACCCCCTAATATCTGTCCCATTTCCCCCCCAGTTATTTTTTACATTGCCTCCCCCCCCGCCCGCCCCTCCTCCCGCCCGGCCCCCGCCCCTCGCCCGCCCCCTGTCCGCCCGTCGCTCGCCCACCCCCCCCTCCCCCGCCCCCGCCCCCCCCCCTTATTTGAATCGTCGGGGGTGTTTATGATATGTCCTCCCCCTCCCCCTTCTTTTCTTTTCTCTCTCTCTCTCTCTCTCTCTCTCTCTCTCTCTCTCTCTCTCTCTCTCTCTCTCTCGATGAAGTTGAATGATGCTTAAATTTCATAAATTCCATCTGAATGTCACAGGCAAACAATGTTTCTATAGACCCGGCCAACCCCCCCCCCCCCTTTTTTTTTTTTTTTTTTGTATGGTTGATGCTAATGCCGTGTGATAATGGGTGGTTTGCAGACATACCTGGGAATGGTGAGACGGAGCCCGAGGAGGAATATTCCTCGGGAGGAAAGCAGTAGTTTTTCCTTGAAAGGCTTTTAAGCTTCTTGTACCTCTTCCTTTCCTGGATGTATCTATTCATCATTTATCAACTTAGAGTCCCTCTTCCCCCCTCGTCCTCCTTTGCCCCCGTCGTGTCCCTGTGCCTTGCCCCTCCTGTGTGGTCGGGGCAATTATACCCAGTCTGATTGCCATTAACTCTGCGGGGGGCCACGCAGGTTGCAAAAGGCATGGCATTCTGGCAACAGACGCATAAAGCTTTCGCCGGCGGGAGGCCCTAACGATCAGTGACGTCCATTGTAGTGTGTTGTGTGGGGAGAGGGGGGGGGAGACCAATTTCCTTGTTATTCACAGACCCCCGAAATGGGTCTTTTTTCGCGATGAAGTCGAGCGATGCATTTGAGGGACGGGAGATTTTGAATGTGATAATGAGACCGAAGAGTTTTTTGCAGTACGGTGGACTCTTCGTCTTTGTATGAGCATTTCTGTCTCACGGCAATGAAATCATTTCCTCGTGAAATCCTTCGTCTTTGCATTACTCATTTTATAAGTATAAGTAAGAATTTATAAAGGACTGTATAATTATAGACATAAATGAAATAGTCAAGTGCAAATTAACATCTTACACTTGAACACTGCTTTGTTGGTAACTTGTTTCTACCACGGTTTTGCTTATTTTCATCTTCATTGTCTGATAGCCGCTGAAAGTGTTTCTCTAAGCAGTTTACAAGGCCATATTAATTAACTGCTGCTTTACGTAAAGTATATTATAAGGGCTAACTTAGATTTATCTAGAATGTTTTTGCTACTTTACCTTCCTGTCGAAAGAAATTGACTTCAATTTCCATATAAAAAATATTATATCGTTTACTGACATCTTTACAGAAGGTTGAATGACTTAAATCGCATTCAGAACTCACAAAAGCATTATACAAATTTCCGCAAAATATATGATGACGATTAAAATTGCATAAGAAGTTATAGGAGCTCCATGATTATTCAGTAGAAATTTTAGTGACTACATAAAAACGGTGTCTTCATTTGAGCTGCTAGTTAAGTTACAATAAGTTCAGCTGAAGTTACTATAAGTAATTTTATAAATTAATAATGAGTGCACTTGAATTCAGAAATAACAACCTTATTTAAATTCATGCATAAGTTAGAACTGATGTGCAAGTTTATGCAAATTCATTTGGCAGGAATCTTTTGGGAAAAGATCATATTTATAATTGCCTGTTGGTTTTGATGCGACGAATCTGTCGTACATAGATTGAATTGTTACTTAATAGATAATAGGGTCTATTAAATCCACTAATGATTAGTCATTCGTCAACATTCATTTATTGTTCAATTTTACAAACGCTGTGCTACTTTCAGGTCTATGAATGAAGTATATTTTAGTCTTATGATAGCATATGTCTTCCCCTTCCTCAAATACTTTCGATAGTTATTAATTTGAATTAATGCCCCACGCAGGACTGATTCATTCGAGATTTACGACCTCGAAGAATCGTTAACATAGGTACCAAAGAGGTCTGGGCCTCTACTTGACATATGACATCTTACATCATCTTTGTAGCCGTCAGGATTGTATCATAACGCTGCCTCGGCAACGATGTTTTTTTTTTCCTGAGATATTGTCTGACTTAAAATTGTCTACCATTGTTTGTGTTTGTTAGGTGCTCAAAATTTCTTGTTCATTTCTTTATTTTGTGGAAATTTTTCTTTTGTCTGGCTATGAACTGTTCGCTGTTTCCTCCAATATCATGTTTATGAAGTTTCTGGTGCACGCCGTATGACCATTAATTTCGTATAAAAGTTATTAGATTGTTAATTTTGTATTGAAGACACCGACTCATGCAGAATTCTGTGTTTGAATGTGAATGAATTTGAAGTATCTTACAAGAAGTGTTTCCGAAAAAGGAAAATATGAAACAGTTTTGTACATTCTTACGCTGAAATTTGGAGACGCTCCAGAGACTATTGATAAAATAGGTTATGTTGTCCTAAAATTTATATAAAAAAAATAACTAGGAAGGGTCAAAGGCAAACGTCATGGTAGTTTTGTCCTTTTTGTTCTTACATCTCGGTAAGGAGTCATGTCTCAAGTATTTTTAATAAGAAAAGAAGTCTATTATATATATATATATATATATATATATATATAGATATATATATATATATACATATATATATATATATATATATGATATGTATATATATATATATATGTATATATGATATATATATATATATATATATATGATTGATATATATATATATATATATATATATATATATATATATATATATATATATATATATATATATATTATATATATATATATATATATATATATATAATATACATTGGTATGTAAACGTGCATTTATATTATTAATGTTTTGCATTTGCATATATATATATATATATATATATATATATATATATATAGTATATATATATTGAATAATCTTCTTCGACTGGTGATATTTCTTCAGTCATACTTCATGTTAACTGCTGAATGGTGGATGAACCCCATGCATAAACCTTCCACAGTACTCCTAGATTGTAGGCTCACGAGCAAAATCCCCCATTGCCCAAACCCTTTAAACTCTCAAAATACCATATAGTCGAGTAGATGTGCTTGTGTTGCATGTACAGGGAGGGACCATCTTATTGATTAATATTACTGTTACTAGTGTGACACCGACCAGCAGAACTGTTCATGCGCTCTCTGCGTATATATTTTGCCTCGCCCCTTCCTAAGAGATTTTGGCTCCGAGAACATTTTTCTCAGACTTTTATTTTGTATCACTGTAGTCCACAATTCACATAATGGAACAACTTAAAAGAGGGGTACCAATGTCTACCACGATAGTGGTAAATGGTTCTTCCTGACCGTACCTGTTATTCAAATTATAATGACTGGGTGCTCCTATGATACGGAGGCACCCCCACCCCTACACCCCCGGTAGAACTGGCCCTTGTAAGAAAGGAAATATTCGAATTATGAAGGAGATGCTTGATTTGCAGCCAGAAGTAATCATGGGATTTCTGCTGAAGGATTTCCAGATTTTACTACAGAAAGCAAGTTACCTTATGTCCTTTGGGTTTGGGACGGCAATTTCATCCTTATAGTATCAAGGAAGGAAACATGATATTGATGAGCTATATATTGTTGGGATTTGGGAAATATAGTAAATTTTGGTGGTGCCGATAAGGAAAAATATAAGACAGGTTGTACGTGGAGAAAGAAAGTTGAATTTTTGGGAGCAATGAAAGTGAAAGTGTAAAATGAAAAGGGGTGAGAGTCAATGCAAAATAGAAGCAAAAGCACGGCTGCTTTGAAGGGTCGTGGTGTTAGCGGTATGAAATTATGAATATATTTGTATTTGAACTTAACGATGCTTTGGTCATGAATGCAACAATTACTCGTTTCACATTTCCTTAAACCACACCATTATACTAGTGGAAATGATTCTTTCATGGAGAATATATATATATATATATATATATATATATATATATATATATATATATATATATATATATATATGTATGTATATATTTTATATTTAGCGTGGTTGTATGTGTGTGTAGTAGTAGTAGTAGTAGTTTCTCCTTATTAAGTGATACTCTCCCAGTTATCAGAAGTATACTTGCGAAGAGATCGTTAGACTGGTCACCATTCACCATTGTAGTAGCCCACTATAGAAGATACACAATTTACTGATGAGGTTAAAACCACTCTTTGGTCTTCATCGACCTCTGTTCCTACCAATTTGAGCCAAGGAAGCCGAAAGATCTTACTTTCATAACTAAAGTTTGGAATGAACCTAAAACGCAGAGTTAAAACATGAAAAGTGGGATGCGTTGCAAGTCGGGTCCTTATACTATCCACATGGTAATTCCATGTGGTTGTTTTTTTATTGATTTATAGACGTAAGTGCTCCAAAATTCTTCCTTCGTTGTTTGCCTTCAGCTCTTTGTTTGTGTGATTTAGTACTCAGACCGAATGGTTGAGTTAAGCATTTAACTGAATGGTCATAACGCAGACAACGGCAATGTCACAGTTCCGCACCCAGCTGATAGAGAATTATGATTTCGTCCACCGACCTTGCTTCCTAATCTTGTACTAATCGGGTTTTTATTTTTTCACCATCGTTCGTGCATACTAACAAACCTTACGTCGACGTAAATCTGTGAAGATAAAATTGTGTCGTTGGAAACTGCTGGCCGATCTCATGCTGATCTCCGTATTTACAAGTTGGGTTGCTTGTTGGATCCCCTTAACAAGTCGCATCGGTTTAGTCTCTCGTCGGCGGCTCGTTCAGATTTATGCGCCGTGGAACAAGGATGGGGAAATTCATACTTTTGGTTTACTGTACGAAAAATAAAAAATAAATAAATAAATAAACACACAAACAAGAAAGGCCTCAGGCAAATCGTACGATTATTCTTTACAGTCCTTATCTCTGCTTCAATTTCCCTCAACTTTGTTGAAGTATACTTTATTTTTGTTTTTGTATTGGTGCCTATGTGTATTCATAGTCTTATATACCTGTGCGCATGGGCATGTTTGTTTCATGAATTTTCTACTTTTATGCGTTGTTAAATACACAATCGCACGCATACATTAATGTATACATATTTTCTTCATAGTAGGATGTACCTTCACTCTTGTTGGGGTGCCTTTCATATGTTTGTGTAATGCTTCTGTTCACAACATTATTACGATGGTTTCATGGTTTCATATATATATATATATATATATGATATATATATATATATATATATATATATATGAATGGTCTTTTACTGTGATACAACAGTATAATATGAAGATAAAAGGCCCATACAACGCTATTTCAACGTTGCAACAGAAGGAAGTGCTCGAAATATAGGGTTGCAACGTTCAAATAGTGTGTATGGGCCTTTATTTATCACACACACACATATATACGCATTATACCACACACCACATATAATATGTATGTAGATATATATGCGTATATGTGTGTGTATATATAATACGTATATAGTGTGTGTGAGAAGATAAAGGCCCATACAACACTATTTGAACGTTGCAACCGTATATTTCGAGCACTTCCTTCTGTTGCAACGTTGAAATAGCGTTGTATGGGCTTTTTATCTTCATATTATACTGTTGTATCACAGTAAAAGACATTCATATATATATATGTATATATATATATATATGTGTGTGTGTGTGTGTGTGTGCATGCATGTATGTATGTAGTATGTATGTATGTATTGTATGTATGTATGTATGTATGAATTTACGCAAACACTACAGTTAAGTGTATACGAACAGTAGAAATTCAGACTCGTTTGACGTTGCCTTTCAAACTTAATCTTTTCAGTATGACTATTGTAAAATAAACAAGTGTAATCTGTTCTAGTACATATCTATGAGCGTGTAGGCAATGTCTAGAGAATACAGTATTCTCTAGACTTTTCGTTAGGCATCACAAGCGACAGCATGTCTGAGGATATGGCAAGAAAATTAGCTTAAAATTGACGATTATGCAACTTCTTTTTATAACCACAGTGAACGTTCAAGAATTAGATACTTGTAGAAACATGCAATAACAGTTCCCAGTATACACAATGATTAATTTTGTCATCTGTAAAATCCTGTCACCAGTCTGAGATGATCATATCTCAGTGTCAGATATTTTTGTATTTTAAATCATTACTTACATCACAGTAAGATTTCGCTCTGTTCCCTATGATATTTTATGAATTTTATTACCCCTAAGTTTTATCATTTTATCGTTGAGCATTGCCAGTACCTACTGTCATATACAGGTTTCACTAGATATTCTAGGATGTCACTGATACTTATGACCCAGCCTTTACCAAGGCGTTTTAGTTTTATGATATATAAACTGCTTGGATACTTGGTGATTCCTAAAATCTTATTCCCCACCTTATGTAAACAGTCCTTCCGCAGTACCTCAGTATTTCTTATTTGTATATGTAATATCCTTGATAAGCAAATGGATTACGATTCTTTTCAAAAGGGTTAATTTTGTTTTATTCTGTCAACATTTTCTGTCTCAGTGAACCATTGAATGAAGCGTTTTTTCAAATAAGTATGGAAGAAGAGAAAAGCCAAAAGTTACATAATTCATTAACAACATGCAAGGGATATCAAGTGCAAAGAATATATATATAATACATTACATGAGTTTCTTTGTGAGCAAACTCTTTCTTCCGTTTTACTGATAACAATACCCAAAGTTAAAAGAACAGGATTCATAAGTCGAATAAAAGAGAAAATTTCATAAATAATCAATTATTATACAAAAATTATCAGCTGAGGTAAGATACCACTAAACGACAATTACAGTATTGCAGTTTTGCCGAATAATGTTTTCACCAACATATTACACACCTACATTTAATTTTTTTTTTTTTTCATTTTATTTTCGCCCTAATTATGGTTTGCTTCAGGGAAAAAGACACAAGTCATTGCTGTATTAAGGCTTAACTTCCCAGTCTCCCTTCTCCTAGACCTAGAACTAAAGATCAAACCTCCCTCAAATACCCAGTTGGTTCAAGGCAGTCTTCTCATCCATAGACATATTTTTCTTACAAGCCTTATATAGAGATCCTGCTAGCATCCTTGCTTCACCTAGCGTGCAGCTGACATTTTTTTTATCCTTTGCATTTACTCTCAAATACCTACACAAAAACATTCTCCCATCATTCAAATTGACATTCACTTCTTCATATTCATGACCTTATGTACACCAATCATTTTGATACTGACATTCAGTTAAAATTTTCTCTTCTGAGATATATCTCCACAATTTTTCCCATAATTTTTCCCATTCTGTTAATCCCTCTTGAATCACAGTTCACTGACCTGGCCTACCTTCCAGTCAGAATTTGTGTTTTGGATTAGAACTACTTCTGTTCAGAAGTTGTAATGCAAAGCAAATTACTACTGACTTATGTCCCAAATACTCACGGAAAAAAGTCAGAGCTGTCGATAGATAGATAGATAGATAGATAGATAGATAAACATGTAAATTCTTGCGTGTGGGTTGAGACTTGATAAGGATGGTGTCATCCATAGTAAATTTCAAAACTCTTTATCCCGAATGCTTGTTTACACTTTATCTAATCCTCGAAAAGTTACCACAAGAAAATCCTTACTGACAGAGTATACATTCGTCAAGTATCTTATTGTACAGTAGTACACAGGGCATAATGCATTTTACACCCGCCATTTCAATCTCCAGCTAATTGTAAACTTGAAAGGTGACAACCGTCTAAGCTCAACATACTGGGAGAGGAGTGGTTGAAGCTGGGATTCCATTAGTTCTTTCTCAGGTGGATCGTCTTTAATAATAATGTTAGTTAGAATATTATTGTTTTATATTAACCTAGTTTAGTTCATCTTTTCAAAATTGCTTTTTAAAATTTAGGTTTTGGGGAAAAGTATTGTAGTGATAAATGAGCTGCCATATATGACATGATTGAAAGGCTGAAAAACGTTTGAACGTGTTTGTCGTTTACAGGTTATGTATATCCAAGTGGTAATGAGGTAACCGCTTTTTACCGACTAAACTAAGCAGCGGCCAGAGCTCCCACGAGAGAGAGAGAGAGAGAGAGAGAGAGAGAGAGAGAGAGAGAGAGAGAGAGAGAGAGAGAGAGAGAGGCATGGCTAGTAGAGATTTCGCTGTGTGTTTCTTGCTGATTATGCAGCAAAGCGGAAAGTAAACAGCATAAAACGCTTTGTTGCTGTCATTTCCTGTGTGGTCAAATATTTTATCAAAATTACCACCACTGGCCAGGTAACCAAGCCCACTCATCCGTGACCCTCTGATTACATTATGTTTTTATTCTTATATAAAGAATTATGATTATCACAGCTCTTTTTTTTTCATGCATATCATCGGTTATATAGTCTGTGTGGTCTTTTGTCTTCCGTCCTTCGTTGCATATTTCTGGATATTTTCTTTATTATAACATTCATAAGATATATGAAAGATATAAAAAGGTATATAAAAACAAAATAAAAAAGAGAAAGTAAATTAGAAATAAAGTGTAATTCTTTAAGAAATAAAAGAAAATAATTAATATGAAAGAAATTGTTTTAAAAAGTTTTGTTTTTCATTGTATTACCAGTATTTTCAGTTTTAATGAATGATTTTTAATTTGTCTTTGCTTTTCAGTGAAGAAAATGTTCTGCTTTGCAGTTAAGATTTTCATTTAGATATTATCTTTTCTAAATCATCGGTTTCCTTTAAACCTCTCCACAGAGCCAAATCATTTCAACTAAAATCTGGATAACCTTCCACTGGAGTCAAATGGAAGGACGCCGGAGCCAAAATGTATTTGGGGAGAGACGGACAAAGACTGTCTTACCAGTTACCGCTCTAATACTTTTCATCTTTGCTTTGTATTGCTGCTTGTATTTCTTTTGCTTTTATTCAGCGAAATTAAGTTTTGAATTTGGATGCGTCATGCTTAAGCTGTTAGCGAAAATATGTATACATAAGTATGCTTATATGTGAGTATGTATATGTAATGAGGTTATGAACCTCATTATTCATTTGGTAAATGTTTAACTCGAGCGTCAGGCAAACAACCAACAAACCAGCGTCTCGCGACTTTCCTTTCTCTCTCTCTCTCTCTCTCTCTCTCCACTTTAACGGGTAATTAAAATGAGAGAGTTGCATTATAAGAAAATACATTTATTAAGTAATAAAAGATAATGATCCAAGTCTTACTGACTAACTTAAGAACCCCAACAAAAATGTCTAAACAGTATTTAGTCACACCAAAAGTCTATTATCCATCGGGACTCCCTCGGTCCCCCCATAGTTCCTTGCCAGAAGCGTCTGTTTCAAAGACAGTAACACCCCGTAAGTACACACACAAGTTTAACAATCAGAGATTAAAGATTGAATATTCCCACAAAAATGTCAAATAGGTAACAAGCCTCTCTTTGGCTAAAACAGTTCAAAACTCACCCAAGCAGCCGGACTATTTCACACACTTATCAAAAAACCACTTCGGAGAGCACCACGGCATCTTGTCTTTCTTCCAAAGACGCCTCTATGCCAAATCCCCCATAGACTTGTGTATCATACATTTTTAATAGAAGAGGCGCACACGCACATACGAACGCACAGTTCGTTAGCGCCTCACATTACTGGCTGCAACCAGTTTCACAAAGGCACTTTGGAAAGACCTATGAACTGTCGTACATTGACTTGTCTTTCTATGCAGTTTTATCTCACGCCACCGACAGAAACCATTGATCAGCTTTTCTCAGGTCATTGCTTCTCCACATTCCAATAGGTCACAGCGAACATATTGGCAATATATCATTAATCATAACCCTAGACCTTACACCGCTCGGCCACCTCGAAATGCTAGCTCCCGCCTAGCAAAATTGTCAAACAAAATAGCTTATGTAATATAGAACATATTGGCAATATATCATTAATCATAACCCTATACATGCATATATATATATATATATATATATATATATATATATATATATGATATATATATATATATACTTTATCTTGATAGCAGGTTAGGTTTTGAATCGATTGCCAATTTTCATCATCTAGATCACGGTTATTTTACTATTTTATGCTAAATCTTTAAGATGCTGTGCAAAAAAATAATTTGATTTCCGTTAGATGTCAATTATTACTCATTATGTTATATCTGGGTGTGAATACATCTCCTGAGTACAACTTGAAGGCATTCAACCCTGTAAGAAATATGTTCCTTAATGATGTGATAAGTATACCATTACATTAACGTCAAGCAGTAACTAACTAGTTTAATAGGCGGACAGCATGCGACAGCTGCCAGGCCGCCTTGCCTCTGAGGCACTTATAGTATGCTGAATTAACTTGTTGAAAACCGAATTCCTTCATTGAATGTGAACACGACGGTCAGTTTGAGTGACTGTTCCAGTGCTCATCTCGTCCATTAATAATTTTTTTTTCGCAGAAACAACGCCGTGTTGGCGCTAGTGCATACTTGATTACTGCTAGTAATTAAACGAATTAATTCAGGAAAATCTTATAGCTAGAAAGGAATGGGTATGGAAAGAATGTTTCATTGTACAAGCAATGGGGTTAGTGGCAAAGAGGTTAGAGCAAAGCAGAAGGTTTGGAAGCATCTATGGCTCATACCCAGCATAAGGCACGTTAGTTCAACATGTTTAGATCACACAGTCCTGCAACTTGAGTCAGTCAATCATGCAAGTCATAATTGTAAAGAGAAAATACACTCTATCTCTGACTACGTTCAAAAGAGTGTCATTTATTTTCAAATCTCGTCTCGTATTTCGTGGGAAAAATAAATTGGAACAGAATCAATGGCAAGGTAAGTAAGGAGCTTCCACTGGCTCCAGTGTAGACTCAGTGCGTGATTCTATATTGTGATTTAAATAGATCGAAAATTGGCAAATTGATAAATGAGAGAAAAGATGACAGAAGTTGTGAAAATTATATCAAATTCTCCTCAGCTGTATTTTGAAAGCAATATTTTAACTTCGGACTACGTGAACTATCAATCAACA